>NW_027211800.1:4666204-4976457 GCF_036971445.1 Narcine bancroftii | reverse complement strand
CCACCCCCCTGTTTAAATTGTGTCTGTGTTTTATTCCCGTAATATTTCCTTTTTATTCCCCTAACTTTCTCCACACTCCTTTGAAAAATGTATCTGTGTTTTATTCCCGTTACATTTCCTCCCCCTATTTAAATTATGTCTGTGTTTTATTCCCGTAATATTTCCTTTTTATTCCCATAACTTTCCCCTCACTCCTTTGTAAACTGCATCTGTGTTTTATTCCCATAACATTTCCTCCCCACTTTATAAATTGTGTCTGCGTTTTATTCCTCTAAAGTTATCCTTGCTTTTTATAAATTGTATGTGTGTTTTATTCGCGTAACTTTTCCATTTTCCTTTATAAATTGTGTCTGTGGTTTATTCCGGTAATATTTCCCTCAAGCCTTTATAAATTTTGGGTAATTTTTATTCCTGTAACTTTCCCCTCATTCCTTTGTAAACTGTATCTGTGTTTTATCCCCGTAACCTTTCCTCCCCCCTTTATAAATTGTGTCTGTGTTTTATTCCCGTAATATTTCCTTTTTATTCCCGTAACTTACCCCTCACTCCTTTGTTAACTGTATCTGTGTTTTATTCCCGTAACATTCCCTCCCCCTATTTAAATTGTGTCTGTGTTTTATTCCCGTAATATTTCCGTTTTATTCCCCTAACTTTCCCCTCACTCGTTTGTAAACTGTATCTGTGTTTTATTCCCGTAACCTTTCCTCCCCCTATTTAGATTGTGTCTGTGTTTTATTCCCGTAATATTTCCTTTTTTTCCCGTAACTTTCCCCTCACTCCTTTGTAAACTGTATCAGTGTTTTATTCTCGTAACATTTCCACCCCCCTATTTAAATTGTGTCTGAGTTTTATTCACGTAATATTTCCCTCACGTTTTAATAAATAGTATCTGTGTTTTATTCAGATAATGTTCTACTCGCTCCTTTATAAATTTTGGGTATTTTCTATTCCCGTAACTCTCCCCTCACTCCTTTGTAAACTGTATCTGTTTTTTATTCCCGTAACAGTTGCTCCCCCTATTTAAATTGTGTCTGTGTTTTATTCCCGTAATAATTCCGTTTTATTCCCGTAACTTTACCCTCACTCATTTGTAAACTGTATCTGTGTTTTATTCCAGTAACATTTGCTCCCCCTCTTTAAAATGTGTCTGTGTTTTATTCCCGTAATAATTCCGTTTTATTCCCGTAACTTTACCCTCACTCATTTGTAAACTGTATCGGTGTTTTATTCCAGTAACATTTCCTCGCCCTATTTAAATTTTGACTGTGTTTTATTCCCGTAATATTTCCTTTTTATTCCCGTAACTTTCCACTCACTCCTTTGTAAACTGTATCTGTGTTTTATTCCGCAACATTTCATCCCCCCTGTTTAAATTGTGTCTGTGTTTTATTCCCGTAATATTTCCTTTTTATTCCCGTAACTTTCCCATCACTCCTTTGTAAAATGTATCTGTGTTTTATTCCGCAACATTTCATCCCCCCTGTTTAAATTGTGTCTGTGTTTTATTCCCGTAATATTTCCTTTTTATTCCCGTAACTTTCCCATCACTCCTTTGTAAACTGTATCTGTGTTTTATTCCCATAACATTTCCACCCCACTATTTAAATTGAGTCTGAGTTTTATTCCCGTAATAATTCCCTCACGTTTTAATAAATAGTATCTCTGTTTTATTCAGATAATGTTCTACTCGCTCCTTTATAAATGTTGGGTATTATCTATTCCCGTAACTTTCCCCTCACTCCCTTGTAAACTGTATCTGTGTTTTATTCCCGTAACAGTTGCTCCCCCTATTTAAATTGTGTCTGTGTTTTATTCCCGTAATAATTCCGTTTTATTCCCGTAACTTTACCCTCACTCATTTGTAAACTGTATCTGTGTTTTATTCCCGTAACATTTCCTCACCCTATTTAAATTTTGACTGTGTTTTATTCCCGTAATATTTCCTTTTTATTCCCGTAACTTTCCCCTCACTCCTTTGTAAACTGTATCTGTGTTTTATTCCGCAACATTTCATCCCCCCTGTTTAAATTGTGTCTGTGTTTTATTCCCGTAATATTTCCTTTTTATTCCCGTAATTTTCCCCTCACTCCTTTGTAAACTGTATCTGTGTTTTATTCCCGTAACAGTTGCTCCCCCTATTTAAATTGTGTCTGTGTTTTATTCCCGTAATAATTCCGTTTTATTCCCGTAACTTTACCCTCACTCATTTGTAAACTGTATCTGTGTTTTATTCCCGTAACATTTCCTCACCCTATTTAAATTTTGACTGTGTTTTATTCCCGTAATATTTCCTTTTTATTCCCGTAACTTTCCCCTCACTCCTTTGTAAACTGTATCTGTGTTTTATTCCGCAACATTTCATTCCCCCTGTTTAAATTGTGTCTGTGTTTTATTCCCGTAATATTTCCTTATTATTCCCGTAACTTTCCCATCACTCCTTTGTAAACTGTATCTGTGTTTTATTCCCATAAAATTTCCACCCCCCTATTTAAATTGTGTCTGAGTTTTATTCCCTTAATATTTCCCTTACGTTTTAATAAATAGTATCTGTGTTTTATTCAGATAATGTTCTACACGCTCCTTTATAAATTTTGGGTATTTTCTATTCCCGGAAATTTCCCCCCACTCCTTTGTAAACTGTATCTGTGTTTTATTCCCGTAACATTTGCTCCCCCTCTTTAAAATGTGTCTGTGTTTTATTCCCGTAATAATTCCGTTTTATTCCCGTAACTTTACGCTCACTCATTTGTAAACTGTATCTGTGTTTTATTCCGCAACATTTCATCCCCCCTGTTTAAATTGTGTCTGTGTTTTATTCCCGTAATATTTCCTTTTTATTCCCGTAACTTTCCCATCACTCCTTTGTAAACTGTATCTGTTTTATTCCCATAACATTTCCACCCCCCTATTTAAATTGTGTCTGAGTTTTATTCCCGTAATATTTCCCTCACGTTTTAATAAATAGTATCTGTGTTTTATTCAGATAATGTTCTACTCGCTCCTTTATAAATTTTGGGTATTTTCTATTCCCGTAAATTTCCCCTCACTCCTTTGTAAACTGTATCTGTGTTTTATTCACGTAACATTTCCTCCCCCCTATTTAAATTGTGTCTGAGTTTTATTCCCGTAATATTTCCCTCACGTTTTAATAAATAGTATCTGTGTTTTATTCCGATAATGTTCTACACGCTCCTTTATAAATTTTGGGTATTTTCTATTCCCGTAACTTTCCCCTCACTCCTTTGTAAAGTGTATCTGTGTTTTATGTCCGTAACATTTCCTCCGCCCTTTTTAAATTGTGTCTGCGTTTTATTCCTCTAAAGTTATCCCTGCTTTTTATAAATTGTATGTGTGTTTTATTCGCGTAACTTTTCCATTTTCCTTTATAAATTGTGTCTGTGGTTTATTCCGGTAATATTTCCCTCAAGCCTTTCTAAATTTTGGGTAATTTTTATTCCTGTAACTTTCCCCTCATTCCTTTGTAAACTGTATCTGTGTTTTATACCCGTAACATTTCCTCCCCCCTTTATAAATTGTGTCTGTGTTTTATTCCTGTAATATTTCCTTTTTATTCCCGTAACTTACCCCTCACTCCTTTGTTAACTGTATCTGTGTTTTATTCCCGTAACATTTCCTCCCCCTATTTAAATTGTGTCTGTGTTTTATTCCCGTAATATTTCCGTTTTATTCCCCTAACTTTCCCCTCACTCGTTTGTAAACTGTATCTGTGTTTTATTTCCGGTACCTTTCCTCCCCCTATTTAGATTGTGTCTGTGTTTTATTCCCGTAATATTTCCTTTTTTTCCCGTAACTTTCCCCTCACTCCTTTGTAAACTGTATCAGTGTTTTATTCTCGTAACATTTCCACCCCCCTATTTAAATTGTGTCTGAGTTTTATTCCCGTAATATTTCCCTCACGCTTTAATAAATAGTATTTGTGTTTTATTCAGATAATGTTCTACTCGCTCCTTTATAAATTTTGGGTATTTTCTATTCCCGTACCTCTCCCCTCACTCCTTTGTAAACTGTATCTGTGTTTTATTCCCGTAACAGTTGCTCCCCCTATTTAAATTGTGTCTGTGTTTTATTCCCGTAATAATTCCGTTTTATTCCCGTAACTTTACCCTCACTCATTTGTAAACTGTATCTGTGTTTTATTCCCGTAACATTTCCTCCCCCTATTTAAAATGTGACTGTGTTTTATTTCCGTAATATTTCCTTTTTATTCCCGTAACTTTCCCCTCACTCCTTTGTAAACTGTATCTGTGTTTTATTCCGCAACATTTCATCCCCCCTGTTTAAATTTTGTCTGTGTTTTATTCCCGTAATATTTCCTTTTTATTCCCGTAAGTTTCCCATCACTCCTTTGTAAACTGTATCTGTGTATTATTCCCATAAAATTTCCACCCCCCTATTTAAATTGTGTCTGAGTTTTATTCCCGTAATATTTCCCTTACGTTTTAATAAATAGTATCTGTGTTTTATTCAGATAATGTTCTACTCGCTCCTTTATAAATTTTGGGTATTTTCTATTCCCGGAAGTTTCCCCTCACTCCTTTGTAAACTGTATCTGTGTTTTATTCCCGTAACATTTCCTCACCCTATTTAAATTTTGACTGTGTTTTATTCCCGTAATATTTCCTTTTTATTCCCGTAACTTTCACCTCACTCCTTTGTAAACTGTATCTGTGTTTTATTCCGCAACATTTCATCCCCCCTGTTTAAATTGTGTCTGTGTTTTATTCCCGTAATATTTCCTTTTTATTCCCGTAACTTTCCCATCACTCCTTTGTAAACTGTATCTGTGTTTTATTCTGCAACATTTCATCCCCCCTGTTTAAATTGTGTCTGTGTTTTATTGCCGTAATATTTCCTTTTTATTCCCGTAACTTTCCCATCACTCCTTTGTAAACTGTATCTGTTTTATTCCCATAACATTTCCACCCCCCTATTTAAATTGTGTCTGAGTTTTATTCCCGTAATATTTCCCTCACGTTTTATAAATAGTATCTGTGTTTTATTCAGATAATGTTCTACTCGCTCCTTTATAAATTTTGGGTATTTTCTATTCCCGTAAATTTCCCCTCACTCCTTTGTAAACTGTATCTGTGTTTTATTCCCGTAACAGTTGCTCCCCCTATTTAAATTGTGTCTGTGTTTTATTCCCGTAATAATTCCGTTTTATTCCCGTAACTTTACCCTCACTCCTTTGTAAATTGTATCTGTGTTTTATTCCCGTAACATTTCCTCCCCCTATTTAAATTGTGACTGTGTTTTATTCCCGTAATATTTCCGTTTTATTCCCCTAACTTTCCACTCACTCCTTTGTAAACTGTATCTGTGTTTTATTCCGCAACATTTTCTCCCCCCTGTTTAAATTGTGTCTGTGTTTTATTCCCGTAATATTTCCTTTTTATTCCCGTAACTTTCCCCTCACTCCTTTGTAAACTGTATCTGTGTTTTATTCCCGTAACATTTCCTCCCCCCTATTTAAATTGTGTCTGAGTTTTATTCCCGTAATATTTCCCTCACGTTTTAATAAATAGTATCTGTGTTTTATTCAGATAATGTTCTACTCGCTCCTTTATAAATTTTGGGTATTTTCTATTCCCGTAACTTTCCCCTCACTCCTTTGTAAACTGTATCTGTGTTTTATTCCCGTAACATTTCCTCCCCCCACTATTTAAATTGTGTTTGTGTTTTATTCCCGTAATATTTCCTTTTTATTCCCGTAACTTTCCCCTCACTCCTTTGTAAACTGTATCTGTGTTTTTTTTCCCGTAAAATTTCCTCCCCCCATTCAAATTGTGTCTGAGTTTTATTCCCGTAATATTTCCCTCACGTTTTAATAAATAGTATCTGTGTTTTATTCAGATGATGTTCTACTCGCTCCTTTATAAATTTTAGGTATTTTCTATTCCCGGTAACTTTCTCCTCACTCCTTTGTAAACTGTATCTGTGTTTTATTCCGCAACATTTCCTCCGCCCTGTTTAAATTGTGTCTGTGTTTTATTCCCGTAATATTTCCTTTTTATTCCCGTAACTTTCCCCTCACTCCTTTGTAAACTGTATCTGTGTTTTATTCACGTAACATTTCCTCCCCCCTATTTAAATTGTGTCTGAGTTTTATTCCCGTAATATTTCCCTCACGTTTTAATAAATAGTATCTGTGTTTTATTCCGATAATGTTCTACACGCTCCTTTATAAATTTTGGGTGTTTTCTATTCCCGTAACATTCACCTCACTCCTTTGTAAACTGTATTTGTTTTATTCCAGTAACATTTCCACCCCCCTGTTTAAATTGTGTCTGTGTTTTATTCCCGTAATATTTCCTTTTTATTCCCCTAACTTTCTCCACACTCCTTTGAAAAATGTATCTGTGTTTTATTCCCGTTACATTTCCTCCCCCTATTTAAATTATGTCTGTGTTTTATTCCCGTAATATTTCCTTTTTATTCCCATAACTTTCCCCTCACTCCTTTGTAAACTGCATCTGTGTTTTATTCCCATAACATTTCCTCCCCACTTTATAAATTGTGTCTGCGTTTTATTCCTCTAAAGTTATCCTTGCTTTTTATAAATTGTATGTGTGTTTTATTCGCGTAACTTTTCCATTTTCCTTTATAAATTGTGTCTGTGGTTTATTCCGGTAATATTTCCCTCAAGCCTTTATAAATTTTGGGTAATTTTTATTCCTGTAACTTTCCCCTCATTCCTTTGTAAACTGTATCTGTGTTTTATCCCCGTAACCTTTCCTCCCCCCTTTATAAATTGTGTCTGTGTTTTATTCCCGTAATATTTCCTTTTTATTCCCGTAACTTACCCCTCACTCCTTTGTTAACTGTATCTGTGTTTTATTCCCGTAACATTCCCTCCCCCTATTTAAATTATGTCTGTGTTTTATTCCCGTAATATTTCCGTTTTATTCCCCTAACTTTCCCCTCACTCGTTTGTAAACTGTATCTGTGTTTTATTCCCGTAACCTTTCCTCCCCCTATTTAGATTGTGTCTGTGTTTTATTCCCGTAATATTTCCTTTTTTTCCCGTAACTTTCCCCTCACTCCTTTGTAAACTGTATCAGTGTTTTATTCTCGTAACATTTCCACCCCCCTATTTAAATTGTGTCTGAGTTTTATTCACGTAATATTTCCCTCACGTTTTAATAAATAGTATCTGTGTTTTATTCAGATAATGTTCTACTCGCTCCTTTATAAATTTTGGGTATTTTCTATTCCCGTAACTCTCCCCTCACTCCTTTGTAAACTGTATCTGTGTTTTATTCCCGTAACAGTTGCTCCCCCTATTTAAATTGTGTCTGTGTTTTATTCCCGTAATAATTCCGTTTTATTCCCGTAACTTTACCCTCACTCATTTGTAAACTGTATCTGTGTTTTATTCCAGTAACATTTGCTCCCCCTCTTTAAAATGTGTCTGTGTTTTATTCCCGTAATAATTCCGTTTTATTCCCGTAACTTTACCCTCACTCATTTGTAAACTGTATCGGTGTTTTATTCCGCAACATTTCATCCCCCCTGTTTAAATTGTGTCTGTGTATTATTCCCGTAATATTTCCTTTTTATTCCCGTAACTTTCCCATCACTCCTTTGTAAAATGTATCTGTGTTTTATTCCGCAACATTTCATCCCCCCTGTTTAAATTGTGTCTGTGTTTTATTCCCGTAATATTTCCTTTTTATTCCCGTAACTTTCCCATCACTCCTTTGTAAACTGTATCTGTGTTTTATTCCCATAACATTTCCACCCCACTATTTAAATTGAGTCTGAGTTTTATTCCCGTAATATTTCCCTCACGTTTTAATAAATAGTATCTCTGTTTTATTAAGATAATGTTCTACTCGCTCCTTTATAAATGTTGGGTATTATCTATTCCCGTAACTTTCCCCTCACTCCCTTGTAAACTGTATCTGTGTTTTATTCCCGTAACAGTTGCTCCCCCTATTTAAATTGTGTCTGTGTTTTATTCCCGTAATAATTCCGTTTTATTCCCGTAACTTTACCCTCACTCATTTGTAAACTGTATCTGTGTTTTATTCCCGTAACATTTCCTCACCCTATTTAAATTTTGACTGTGTTTTATTCCCGTAATATTTCCTTTTTATTCCCGTAACTTTCCCCTCACTCCTTTGTAAACTGTATCTGTGTTTTATTCCGCAACATTTCATCCCCCCTGTTTAAATTGTGTCTGTGTTTTATTCCCGTAATATTTCCTTTTTATTCCCGTAATTTTCCCCTCACTCCTTTGTAAACTGTATCTGTGTTTTATTCCCGTAACAGTTGCTCCCCCTATTTAAATTGTGTCTGTGTTTTATTCCCGTAATAATTCCGTTTTATTCCCGTAACTTTACCCTCACTCATTTGTAAACTGTATCTGTGTTTTATTCCCGTAACATTTCCTCACCCTATTTAAATTTTGACTGTGTTTTATTCCCGTAATATTTCCTTTTTATTCCCGTAACTTTCCCCTCACTCCTTTGTAAACTGTATCTGTGTTTTATTCCGCAACATTTCATTCCCCCTGTTTAAATTGTGTCTGTGTTTTATTCCCGTAATATTTCCTTATTATTCCCGTAACTTTCCCATCACTCCTTTGTAAACTGTATCTGTGTTTTATTCCCATAAAATTTCCACCCCCCTATTTAAATTGTGTCTGAGTTTTATTCCCTTAATATTTCCCTTACGTTTTAATAAATAGTATCTGTGTTTTATTCAGATAATGTTCTACACGCTCCTTTATAAATTTTGGGTATTTTCTATTCCCGGAAATTTCCCCTCACTCCTTTGTAAACTGTATCTGTGTTTTATTCCCGTAACATTTGCTCCCCCTCTTTAAAATGTGTCTGTGTTTTATTCCCGTAATAATTCCGTTTTATTCCCGTAACTTTACGCTCACTCATTTGTAAACTGTATCTGTGTTTTATTCCGCAACATTTCATCCCCCCTGTTTAAATTGTGTCTGTGTTTTATTCCCGTAATATTTCCTTTTTATTCCCGTAACTTTCCCATCACTCCTTTGTAAACTGTATCTGTTTTATTCCCATAACATTTCCACCCCCCTATTTAAATTGTGTCTGAGTTTTATTCCCGTAATATTTCCCTCACGTTTTAATAAATAGTATCTGTGTTTTATTCAGATAATGTTCTACTCGCTCCTTTATAAATTTTGGGTATTTTCTATTCCCGTAAATTTCCCCTCACTCCTTTGTAAACTGTATCTGTGTTTCATTCCCGTAACTGTTGCTCCCCCTATTTAAATTGTGTCTGTGTTTTATTCCCGTAATAATTCCGTTTTATTCCCGTAACTTTACCCTCACTCCTTTGTAAATTGTATCTGTGTTTTATTCCCGTAACATTTCCTCCCCCTATTTAAATTGTGACTGTGTTTTATTCCCGTAATATTTCCGTTTTATTCCCCTAACTTTCCACTCACTCCTTTGTAAACTGTATCTGTGTTTTATTCCGCAACATTTTCTCCCCCCTGTTTAAATTGTGTCTGTGTTTTATTCCCGTAATATTTCCTTTTTATTCCCGTAACTTTCCCCTCACTCCTTTGTAAACTGTATCTGTGTTTTATTCCCGTAACATTTCCTCCCCCCTATTTAAATTGTGTCTGAGTTTTATTCCCGTAATATTTCCCTCACGTTTTAATAAATAGTATCTGTGTTTTATTCAGATAATGTTCTACTCGCTCCTTTATAAATTTTGGGTATTTTCTATTCCCGTAACTTTCCCCTCACTCCTTTGTAAACTGTATCTGTGTTTTATTCCCGTAACATTTCCTCCCCACACTATTTAAATTGTGTTTGTGTTTTATTCCCGTAATATTTCCTTTTTATTCCCGTAACTTTCCCCTCACTCCTTTGTAAACTGTATCTGTGTTTTTTTTCCCGTAAAATTTCCTCCCCCCATTCAAATTGTGTCTGAGTTTTATTCCCGTAATATTTCCCTCACGTTTTAATAAATAGTATCTGTGTTTTATTCAGATAATGTTCTACTCGCTCCTTTATAAATTTTAGGTATTTTCTATTCCCGGTAACTTTCTCCTCACTCCTTTGTAAACTGTATCTGTGTTTTATTCCCGTAACATTTCCTCCCCCCTATTTAAATTGTGTTTGTGTTTTATTCCCGTTATATTTCCGTTTTATACCCTTAACTTTCCCCTCACTCCTTTGTAAACTGTATCTGTGTTTTATTCCGCAACATTTCCTCCGCCCTGTTTAAATTGTGTCTGTGTTTTATTCCCGTAATATTTCCTTTTTATTCCCGTAACTTTCCCCTCACTCCTTTGTAAACTGTATCTGTGTTTTATTCACGTAACATTTCCTCCCCCCTATTTAAATTGTGTCTGAGTTTTATTCCCGTAATATTTCCCTCACGTTTTAATAAATAGTATCTGTGTTTTATTCCGATAATGTTCTACACGCTCCTTTATAAATTTTGGGTGTTTTCTATTCCCGTAACATTCACCTCACTCCTTTGTAAACTGTATTTGTTTTATTCCAGTAACATTTCCACCCCCCTGTTTAAATTGTGTCTGTGTTTTATTCCCGTAATATTTCCTTTTTATTTCCCTAACTTTCTCCACACTCCTTTGAAAAATGTATCTGTGTTTTATTCCCGTTACATTTCCTCCCCCTATTTAAATTATGTCTGTGTTTTATTCCCGTAATATTTCCTTTTTATTCCCGTAACTTTCCCCTCACTCCTTTGTAAACTGCATCTGTGTTTTATTCCCATAACATTTCCTCCCCACTTTATAAATTGTGTCTGTGTTTTATTCCCGTAATATTTCCTTTTTATTCCCGTAACTTTCCCCTCACTCCTTTGTAAACTGTATCTGTGTTATATGTCCGTAACACTTCCTCCGCCCTTTTTAAATTGTGTCTGCGTTTTATTCCTCTAAAGTTATCCTTGCTTTTTATAAATTGTATGTGTGTTTTATTCGCGTAACTTTTCCATTTTCCTTTATAAATTGTGTCTGTGGTTTATTCCGGTAATATTTCCCTCAAGCCTTTATAAATTTTGGGTAATTTTTATTCCTGTAACTTTCCCCTCATTCCTTTGTAAACTGTATCTGTGTTTTATCCCCGTAACCTTTCCTCCCCCCTTTATAAATTGTGTCTGTGTTTTATTCCCGTAATATTTCCTTTTTATTCCCGTAACTTACCCCTCACTCCTTTGTTAACTGTATCTGTGTTTTATTCCCGTAACATTCCCTCCCCCTATTTAAATTGTGTCTGTGTTTTATTCCCGTAACATTTCCTCACCCTATTTAAATTTTGACTGTGTTTTATTCCCGTAATATTTCCTTTTTATTCCCGTAACTTTCACCTCACTCCTTTGTAAACTGTATCTGTGTTTTATTCCGCAACATTTCATCCCCCCTGTTTAAATTGTGTCTGTGTTTTATTCCCGTAATATTTCCTTTTTATTCCCGTAACTTTCCCATCACTCCTTTGTAAAATGTATCTGTTTTATTCCCATAACATTTCCACCCCCCTATTTAAATTGTGTCTGAGTTTTATTCCCGTAATATTTCCCTCACGTTTTAATAAATAGTATCTGTGTTTTATTCAGATAATGTTCTACTCGCTCCTTTATAAATTTTGGGTATTTTCTATTCCCGTAAATTTCCCCTCACTCCTTTGTAAACTGTATCTGTGTTTTATTCCCGTAACAGTTGCTCCCCCTATTTAAATTGTGACTGTGTTTTATTCCCGTAATATTTCCGTTTTATTCCCCTAACTTTCCACTCACTCCTTTGTAAACTGTATCTGTGTTTTATTCCGCAACATTTTCTCCCCCCTGTTTAAATTGTGTCTGTGTTTTATTCCCGTAATATTTCCTTTTTATTCCCGTAACTTTCCCCTCACTCCTTTGTAAACTGTATCTGTGTTTTATTCCCGTAACATTTCCTCCCCCCTATTTAAATTGTGTCTGAGTTTTATTCCCGTAATATTTCCCTCACGTTTTAATAAATAGTATCTGTGTTTTATTCAGATAATGTTCTACTCGCTCCTTTATAAATTTTGGGTATTTTCTATTCCCGTAACTTTCCCCTCACTCCTTTGTAAACTGTATCTGTGTTTTATTCCCGTAATATTTCCTTTTTATTCCCGTAACTTTCCCCTCACTCCTTTGTAAACTGTATCTGTGTTTTTTTTCCCGTAAAATTTCCTCCCCCCATTCAAATTGTGTCTGAGTTTTATTCCCATAATATTTCCCACACGTTTTAATAAATAGTATCTGTGTTTTATTCAGATGATGTTCTACTCGCTCCTTTATAAATTTTAGGTATTTTCTATTCCCGGTAACTTTCTCCTCACTCCTTTGTAAACTGTATCTGTGTTTTATTCCGCAACATTTCCTCCGCCCTGTTTAAATTGTGTCTGTGTTTTATTCCCGTAATATTTCCTTTTTATTCCCGTAACTTTCCCCTCACTCCTTTGTAAACTGTATCTGTGTTTTATTCACGTAACATTTCCTCCCCCCTATTTAAATTGTGTCTGAGTTTTATTCCCGTAATATTTCCCTCACGTTTTAATAAATAGTATCTGTGTTTTATTCCGATAATGTTCTACACGCTCCTTTATAAATTTTGGGTGTTTTCTATTCCCGTAACATTCACCTCACTCCTTTGTAAACTGTATTTGTTTTATTCCAGTAACATTTCCACCCCCCTGTTTAAATTGTGTCTGTGTTTTATTCCCGTAATATTTCCTTTTTATTCCCCTAACTTTCTCCACACTCCTTTGAAAAATGTATCTGTGTTTTATTCCCGTTACATTTCCTCCCCCTATTTAAATTATGTCTGTGTTTTATTCCCGTAATATTTCCTTTTTATTCCCGTAACTTTCCCCTCACTCCTTTGTAAACTGCATGTGTTTTATTCCCATAACATTTCCTCCCCACTTTATAAATTGTGTCTGTGTTTTATTCCCGTAATATTTCCTTTTTATTCCCGTAACTTTCCCCTCACTCCTTTGTAAACTGTATCTGTGTTTTATGTCCGTAACATTTCCTCCGCCCTTTTTAAATTGTGTCTGCGTTTTATTCCTCTAAAGTTATCCTTGCTTTTTATAAATTGTATGTGTGTTTTATTCGCGTAGCTTTTCCATTTTCCTTTATAAATTGTGTCTGTGGTTTATTCCGGTAATATTTCCCTCAAGCCTTTATAAATTTTGGGTAATTTTTATTCCTGTAACTTTCCCCTCATTCCTTTGTAAACTGTATCTGTGTTTTATCCCCGTAACCTTTCCTCCCCCCTTTATAAATTGTGTCTGTGTTTTATTCCCGTAATATTTCCTTTTTATTCCCGTAACTTACCCCTCACTCCTTTGTTAACTGTATCTGTGTTTTATTCCCGTAACATTCCCTCCCCCTATTTAAATTGTGTCTGTGTTTTATTCCCGTAATATTTCCGTTTTATTCCCCTAACTTTCCCCTCACTCGTTTGTAAACTGTATCTGTGTTTTATTCCCGTAACCTTTCCTCCCCCTATTTAGATTGTGTCTGTGTTTTATTCCCGTAATATTTCCTTTTTTTCCCGTAACTTTCCCCTCACTCCTTTGTAAACTGTATCAGTGTTTTATTCTCGTAACATTTCCACCCCCCTATTTAAATTGTGTCTGAGTTTTATTCACGTAATATTTCCCTCACGTTTTAATAAATAGTATCTGTGTTTTATTCAGATAATGTTCTACTCGCTCCTTTATAAATTTTGGGTATTTTCTATTCCCGTAACTCTCCCCTCACTCCTTTGTAAACTGTATCTGTGTTTTATTCCCGTAACAGTTGCTCCCCCTATTTAAATTGTGTCTGTGTTTTATTCCCGTAATAATTCCGTTTTATTCCCGTAACTTTACCCTCACTCATTTGTAAACTGTATCTGTGTTTTATTCCAGTAACATTTGCTCCCCCTCTTTAAAATGTGTCTGTGTTTTATTCCCGTAATAATTCCGTTTTATTCCCGTAACTTTACCCTCACTCATTTGTAAACTGTATCGGTGTTTTATTCCGCAACATTTCATCCCCCCTGTTTAAATTGTGTCTGTGTATTATTCCCGTAATATTTCCTTTTTATTCCCGTAACTTTCCCATCACTCCTTTGTAAAATGTATCTGTGTTTTATTCCGCAACATTTCATCCCCCCTGTTTAAATTGTGTCTGTGTTTTATTCCCGTAATATTTCCTTTTTATTCCCGTAACTTTCCCATCACTCCTTTGTAAACTGTATCTGTGTTTTATTCCCATAACATTTCCACCCCACTATTTAAATTGAGTCTGAGTTTTATTCCCGTAATATTTCCCTCACGTTTTAATAAATAGTATCTCTGTTTTATTAAGATAATGTTCTACTCGCTCCTTTATAAATGTTGGGTATTATCTATTCCCGTAACTTTCCCCTCACTCCCTTGTAAACTGTATCTGTGTTTTATTCCCGTAACAGTTGCTCCCCCTATTTAAATTGTGTCTGTGTTTTATTCCCGTAATAATTCCGTTTTATTCCCGTAACTTTACCCTCACTCATTTGTAAACTGTATCTGTGTTTTATTCCCGTAACATTTCCTCACCCTATTTAAATTTTGACTGTGTTTTATTCCCGTAATATTTCCTTTTTATTCCCGTAACTTTCCCCTCACTCCTTTGTAAACTGTATCTGTGTTTTATTCCGCAACATTTCATCCCCCCTGTTTAAATTGTGTCTGTGTTTTATTCCCGTAATATTTCCTTTTTATTCCCGTAATTTTCCCCTCACTCCTTTGTAAACTGTATCTGTGTTTTATTCCCGTAACAGTTGCTCCCCCTATTTAAATTGTGTCTGTGTTTTATTCCCGTAATAATTCCGTTTTATTCCCGTAACTTTACCCTCACTCATTTGTAAACTGTATCTGTGTTTTATTCCCGTAACATTTCCTCACCCTATTTAAATTTTGACTGTGTTTTATTCCCGTAATATTTCCTTTTTATTCCCGTAACTTTCCCCTCACTCCTTTGTAAACTGTATCTGTGTTTTATTCCGCAACATTTCATTCCCCCTGTTTAAATTGTGTCTGTGTTTTATTCCCGTAATATTTCCTTATTATTCCCGTAACTTTCCCATCACTCCTTTGTAAACTGTATCTGTGTTTTATTCCCATAAAATTTCCACCCCCCTATTTAAATTGTGTCTGAGTTTTATTCCCTTAATATTTCCCTTACGTTTTAATAAATAGTATCTGTGTTTTATTCAGATAATGTTCTACACGCTCCTTTATAAATTTTGGGTATTTTCTATTCCCGGAAATTTCCCCTCACTCCTTTGTAAACTGTATCTGTGTTTTATTCCCGTAACATTTGCTCCCCCTCTTTAAAATGTGTCTGTGTTTTATTCCCGTAATAATTCCGTTTTATTCCCGTAACTTTACGCTCACTCATTTGTAAACTGTATCTGTGTTTTATTCCGCAACATTTCATCCCCCCTGTTTAAATTGTGTCTGTGTTTTATTCCCGTAATATTTCCTTTTTATTCCCGTAACTTTCCCATCACTCCTTTGTAAACTGTATCTGTTTTATTCCCATAACATTTCCACCCCCCTATTTAAATTGTGTCTGAGTTTTATTCCCGTAATATTTCCCTCACGTTTTAATAAATAGTATCTGTGTTTTATTCAGATAATGTTCTACTCGCTCCTTTATAAATTTTGGGTATTTTCTATTCCCGTAAATTTCCCCTCACTCCTTTGTAAACTGTATCTGTGTTTCATTCCCGTAACTGTTGCTCCCCCTATTTAAATTGTGTCTGTGTTTTATTCCCGTAATAATTCCGTTTTATTCCCGTAACTTTACCCTCACTCCTTTGTAAATTGTATCTGTGTTTTATTCCCGTAACATTTCCTCCCCCTATTTAAATTGTGACTGTGTTTTATTCCCGTAATATTTCCGTTTTATTCCCCTAACTTTCCACTCACTCCTTTGTAAACTGTATCTGTGTTTTATTCCGCAACATTTTCTCCCCCCTGTTTAAATTGTGTCTGTGTTTTATTCCCGTAATATTTCCTTTTTATTCCCGTAACTTTCCCCTCACTCCTTTGTAAACTGTATCTGTGTTTTATTCCCGTAACATTTCCTCCCCCCTATTTAAATTGTGTCTGAGTTTTATTCCCGTAATATTTCCCTCACGTTTTAATAAATAGTATCTGTGTTTTATTCAGATAATGTTCTACTCGCTCCTTTATAAATTTTGGGTATTTTCTATTCCCGTAACTTTCCCCTCACTCCTTTGTAAACTGTATCTGTGTTTTATTCCCGTAACATTTCCTCCCCACACTATTTAAATTGTGTTTGTGTTTTATTCCCGTAATATTTCCTTTTTATTCCCGTAACTTTCCCCTCACTCCTTTGTAAACTGTATCTGTGTTTTTTTTCCCGTAAAATTTCCTCCCCCCATTCAAATTGTGTCTGAGTTTTATTCCCGTAATATTTCCCTCACGTTTTAATAAATAGTATCTGTGTTTTATTCAGATAATGTTCTACTCGCTCCTTTATAAATTTTAGGTATTTTCTATTCCCGGTAACTTTCTCCTCACTCCTTTGTAAACTGTATCTGTGTTTTATTCCCGTAACATTTCCTCCCCCCTATTTAAATTGTGTTTGTGTTTTATTCCCGTTATATTTCCGTTTTATACCCTTAACTTTCCCCTCACTCCTTTGTAAACTGTATCTGTGTTTTATTCCGCAACATTTCCTCCGCCCTGTTTAAATTGTGTCTGTGTTTTATTCCCGTAATATTTCCTTTTTATTCCCGTAACTTTCCCCTCACTCCTTTGTAAACTGTATCTGTGTTTTATTCACGTAACATTTCCTCCCCCCTATTTAAATTGTGTCTGAGTTTTATTCCCGTAATATTTCCCTCACGTTTTAATAAATAGTATCTGTGTTTTATTCCGATAATGTTCTACACGCTCCTTTATAAATTTTGGGTGTTTTCTATTCCCGTAACATTCACCTCACTCCTTTGTAAACTGTATTTGTTTTATTCCAGTAACATTTCCACCCCCCTGTTTAAATTGTGTCTGTGTTTTATTCCCGTAATATTTCCTTTTTATTTCCCTAACTTTCTCCACACTCCTTTGAAAAATGTATCTGTGTTTTATTCCCGTTACATTTCCTCCCCCTATTTAAATTATGTCTGTGTTTTATTCCCGTAATATTTCCTTTTTATTCCCGTAACTTTCCCCTCACTCCTTTGTAAACTGCATCTGTGTTTTATTCCCATAACATTTCCTCCCCACTTTATAAATTGTGTCTGTGTTTTATTCCCGTAATATTTCCTTTTTATTCCCGTAACTTTCCCCTCACTCCTTTGTAAACTGTATCTGTGTTATATGTCCGTAACACTTCCTCCGCCCTTTTTAAATTGTGTCTGCGTTTTATTCCTCTAAAGTTATCCTTGCTTTTTATAAATTGTATGTGTGTTTTATTCGCGTAACTTTTCCATTTTCCTTTATAAATTGTGTCTGTGGTTTATTCCGGTAATATTTCCCTCAAGCCTTTATAAATTTTGGGTAATTTTTATTCCTGTAACTTTCCCCTCATTCCTTTGTAAACTGTATCTGTGTTTTATCCCCGTAACCTTTCCTCCCCCCTTTATAAATTGTGTCTGTGTTTTATTCCCGTAATATTTCCTTTTTATTCCCGTAACTTACCCCTCACTCCTTTGTTAACTGTATCTGTGTTTTATTCCCGTAACATTCCCTCCCCCTATTTAAATTGTGTCTGTGTTTTATTCCCGTAACATTTCCTCACCCTATTTAAATTTTGACTGTGTTTTATTCCCGTAATATTTCCTTTTTATTCCCGTAACTTTCACCTCACTCCTTTGTAAACTGTATCTGTGTTTTATTCCGCAACATTTCATCCCCCCTGTTTAAATTGTGTCTGTGTTTTATTCCCGTAATATTTCCTTTTTATTCCCGTAACTTTCCCATCACTCCTTTGTAAAATGTATCTGTTTTATTCCCATAACATTTCCACCCCCCTATTTAAATTGTGTCTGAGTTTTATTCCCGTAATATTTCCCTCACGTTTTAATAAATAGTATCTGTGTTTTATTCAGATAATGTTCTACTCGCTCCTTTATAAATTTTGGGTATTTTCTATTCCCGTAAATTTCCCCTCACTCCTTTGTAAACTGTATCTGTGTTTTATTCCCGTAACAGTTGCTCCCCCTATTTAAATTGTGACTGTGTTTTATTCCCGTAATATTTCCGTTTTATTCCCCTAACTTTCCACTCACTCCTTTGTAAACTGTATCTGTGTTTTATTCCGCAACATTTTCTCCCCCCTGTTTAAATTGTGTCTGTGTTTTATTCCCGTAATATTTCCTTTTTATTCCCGTAACTTTCCCCTCACTCCTTTGTAAACTGTATCTGTGTTTTATTCCCGTAACATTTCCTCCCCCCTATTTAAATTGTGTCTGAGTTTTATTCCCGTAATATTTCCCTCACGTTTTAATAAATAGTATCTGTGTTTTATTCAGATAATGTTCTACTCGCTCCTTTATAAATTTTGGGTATTTTCTATTCCCGTAACTTTCCCCTCACTCCTTTGTAAACTGTATCTGTGTTTTATTCCCGTAATATTTCCTTTTTATTCCCGTAACTTTCCCCTCACTCCTTTGTAAACTGTATCTGTGTTTTTTTTACCGTAAAATTTCCTCCCCCCATTCAAATTGTGTCTGAGTTTTATTCCCATAATATTTCCCTCACGTTTTAATAAATAGTATCTGTGTTTTATTCAGATGATGTTCTACTCGCTCCTTTATAAATTTTAGGTATTTTCTATTCCCGGTAACTTTCTCCTCACTCCTTTGTAAACTGTATCTGTGTTTTATTCCGCAACATTTCCTCCGCCCTGTTTAAATTGTGTCTGTGTTTTATTCCCGTAATATTTCCTTTTTATTCCCGTAACTTTCCCCTCACTCCTTTGTAAACTGTATCTGTGTTTTATTCACGTAACATTTCCTCCCCCCTATTTAAATTGTGTCTGAGTTTTATTCCCGTAATATTTCCCTCACGTTTTAATAAATAGTATCTGTGTTTTATTCCGATAATGTTCTACACGCTCCTTTATAAATTTTGGGTGTTTTCTATTCCCGTAACATTCACCTCACTCCTTTGTAAACTGTATTTGTTTTATTCCAGTAACATTTCCACCCCCCTGTTTAAATTGTGTCTGTGTTTTATTCCCGTAATATTTCCTTTTTATTCCCCTAACTTTCTCCACACTCCTTTGAAAAATGTATCTGTGTTTTATTCCCGTTACATTTCCTCCCCCTATTTAAATTATGTCTGTGTTTTATTCCCGTAATATTTCCTTTTTATTCCCGTAACTTTCCCCTCACTCCTTTGTAAACTGCATGTGTTTTATTCCCATAACATTTCCTCCCCACTTTATAAATTGTGTCTGTGTTTTATTCCCGTAATATTTCCTTTTTATTCCCGTAACTTTCCCCTCACTCCTTTGTAAACTGTATCTGTGTTTTATGTCCGTAACATTTCCTCCGCCCTTTTTAAATTGTGTCTGCGTTTTATTCCTCTAAAGTTATCCTTGCTTTTTATAAATTGTATGTGTGTTTTATTCGCGTAGCTTTTCCATTTTCCTTTATAAATTGTGTCTGTGGTTTATTCCGGTAATATTTCCCTCAAGCCTTTATAAATTTTGGGTAATTTTTATTCCTGTAACTTTCCCCTCATTCCTTTGTAAACTGTATCTGTGTTTTATCCCCGTAACCTTTCCTCCCCCCTTTATAAATTGTGTCTGTGTTTTATTCCCGTAATATTTCCTTTTTATTCCCGTAACTTACCCCTCACTCCTTTGTTAACTGTATCTGTGTTTTATTCCCGTAACATTCCCTCCCCCTATTTAAATTGTGTCTGTGTTTTATTCCCGTAATATTTCCGTTTTATTCCCCTAACTTTCCCCTCACTCGTTTGTAAACTGTATCTGTGTTTTATTCCCGTAACCTTTCCTCCCCCTATTTAGATTGTGTCTGTGTTTTATTCCCGTAATATTTCCTTTTTTTCCCGTAACTTTCCCCTCACTCCTTTGTAAACTGTATCAGTGTTTTATTCTCGTAACATTTCCACCCCCCTATTTAAATTGTGTCTGAGTTTTATTCACGTAATATTTCCCTCACGTTTTAATAAATAGTATCTGTGTTTTATTCAGATAATGTTCTACTCGCTCCTTTATAAATTTTGGGTATTTTCTATTCCCGTAACTCTCCCCTCACTCCTTTGTAAACTGTATCTTTGTTTTATTCCCGTAACAGTTGCTCCCCCTATTTAAATTGTGTCTGTGTTTTATTCCCGTAATAATTCCGTTTTATTCCCGTAACTTTACCCTCACTCATTTGTAAACTGTATCTGTGTTTTATTCCAGTAACATTTGCTCCCCCTCTTTAAAATGTGTCTGTGTTTTATTCCCGTAATAATTCCGTTTTATTCCCGTAACTTTACCCTCACTCATTTGTAAACTGTATCGGTGTTTTATTCCAGTAACATTTCCTCACCCTATTTAAATTTTGACTGTGTTTTATTCCCGTAATATTTCCTTTTTATTCCCGTAACTTTCCCCTCACTCCTTTGTAAACTGTATCTGTGTTTTATTCCGCAACATTTCATCCCCCCTGTTTAAATTGTGTCTGTGTTTTATTCCCGTAATATTTCCTTTTTATTCCCGTAACTTTCCCATCACTCCTTTGTAAAATGTATCTGTGTTTTATTCCGCAACATTTCATCCCCCCTGTTTAAATTGTGTCTGTGTTTTATTCCCGTAATATTTCCTTTTTATTCCCGTAACTTTCCCATCACTCCTTTGTAAACTGTATCTGTGTTTTATTCCCATAACATTTCCACCCCACTATTTAAATTGAGTCTGAGTTTTATTCCCGTAATATTTCCCTCACGTTTTAATAAATAGTATCTCTGTTTTATTCAGATAATGTTCTACTCGCTCCTTTATAAATTTTGGGTATTTTCTATTCCCGTAACTTTCCCCTCACTCCCTTGTAAACTGTATCTGTGTTTTATTCCCGTAACAGTTGCTCCCCCTATTTAAATTGTGTCTGTGTTTTATTCCCGTAATAATTCCGTTTTATTCCCGTAACTTTACCCTCACTCATTTGTAAACTGTATCTGTGTTTTATTCCCGTAACATTTCCTCACCCTATTTAAATTTTGACTGTGTTTTATTCCCGTAATATTTCCTTTTTATTCCCGTAACTTTCCCCTCACTCCTTTGTAAACTGTATCTGTGTTTTATTCCGCAACATTTCATCCCCCCTGTTTAAATTGTGTCTGTGTTTTATTCCCGTAATATTTCCTTTTTATTCCCGTAATTTTCCCCTCACTCCTTTGTAAACTGTATCTGTGTTTTATTCCCGTAACAGTTGCTCCCCCTATTTAAATTGTGTCTGTGTTTTATTCCCGTAATAATTCCGTTTTATTCCCGTAACTTTACCCTCACTCATTTGTAAACTGTATCTGTGTTTTATTCCCGTAACATTTCCTCACCCTATTTAAATTTTGACTGTGTTTTATTCCCGTAATATTTCCTTTTTATTCCCGTAACTTTCCCCTCACTCCTTTGTAAACTGTATCTGTGTTTTATTCCGCAACATTTCATTCCCCCTGTTTAAATTGTGTCTGTGTTTTATTCCCGTAATATTTCCTTTTTATTCCCGTAACTTTCCCATCACTCCTTTGTAAACTGTATCTGTGTTTTATTCCCATAAAATTTCCACCCCCCTATTTAAATTGTGTCTGAGTTTTATTCCCTTAATATTTCCCTTACGTTTTAATAAATAGTATCTGTGTTTTATTC
The DNA here is from genome assembly GCF_036971445.1 of Narcine bancroftii. Lineage (NCBI taxonomy): Eukaryota > Metazoa > Chordata > Chondrichthyes > Torpediniformes > Narcinidae > Narcine > Narcine bancroftii. Next base: position 4,954,572 of record NW_027211800.1, on the reverse strand, counting down.
AGATAATGTTCTACACGCTCCTTTATAAATTTTGGGTATTTTCTATTCCCGGAAATTTCCCCTCACTCCTTTGTAAACTGTATCTGTGTTTTATTCCCGTAACATTTGCTCCCCCTCTTTAAAATGTGTCTGTGTTTTATTCCCGTAATAATTCCGTTTTATTCCCGTAACTTTACCCTCACTCATTTGTAAACTGTATCTGTGTTTTATTCCGCAACATTTCATCCCCCCTGTTTAAATTGTGTCTGTGTTTTATTCCCGTAATATTTCCTTTTTATTCCCGTAACTTTCCCATCACTCCTTTGTAAACTGTATCTGTTTTATTCCCATAACATTTCCACCCCCCTATTTAAATTGTGTCTGAGTTTTATTCCCGTAATATTTCCCTCACGTTTTAATAAATAGTATCTGTGTTTTATTCAGATAATGTTCTACTCGCTCCTTTATAAATTTTGGGTATTTTCTATTCCCGTAAATTTCCCCTCACTCCTTTGTAAACTGTATCTGTGTTTCATTCCCGTAACTGTTGCTCCCCCTATTTAAATTGTGTCTGTGTTTTATTCCCGTAATAATTCCGTTTTATTCCCGTAACTTTACCCTCACTCCTTTGTAAATTGTATCTGTGTTTTATTCCCGTAACATTTCCTCCCCCTATTTAAATTGTGACTGTGTTTTATTCCCGTAATATTTCCGTTTTATTCCCCTAACTTTCCACTCACTCCTTTGTAAACTGTATCTGTGTTTTATTCCGCAACATTTTCTCCCCCCTGTTTAAATTGTGTCTGTGTTTTATTCCCGTAATATTTCCTTTTTATTCCCGTAACTTTCCCCTCACTCCTTTGTAAACTGTATCTGTGTTTTATTCCCGTAACATTTCCTCCCCCCTATTTAAATTGTGTCTGAGTTTTATTCCCGTAATATTTCCCTCACGTTTTAATAAATAGTATCTGTGTTTTATTCAGATAATGTTCTACTCGCTCCTTTATAAATTTTGGGTATTTTCTATTCCCGTAACTTTCCCCTCACTCCTTTGTAAACTGTATCTGTGTTTTATTCCCGTAACATTTCCTCCCCACACTATTTAAATTGTGTTTGTGTTTTATTCCCGTAATATTTCCTTTTTATTCCCGTAACTTTCCCCTCACTCCTTTGTAAACTGTATCTGTGTTTTTTTTCCCGTAAAATTTCCTCCCCCCATTCAAATTGTGTCTGAGTTTTATTCCCGTAATATTTCCCTCACGTTTTAATAAATAGTATCTGTGTTTTATTCAGATAATGTTCTACTCGCTCCTTTATAAATTTTAGGTATTTTCTATTCCCGGTAACTTTCTCCTCACTCCTTTGTAAACTGTATCTGTGTTTTATTCCCGTAACATTTCCTCCCCCCTATTTAAATTGTGTTTGTGTTTTATTCCCGTTATATTTCCGTTTTATACCCCTAACTTTCCCCTCACTCCTTTGTAAACTGTATCTGTGTTTTATTCCGCAACATTTCCTCCGCCCTGTTTAAATTGTGTCTGTGTTTTATTCCCGTAATATTTCCTTTTTATTCCCGTAACTTTCCCCTCACTCCTTTGTAAACTGTATCTGTGTTTTATTCACGTAACATTTCCTCCCCCCTATTTAAATTGTGTCTGAGTTTTATTCCCGTAATATTTCCCTCACGTTTTAATAAATAGTATCTGTGTTTTATTCCGATAATGTTCTACACGCTCCTTTATAAATTTTGGGTGTTTTCTATTCCCGTAACATTCACCTCACTCCTTTGTAAACTGTATTTGTTTTATTCCAGTAACATTTCCACCCCCCTGTTTAAATTGTGTCTGTGTTTTATTCCCGTAATATTTCCTTTTTATTTCCCTAACTTTCTCCACACTCCTTTGAAAAATGTATCTGTGTTTTATTCCCGTTACATTTCCTCCCCCTATTTAAATTATGTCTGTGTTTTATTCCCGTAATATTTCCTTTTTATTCCCGTAACTTTCCCCTCACTCCTTTGTAAACTGCATCTGTGTTTTATTCCCATAACATTTCCTCCCCACTTTATAAATTGTGTCTGTGTTTTATTCCCGTAATATTTCCTTTTTATTCCCGTAACTTTCCCCTCACTCCTTTGTAAACTGTATCTGTGTTATATGTCCGTAACATTTCCTCCGCCCTTTTTAAATTGTGTCTGCGTTTTATTCCTCTAAAGTTATCCTTGCTTTTTATAAATTGTATGTGTGTTTTATTCGCGTAACTTTTCCATTTTCCTTTATAAATTGTGTCTGTGGTTTATTCCGGTAATATTTCCCTCAAGCCTTTATAAATTTTGGGTAATTTTTATTCCTGTAACTTTCCCCTCATTCCTTTGTAAACTGTATCTGTGTTTTATCCCCGTAACCTTTCCTCCCCCCTTTATAAATTGTGTCTGTGTTTTATTCCCGTAATATTTCCTTTTTATTCCCGTAACTTACCCCTCACTCCTTTGTTAACTGTATCTGTGTTTTATTCCCGTAACATTCCCTCCCCCTATTTAAATTGTGTCTGTGTTTTATTCCCGTAACATTTCCTCACCCTATTTAAATTTTGACTGTGTTTTATTCCCGTAATATTTCCTTTTTATTCCCGTAACTTTCACCTCACTCCTTTGTAAACTGTATCTGTGTTTTATTCCGCAACATTTCATCCCCCCTGTTTAAATTGTGTCTGTGTTTTATTCCCGTAATATTTCCTTTTTATTCCCGTAACTTTCCCATCACTCCTTTGTAAACTGTATCTGTGTTTTATTCCGCAACATTTCATCCCCCCTGTTTAAATTGTGTCTGTGTTTTATTCCCGTAATATTTCCTTTTTATTCCCGTAACTTTCCCATCACTCCTTTGTAAACTGTATCTGTTTTATTCCCATAACATTTCCACCCCCCTATTTAAATTGTGTCTGAGTTTTATTCCCGTAATATTTCCCTCACGTTTTAATAAATAGTATCTGTGTTTTATTCAGATAATGTTCTACTCGCTCCTTTATAAATTTTGGGTATTTTCTATTCCCGTAAATTTCCCCTCACTCCTTTGTAAACTGTATCTGTGTTTTATTCCCGTAACAGTTGCTCCCCCTATTTAAATTGTGTCTGTGTTTTATTCCCGTAATAATTCCGTTTTATTCCCGTAACTTTACCCTCACTCCTTTGTAAATTGTATCTGTGTTTTATTCCCGTAACATTTCCTCCCCCTATTTAAATTGTGACTGTGTTTTATTCCCGTAATATTTCCGTTTTATTCCCCTAACTTTCCACTCACTCCTTTGTAAACTGTATCTGTGTTTTATTCCGCAACATTTTCTCCCCCCTGTTTAAATTGTGTCTGTGTTTTATTCCCGTAATATTTCCTTTTTATTCCCGTAACTTTCCCCTCACTCCTTTGTAAACTGTATCTGTGTTTTATGTCCGTAACATTTCCTCCGCCCTTTTTAAATTGTGTCTGCGTTTTATTCCTCTAAAGTTATCCTTGCTTTTTATAAATTGTATGTGTGTTTTATTCGCGTAACTTTTCCATTTTCCTTTATAAATTGTGTCTGTGGTTTATTCCGGTAATATTTCCCTCAAGCCTTTATAAATTTTGGGTATTTTTTATTCCTGTAACTTTCCCCTCATTCCTTTGTAAACTGTATCTGTGTTTTATCCCCGTAACCTTTCCTCCCCCCTTTATAAATTGTGTCTGTGTTTTATTCCCGTAATATTTCCCTCACGTTTTAATAAATAGTATCTGTGTTTTATTCAGATGATGTTCTTCTCGCTCCTTTATAAATTTTAGGTATTTTCTATTCCCGGTAACTTTCTCCTCACTCCTTTGTAAACTGTATCTGTGTTTTATTCCGCAACATTTCCTCCGCCCTGTTTAAATTGTGTCTGTGTTTTATTCCCGTAATATTTCCTTTTTATTCCCGTAACTTTCCCCTCACTCCTTTGTAAACTGTATCTGTGTTTTATTCACGTAACATTTCCTCCCCCCTATTTAAATTGTGTCTGAGTTTTATTCCCGTAATATTTCCCTCACGTTTTAATAAATAGTATCTGTGTTTTATTCCGATAATGTTCTACACGCTCCTTTATAAATTTTGGGTGTTTTCTATTCCCGTAACATTCACCTCACTCCTTTGTAAACTGTATTTGTTTTATTCCAGTAACATTTCCACCCCCCTGTTTAAATTGTGTCTGTGTTTTATTCCCGTAATATTTCCTTTTTATTCCCCTAACTTTCTCCACACTCCTTTGAAAAATGTATCTGTGTTTTATTCCCGTTACATTTCCTCCCCCTATTTAAATTATGTCTGTGTTTAATTCCCGTAATATTTCCTTTTTATTCCCGTAACTTTCCCCTCACTCCTTTGTAAACTGCATCTGTGTTTTATTCCCATAACATTTCCTCCCCACTTTATAAATTGTGTCTGTGTTTTATTCCCGTAATATTTCCTTTTTATTCCCGTAACTTTCCCCTCACTCCTTTGTAAACTGTATCTGTGTTTTATGTCCGTAACATTTCCTCCGCCCTTTTTAAATTGTGTCTGCGTTTTATTCCTCTAAAGATATCCTTGCTTTTTATAAATTGTATGTGTGTTTTATTCGCGTAACTTTTCCATTTTCCTTTATAAATTGTGTCTGTGGTTTATTCCGGTAATATTTCCCTCAAGCCTTTATAAATTTTGGGTAATTTTTATTCCTGTAACTTTCCCCTCATTCCTTTGTAAACTGTATCTGTGTTTTATCCCCGTAACCTTTCCTCCCCCCTTTATAAATTGTGTCTGTGTTTTATTCCCGTAATATTTCCTTTTTATTCCCGTAACTTACCCCTCACTCCTTTGTTAACTGTATCTGTGTTTTATTCTCGTAACATTTCCACCCCCCTATTTAAATTGTGTCTGAGTTTTATTCCCGTAATATTTCCCTCACGTTTTAATAAATAGTATCTGTGTTTTATTCAGATAATGTTCTACTCGCTCCTTTATAAATTTTGGGTATTTTCTATTCCCGTAACTCTCCCCTCACTCCTTTGTAAACTGTATCTGTGTTTTATTCCCGTAACAGTTGCTCCCCCTATTTAAATTGTGTCTGTGTTTTATTCCCGTAATAATTCCGTTTTATTCCCGTAACTTTACTCTCACTCATTTGTAAACTGTATCTGTGTTTTATTCCAGTAACATTTGCTCCCCCTCTTTAAAATGTGTCTGTGTTTTATTCCCGTAATAATTCCGTTTTATTCCCGTAACTTTACCCTCACTCATTTGTAAACTGTATCGGTGTTTTATTCCAGTAACATTTCCTCACCCTATTTAAATTTTGACTGTGTTTTATTCCCGTAATATTTCCTTTTTATTCCCGTAACTTTCCCCTCACTCCTTTGTAAACTGTATCTGTGTTTTATTCCGCAACATTTCATCCCCCCTGTTTAAATTGTGTCTGTGTTTTATTCCCGTAATATTTCCTTTTTATTCCCGTAACTTTCCCATCACTCCTTTGTAAAATGTATCTGTGTTTTATTCTGCAACATTTCATCCCCCCTGTTTAAATTGTGTCTGTGTTTTATTCCCGTAATATTTCCTTTTTATTCCCGTAACTTTCCCATCACTCCTTTGTAAACTGTATCTGTGTTTTATTGCCATAACATTTCCACCCCACTATTTAAATTGTGTCTGAGTTTTATTCCCGTAATATTTCCCTCACGTTTTAATAAATAGTATCTCTGTTTTATTCAGATAATGTTCTACTCGCTCCTTTATAAATTTTGGGTATTTTCTATTCCCGTAACTTTCCCCTCACTCCCTTGTAAACTGTATCTGTGTTTTATTCCCGTAACAGTTGCTCCCCCTATTTAAATTGTGTCTGTGTTTTATTCCCGTAATAATTCCGTTTTATTCCCGTAACTTTACCCTCACTCATTTGTAAACTGTATCTGTGTTTTATTCCCGTAACATTTCCTCACCCTATTTAAATTTTGACTGTGTTTTATTCCCGTAATATTTCCTTTTTATTCCCGTAACTTTCCCCTCACTCCTTTGTAAACTGTATCTGTGTTTTATTCCGCAACATTTCATCCCCCCTGTTTAAATTGTGTCTGTGTTTTATTCCCGTAATATTTCCTTTTTATTCCCGTAATTTTCCCCTCACTCCTTTGTAAACTGTATCTGTGTTTTATTCCCGTAACAGTTGCTCCCCCTATTTAAATTGTGTCTGTGTTTTATTCCCGTAATAATTCCGTTTTATTCCCGTAACTTTACCCTCACTCATTTGTAAACTGTATCTGTGTTTTATTCCCGTAACATTTCCTCACCCTATTTAAATTTTGACTGTGTTTTATTCCCGTAATATTTCCTTTTTATTCCCGTAACTTTCCCCTCACTCCTTTGTAAACTGTATCTGTGTTTTATTCCGCAACATTTCATTCCCCCTGTTTAAATTGTGTCTGTGTTTTATTCCCGTAATATTTCCTTTTTATTCCCGTAACTTTCCCATCACTCCTTTGTAAACTGTATCTGTGTTTTATTCCCATAAGATTTCCACCCCCCTATTTAAATTGTGTCTGAGTTTTATTCCCTTAATATTTCCCTTACGTTTTAATAAATAGTATCTGTGTTTTATTCAGATAATGTTCTACACGCTCCTTTATAAATTTTGGGTATTTTCTATTCCCGGAAATTTCCCCTCACTCCTTTGTAAACTGTATCTGTGTTTTATTCCCGTAACATTTGCTCCCCCTCTTTAAAATGTGTCTGTGTTTTATTCCCGTAATAATTCCGTTTTATTCCCGTAACTTTACCCTCACTCATTTGTAAACTGTATCGGTGTTTTATTCCAGTAACATTTCCTCACCCTATTTAAATTTTGACTGTGTTTTATTCCCGTAATATTTCCTTTTTACTCCCGTAACTTTCCCCTCACTCCTTTGTAAACTGTATCTGTGTTTTATTCCGCAACATTTCATCCCCCCTGTTTAAATTGTGTCTGTGTTTTATTCTCGTAATATTTCCTTTTTATTCCCGTAACTTTCCCCTCACTCCTTTGTAAACTGTATCTGTGTTTTATTCCGCAACATTTCATCCCCCCTGTTTAAATTGTGTCTGTGTTTTATTCCCGTAATATTTCCTTTTTATTCCCGTAACTTTCCCATCACTCCTTTGTAAACTGTAACTGTGTTTTATTCCCATAACATTTCCACCCCCCTATTTAAATTGTGTCTGAGTTTTATTCCCGTAATATTTCCCTCACGTTTTAATAAATAGTATCTGTGTTTTATTCAGATAATGTTCTACTCGCTCCTTTATAAATTTTGGGTATTTTCTATTCCCGTAACTTTCCCCTCACTCCTTTGTAAACTGTATCTGTGTTTTATTCCCGTAACAGTTGCTCCCCCTATTTAAATTGTGTCTGTGATTTATTCCCGTAATAATTCCGTTTTATTCCCGTAACTTTACCCTCACTCCTTTGTAAATTGTATCTGTGTTTTATTCCCGTAACATTTCCTCCCCCTATTTAAATTGTGACTCTGTTTTATTCCCGTAATATTTCCGTTTTATTCCCCTAACTTTCCACTCACTCCTTTGTAAACTGTATCTGTGTTTTATTCCCGTAACATTTCCTCCCCCCATACTTTAATTGTGTTTGTGTTTTATTCCCGTAATATTTCCTTTTTATTCCCGTAACTTTCCCCTCACTCCTTTGTAAACTGTATCTGTGTTTATTTTCCCGTAAAATTTCCTCCCCCCTATTTAAATTGTGTCTGAGTTTTATTCCCGTAATATTTCCCTCACGTTTTAATAAATAGTATCTGTGTTTTATTCAGATAATGTTCTACTCGCTCCTTTATAAATTTTGGGTATTTTCTATTCCCGTAACTCTCCCCTCACTCCTTTGTAAACTGTATCTGTGTTTTATTCCCGTAACAGTTGCTCCCCCTATTTAAATTGTGTCTGTGTTTTATTCCCGTAATAATTCCGTTTTATTCCCGTAACTTTACCCTCACTCATTTGTAAACTGTATCTGTGTTTTATTCCAGTAACATTTGCTCCCCCTCTTTAAAATGTGTCTGTGTTTTATTCCCGTAATAATTCCGTTTTATTCCCGTAACTTTACCCTCACTCATTTGTAAACTGTATCGGTGTTTTATTCCAGTAACATTTCCTCACCCTATTTAAATTTTGACTGTGTTTTATTCCCGTAATATTTCCTTTTTATTCCCGTAACTTTCCCCTCACTCCTTTGTAAACTGTATCTGTGTTTTATTCCGCAACATTTCATCCCCCCTGTTTAAATTGTGTCTGTGTTTTATTCCCGTAATATTTCCTTTTTATTCCCGTAACTTTCCCATCACTCCTTTGTAAAATGTATCTGTGTTTTATTCCGCAACATTTCATCCCCCCTGTTTAAATTGTGTCTGTGTTTTATTCCCGTAATATTTCCTTTTTATTCCCGTAACTTTCCCATCACTCCTTTGTAAACTGTATCTGTGTTTTATTCCCATAACATTTCCACCCCACTATTTAAATTGTGTCTGAGTTTTATTCCCGTAATATTTCCCTCACGTTTTAATAAATAGTATCTCTGTTTTATTCAGATAATGTTCTACTCGCTCCTTTATAAATTTTGGGTATTTTCTATTCCCGTAACTTTCCCCTCACTCCCTTGTAAACTGTATCTGTGTTTTATTCCCGTAACAGTTGCTCCCCCTATTTAAATTGTGTCTGTGTTTTATTCCCGTAATAATTCCGTTTTATTCCCGTAACTTTACCCTCACTCATTTGTAAACTGTATCTGTGTTTTATTCCCGTAACATTTCCTCACCCTATTTAAATTTTGACTGTGTTTTATTCCCGTAATATTTCCTTTTTATTCCCGTAACTTTCCCCTCACTCCTTTGTAAACTGTATCTGTGTTTTATTCCGCAACATTTCATCCCCCCTGTTTAAATTGTGTCTGTGTTTTATTCCCGTAATATTTCCTTTTTATTCCCGTAATTTTCCCCTCACTCCTTTGTAAACTGTATCTGTGTTTTATTCCCGTAACAGTTGCTCCCCCTATTTAAATTGTGTCTGTGTTTTATTCCCGTAATAATTCCGTTTTATTCCCGTAACTTTACCCTCACTCATTTGTAAACTGTATCTGTGTTTTATTCCCGTAACATTTCCTCACCCTATTTAAATTTTGACTGTGTTTTATTCCCGTAATATTTCCTTTTTATTCCCGTAACTTTCCCCTCACTCCTTTGTAAACTGTATCTGTGTTTTATTCCGCAACATTTCATCCCCCCTGTTTAAATTGTGTCTGTGTTTTATTCCCGTAATATTTCCTTTTTATTCCCGTAATTTTCCCCTCACTCCTTTGTAAACTGTATCTGTGTTTTATTCCCGTAACAGTTGCTCCCCCTATTTAAATTGTGTCTGTGTTTTATTCCCGTAATAATTCCGTTTTATTCCCGTAACTTTACCCTCACTCATTTGTAAACTGTATCTGTGTTTTATTCCCGTAACATTTCCTCACCCTATTTAAATTTTGACTGTGTTTTATTCCCGTAATATTTCCTTTTTATTCCCGTAACTTTCCCCTCACTCCTTTGTAAACTGTATCTGTGTTTTATTCCGCAACATTTCATTCCCCCTGTTTAAATTGTGTCTGTGTTTTATTCCCGTAATATTTCCTTTTTATTCCCGTAACTTTCCCATCACTCCTTTGTAAACTGTATCTGTGTTTTATTCCCATAAAATTTCCACCCCCCTATTTAAATTGTGTCTGAGTTTTATTCCCTTAATATTTCCCTTACGTTTTAATAAATAGTATCTGTGTTTTATTCAGATAATGTTCTACACGCTCCTTTATAAATTTTGGGTATTTTCTATTCCCGGAAATTTCCCCTCACTCCTTTGTAAACTGTATCTGTGTTTTATTCCCGTAACATTTGCTCCGCCTTTTTAAAATGTGTCTGTGTTTTATTCCCGTAATAATTCCGTTTTATTCCCGTAACTTTACCCTCACTCATTTGTAAACTGTATCGGTGTTTTATTCCAGTAACATTTCCTCACCCTATTTAAATTTTGACTGTGTTTTATTCCCGTAATATTTCCTTTTTACTCCCGTAACTTTCCCCTCACTCCTTTGTAAACTGTATCTGTGTTTTATTCCGCAACATTTCATCCCCCCTGTTTAAATTGTGTCTGTGTTTTATTCTCGTAATATTTCCTTTTTATTCCCGTAACTTTCCCCTCACTCCTTTGTAAACTGTATCTGTGTTTTATTCCGCAACATTTCATCCCCCCTGTTTAAATTGTGTCTGTGTTTTATTCCCGTAATATTTCCTTTTTATTCCCGTAACTTTCCCATCACTCCGTTGTAAACTGTAACTGTGTTTTATTCCCATAACATTTCCACCCCCCTATTTAAATTGTGTCTGAGTTTTATTCCCGTAATATTTCCCTCACGTTTTAATAAATAGTATCTGTGTTTTATTCAGATAATGTTCTACTCGCTCCTTTATAAATTTTGGGTATTTTCTATTCCCGTAACTTTCCCCTCACTCCTTTGTAAACTGTATCTGTGTTTTATTCCCGTAACAGTTGCTCCCCCTATTTAAATTGTGTCTGTGATTTATTCCCGTAATAATTCCGTTTTATTCCCGTAACTTTACCCTCACTCCTTTGTAAATTGTATCTGTGTTTTATTCCCGTAACATTTCCTCCCCCTATTTAAATTGTGACTCTGTTTTATTCCCGTAATATTTCCGTTTTATTCCCCTAACTTTCCACTCACTCCTTTGTAAACTGTATCTGTGTTTTATTCCCGTAACATTTCCTCCCCCCCTACTTTAATTGTGTTTGTGTTTTATTCCCGTAATATTTCCTTTTTATTCCCGTAACTTTCCCCTCACTCCTTTGTAAACTGTATCTGTGTTTATTTTCCCGTAAAATTTCCTCCCCCCTATTTAAATTGTGTCTGAGTTTTATTCCCGTAATATTTCCCTCACGTTTTAATAAATAGTATCTGTGTTTTATTCAGATAATGTTCTACTCGCTCCTTTATAAATTTTGGGTATTTTCTATTCCCGTAACTCTCCCCTCACTCCTTTGTAAACTGTATCTGTGTTTTATTCCCGTAACAGTTGCTCCCCCTATTTAAATTGTGTCTGTGTTTTATTCCCGTAATAATTCCGTTTTATTCCCGTAACTTTACCCTCACTCATTTGTAAACTGTATCGGTGTTTTATTCCAGTAACATTTCCTCACCCTATTTAAATTTTGACTGTGTTTTATTCCCGTAATATTTCCTTTTTATTCCCGTAACTTTCCCCTCACTCCTTTGTAAACTGTATCTGTGTTTTATTCCGCAACATTTCATCCCCCCTGTTTAAATTGTGTCTGTGTTTTATTCCCGTAATATTTCCTTTTTATTCCCGTAACTTTCCCATCACTCCTTTGTAAACTGTATCTGTGTTTTATTCCCATAACATTTCCACCCCACTATTTAAATTGTGTCTGAGTTTTATTCCCGTAATATTTCCCTCACGTTTTAATAAATAGTATCTCTGTTTTATTCAGATAATGTTCTACTCGCTCCTTTATAAATTTTGGGTATTTTCTATTCCCGTAACTTTCCCCTCACTCCCTTGTAAACTGTATCTGTGTTTTATTCCCGTAACAGTTGCTCCCCCTATTTAAATTGTGTCTGTGTTTTATTCCCGTAATAATTCCGTTTTATTCCCGTAACTTTACCCTCACTCATTTGTAAACTGTATCTGTGTTTTATTCCCGTAACATTTCCTCACCCTATTTAAATTTTGACTGTGTTTTATTCCCGTAATATTTCCTTTTTATTCCCGTAACTTTCCCCTCACTCCTTTGTAAACTGTATCTGTGTTTTATTCCGCAACATTTCATCCCCCCTGTTTAAATTGAGTCTGTGTTTTATTCCCGTAATATTTCCTTTTTATTCCCGTAATTTTCCCCTCACTCCTTTGTAAACTGTATCTGTGTTTTATTCCCGTAACAGTTGCTCCCCCTATTTAAATTGTGTCTGTGTTTTATTCCCGTAATAATTCCGTTTTATTCCCGTAACTTTACCCTCACTCATTTGTAAACTGTATCTGTGTTTTATTCCCGTAACATTTCCTCACCCTATTTAAATTTTGACTGTGTTTTATTCCCGTAATATTTCCTTTTTATTCCCGTAACTTTCCCCTCACTCCTTTGTAAACTGTATCTGTGTTTTATTCCGCAACATTTCATTCCCCCTGTTTAAATTGTGTCTGTGTTTTATTCCCGTAATATTTCCTTTTTATTCCCGTAACTTTCCCATCACTCCTTTGTAAACTGTATCTGTGTTTTATTCCCATAAAATTTCCACCCCCCTATTTAAATTGTGTCTGAGTTTTATTCCCTTAATATTTCCCTTACGTTTTAATAAATAGTATCTGTGTTTTATTCAGATAATGTTCTACACGCTCCTTTATAAATTTTGGGTATTTTCTATTCCCGGAAATTTCCCCTCACTCCTTTGTAAACTGTATCTGTGTTTTATTCCCGTAACATTTGCTCCCCCTCTTTAAAATGTGTCTGTGTTTTATTCCCGTAATAATTCCGTTTTATTCCCGTAACTTTACCCTCACTCATTTGTAAACTGTATCGGTGTTTTATTCCAGTAACATTTCCTCACCCTATTTAAATTTTGACTGTGTTTTATTCCCGTAATATTTCCTTTTTACTCCCGTAACTTTCCCCTCACTCCTTTGTAAACTGTATCTGTGTTTTATTCCGCAACATTTCATCCCCCCTGTTTAAATTGTGTCTGTGTTTTATTCCCGTAATATTTCCTTTTTATTCCCGTAACTTTCCCATCACTCCTTTGTAAACTGTAACTGTGTTTTATTCCCATAACATTTCCACCCCCCTATTTAAATTGTGTCTGAGTTTTATTCCCGTAATATTTCCCTCACGTTTTAATAAATAGTATCTGTGTTTTATTCAGATAATGTTCTACTCGCTCCTTTATAAATTTTGGGTATTTTCTATTCCCGTAACTTTCCCCTCACTCCTTTGTAAACTGTATCTGTGTTTTATTCCCGTAACAGTTGCTCCCCCTATTTAAATTGTGTCTGTGATTTATTCCCGTAATAATTCCGTTTTATTCCCGTAACTTTACCCTCACTCCTTTGTAAATTGTATCTGTGTTTTATTCCCGTAACATTTCCTCCCCCTATTTAAATTGTGACTCTGTTTTATTCCCGTAATATTTCCGTTTTATTCCCCTAACTTTCCACTCACTCCTTTGTAAACTGTATCTGTGTTTTATTCCCGTAACATTTCCTCCCCCCCTACTTTAATTGTGTTTGTGTTTTATTCCCGTAATATTTCCTTTTTATTCCCGTAACTTTCCCCTCACTCCTTTGTAAACTGTATCTGTGTTTATTTTCCCGTAAAATTTCCTCCCCCCTATTTAAATTGTGTCTGAGTTTTATTCCCGTAATATTTCCCTCACGTTTTAATAAATAGTATCTGTGTTTTATTCAGATAATGTTCTACTCGCTCCTTTATAAATTTTGGGTATTTTCTATTCCCGGAAGTTTCCCCTCACTCCTTTTTAAACTGTATCTGTGTTTTATTCCCGTAACATTTCCTCACCCTATTTAAATTTTGACTGTGTTTTATTCCCGTAATATTTCCTTTTTATTCCAGTAACTTTCACCTCACTCCTTTGTAAACTGTATCTGTGTTTTATTCCGCAACATTTCATCCCCCCTGTTTAAATTGTGTCTGTGTTTTATTCCCGTAATATTTCCTTTTTATTCCCGTAACTTTCCCATCACTCCTTTGTAAACTGTATCTGTGTTTTATTCCGCAACATTTCATCCCCCCTGTTTAAATTGTGTCTGTGTTTTATTCCCGTAATATTTCCTTTTTATTCCCGTAACTTTCCCATCACTCCTTTGTAAACTGTATCTGTTTTATTCCCATAACATTTCCACCCCCCTATTTAAATTGTGTCTGAGTTTTATTCCCGTAATATTTCCCTCACGTTTTAATAAATAGTATCTGTGTTTTATTCAGATAATGTTCTACTCGCTCCTTTATAAATTTTGGGTATTTTCTATTCCCGTAAATTTCCCCTCACTCCTTTGTAAACTGTATCTGTGTTTTATTCCCGTAACAGTTGCTCCCCCTATTTAAATTGTGACTGTGTTTTATTCCCGTAATATTTCCGTTTTATTCCCCTAACTTTCCACTCACTCCTTTGTAAACTGTATCTGTGTTTTATTCCGCAACATTTTCTCCCCCCTGTTTAAATTGTGTCTGTGTTTTATTCCCGTAATATTTCCTTTTTATTCCCGTAACTTTCCCCTCACTCCTTTGTAAACTGTATCTGTGTTTTATTCCCGTAACATTTCCTCCCCCCTATTTAAATTGTGTCTGAGTTTTATTCCCGTAATATTTCCCTCACGTTTTAATAAATAGTATCTGTGTTTTATTCAGATAATGTTCTACTCGCTCCTTTATAAATTTTGGGTATTTTCTATTCCCGTAACTTTCCCCTCACTCCTTTGTAAACTGTATCTGTGTTTTATTCCCGTAACATTTCCTCCCCCCACTATTTAAATTTTGTTTGTGTTTTATTCCCGTAATATTTCCTTTTTATTCCCGTAACTTTCCCCTCACTCCTTTGTAAACTGTATCTGTGTTTTTTTTCCCGTAAAATTTCCTCCCCCCATTCAAATTGTGTCTGAGTTTTATTCCCATAATATTTCCCTCACGTTTTAATAAATAGTATCTGTGTTTTATTCAGATGATGTTCTACTCGCTCCTTTATAAATTTTAGGTATTTTCTATTCCCGGTAACTTTCTCCTCACTCCTTTGTAAACTGTATCTGTGTTTTATTCCGCAACATTTCCTCCGCCCTGTTTAAATTGTGTCTGTGTTTTATTCCCGTAATATTTCCTTTTTATTCCCGTAACTTTCCCCTCACTCCTTTGTAAACTGTATCTGTGTTTTATTCACGTAACATTTCCTCCCCCCTATTTAAATTGTGTCTGAGTTTTATTCCCGTAATATTTCCCTCACGTTTTAATAAATAGTATCTGTGTTTTATTCCGATAATATTCTACACGCTCCTTTATAAATTTTGGGTGTTTTCTATTCCCGTAACATTCACCTCACTCCTTTGTAAACTGTATTTGTTTTATTCCAGTAACATTTCCACCCCCCTGTTTAAATTGTGTCTGTGTTTTATTCCCGTAATATTTCCTTTTTATTCCCCTAACTTTCTCCACACTCCTTTGAAAAATGTATCTGTGTTTTATTCCCGTTACATTTCCTCCCCCTATTTAAATTATGTCTGTGTTTTATTCCCGTAATATTTCCTTTTTATTCCCGTAACTTTCCCCTCACTCCTTTGTAAACTGCATCTGTGTTTTATTCCCATAACATTTCCTCCCCACTTTATAAATTGTGTCTGTGTTTTATTCCCGTAATATTTCCTTTTTATTCCCGTAACTTTCCCCTCACTCCTTTGTAAACTGTATCTGTGTTTTATGTCCGTAACATTTCCTCCGCCCTTTTTAAATTGTGTCTGCGTTTTATTCCTCTAAAGTTATCCTTGCTTTTTATAAATTGTATGTGTGTTTTATTCGCGTAACTTTTCCATTTTCCTTTATAAATTGTGTCTGTGGTTTATTCCGGTAATATTTCCCTCAAGCCTTTATAAATTTTGGGTAATTTTTATTCCTGTAACTTTCCCCTCATTCCTTTGTAAACTGTATCTGTGTTTTATCCCCGTAACCTTTCCTCCCCCCTTTATAAATTGTGTCTGTGTTTTATTCCCGTAATATTTCCTTTTTATTCCCGTAACTTACCCCTCACTCCTTTGTTAACTGTATCTGTGTTTTATTCCCGTAACATTCCCTCCCCCTATTTAAATTGTGTCTGTGTTTTATTCCCGTAATATTTCCGTTATATTCCCCTAACTTTCCCCTCACTCGTTTGTAAACTGTATCTGTGTTTTATTCCCGTAACCTTTCCTCCCCCTATTTAGATTGTGTCTGTGTTTTATTCCCGTAATATTTCCTTTTTTTCCCGTAACTTTCCCCTCACTCCTTTGTAAACTGTATCAGTGTTTTATTCTCGTAACATTTCCACCCCCCTATTTAAATTGTGTCTGAGTTTTATTCACGTAATATTTCCCTCACGTTTTAATAAATAGTATCTGTGTTTTATTCAGATAATGTTCTACTCGCTCCTTTATAAATTTTGGGTATTTTCTATTCCCGTAACTCTCCCCTCACTCCTTTGTAAACTGTATCTGTGTTTTATTCCCGTAACAGTTGCTCCCCCTATTTAAATTGTGTCTGTGTTTTATTCCCGTAATAATTCCGTTTTATTCCCGTAACTTTACCCTCACTCATTTGTAAACTGTATCTGTGTTTTATTCCAGTAACATTTGCTCCCCCTCTTTAATATGTGTCTGTGTTTTATTCCCGTAATAATTCCGTTTTATTCCCGTAACTTTACCCTCACTCATTTGTAAACTGTATCGGTGTTTTATTCCAGTAACATTTCCTCACCCTATTTAAATTTTGACTGTGTTTTATTCCCGTAATATTTCCTTTTTATTCCCGTAACTTTCCCCTCACTCCTTTGTAAACTGTATCTGTGTTTTATTCCGCAACATTTCATCCCCCCTGTTTAAATTGTGTCTGTGTTTTATTCCCGTAATATTTCCTTTTTATTCCCGTAACTTTCCCATCACTCCTTTGTAAAATGTATCTGTGTTTTATTCCGCAACATTTCATCCCCCCTGTTTAAATTGTGTCTGTGTTTTATTCCCGTAATATTTCCTTTTTATTCCCGTAACTTTCCCATCACTCCTTTGTAAACTGTATCTGTGTTTTATTCCCATAACATTTCCACCCCACTATTTAAATTGAGTCTGAGTTTTATTCCCGTAATATTTCCCTCACGTTTTAATAAATAGTATCTCTGTTTTATTCAGATAATGTTCTACTCGCTCCTTTATAAATTTTGGGTATTTTCTATTCCCGTAACTTTCCCCTCACTCCCTTGTAAACTGTATCTGTGTTTTATTCCCGTAACAGTTGCTCCCCCTATTTAAATTGTGTCTGTGTTTTATTCCCGTAACTTTCCCATCACTCCTTTGTAAAATGTATCTGTGTTTTATTCCGCAACATTTCATCCCCCCTGTTTAAATTGTGTCTGTGTTTTATTCCCGTAATATTTCCTTTTTATTCCCGTAACTTTCCCATCACTCCTTTGTAAACTGTATCTGTGTTTTATTCCCATAACATTTCCACCCCACTATTTAAATTGTGTCTGAGTTTTATTCCCGTAATATTTCCCTCACGTTTTAATAAATAGTATCTCTGTTTTATTCAGATAATGTTCTACTCGCTCCTTTATAAATTTTGGGTACTTTCTATTCCCGTAACTTTCCCCTCACTCCCTTGTAAACTGTATCTGTGTTTTATTCCCGTAACAGTTGCTCCCCCTATTTAAATTGTGTCTGTGTTTTATTCCCGTAATAATTCCGTTTTATTCCCGTAACTTTACCCTCACTCATTTGTAAACTGTATCTGTGTTTTATTCCCGTAACATTTCCTCACCCTATTTAAATTTTGACTGTGTTTTATTCCCGTAATATTTCCTTTTTATTCCCGTAACTTTCCCCTCACTCCTTTGTAAACTGTATCTGTGTTTTATTCCGCAACATTTCATCCCCCCTGTTTAAATTGTGTCTGTGTTTTATTCCCGTAATATTTCCTTTTTATTCCCGTAATTTTCCCCTCACTCCTTTGTAAACTGTATCTGTGTTTTATTCCCGTAACAGTTGCTCCCCCTATTTAAATTGTGTCTGTGTTTTATTCCCGTAATAATTCCGTTTTATTCCCGTAACTTTACCCTCACTCATTTGTAAACTGTATCTGTGTTTTATTCCCGTAACATTTCCTCACCCTATTTAAATTTTGACTGTGTTTTATTCCCGTAATATTTCCTTTTTATTCCCGTAACTTTCCCCTCACTCCTTTGTAAACTGTATCTGTGTTTTATTCCGCAACATTTCATCCCCCCTGTTTAAATTGTGTCTGTGTTTTATTCCCGTAATATTTCCTTTTTATTCCCGTAATTTTCCCCTCACTCCTTTGTAAACTGTATCTGTGTTTTATTCCCGTAACAGTTGCTCCCCCTATTTAAATTGTGTCTGTGTTTTATTCCCGTAATAATTCCGTTTTATTCCCGTAACTTTACCCTCACTCATTTGTAAACTGTATCTGTGTTTTATTCCCGTAACATTTCCTCACCCTATTTAAATTTTGACTGTGTTTTATTCCCGTAATATTTCCTTTTTATTCCCGTAACTTTCCCCTCACTCCTTTGTAAACTGTATCTGTGTTTTATTCCGCAACATTTCATTCCCCCTGTTTAAATTGTGTCTGTGTTTTATTCCCGTAATATTTCCTTTTTATTCCCGTAACTTTCCCATCACTCCTTTGTAAACTGTATCTGTGTTTTATTCCCATAAAATTTCCACCCCCCTATTTAAATTGTGTCTGAGTTTTATTCCCTTAATATTTCCCTTACGTTTTAATAAATAGTATCTGTGTTTTATTCAGATAATGTTCTACACGCTCCTTTATAAATTTTGGGTATTTTCTATTCCCGGAAATTTCCCCTCACTCCTTTGTAAACTGTATCTGTGTTTTATTCCCGTAACATTTGCTCCCCCTCTTTAAAATGTGTCTGTGTTTTATTCCCGTAATAATTCCGTTTTATTCCCGTAACTTTACCCTCACTCATTTGTAAACTGTATCGGTGTTTTATTCCAGTAACATTTCCTCACCCTATTTAAATTTTGACTGTGTTTTATTCCCGTAATATTTCCTTTTTACTCCCGTAACTTTCCCCTCACTCCTTTGTAAACTGTATCTGTGTTTTATTCCGCAACATTTCATCCCCCCTGTTTAAATTGTGTCTGTGTTTTATTCTCGTAATATTTCCTTTTTATTCCCGTAACTTTCCCCTCACTCCTTTGTAAACTGTATCTGTGTTTTATTCCGCAACATTTCATCCCCCCTGTTTAAATTGTGTCTGTGTTTTATTCCCGTAATATTTCCTTTTTATTCCCGTAACTTTCCCATCACTCCGTTGTAAACTGTAACTGTGTTTTATTCCCATAACATTTCCACCCCCCTATTTAAATTGTGTCTGAGTTTTATTCCCGTAATATTTCCCTCACGTTTTAATAAATAGTATCTGTGTTTTATTCAGATAATGTTCTACTCGCTCCTTTATAAATTTTGGGTATTTTCTATTCCCGTAACTTTCCCCTCACTCCTTTGTAAACTGTATCTGTGTTTTATTCCCGTAACAGTTGCTCCCCCTATTTAAATTGTGTCTGTGATTTATTCCCCTAATAATTCCGTTTTATTCCCGTAACTTTACCCTCACTCCTTTGTAAATTGTATCTGTGTTTTATTCCCGTAACATTTCCTCCCCCTATTTAAATTGTGACTCTGTTTTATTCCCGTAATATTTCCGTTTTATTCCCCTAACTTTCCACTCACTCCTTTGTAAACTGTATCTGTGTTTTATTCCCGTAACATTTCCTCCCCCCCTACTTTAATTGTGTTTGTGTTTTATTCCCGTAATATTTCCTTTTTATTCCCGTAACTTTCCCCTCACTCCTTTGTAAACTGTATCTGTGTTTATTTTCCCGTAAAATTTCCTCCCCCCTATTTAAATTGTGTCTGAGTTTTATTCCCGTAATATTTCCCTCACGTTTTAATAAATAGTATCTGTGTTTTATTCAGATAATGTTCTACTCGCTCCTTTATAAATTTTGGGTATTTTCTATTCCCGTAACTCTCCCCTCACTCCTTTGTAAACTGTATCTGTGTTTTATTCCCGTAACAGTTGCTCCCCCTATTTAAATTGTGTCTGTGTTTTATTCCCGTAATAATTCCGTTTTATTCCCGTAACTTTACCCTCACTCATTTGTAAACTGTATCTGTGTTTTATTCCAGTAACATTTGCTCCCCCTCTTTAAAATGTGTCTGTGTTTTATTCCCGTAATAATTCCGTTTTATTCCCGTAACTTTACCCTCACTCATTTGTAAACTGTATCGGTGTTTTATTCCAGTAACATTTCCTCACCCTATTTAAATTTTGACTGTGTTTTATTCCCGTAATATTTCCTTTTTATTCCCGTAACTTTCCCCTCACTCCTTTGTAAACTGTATCTGTGTTTTATTCCGCAACATTTCATCCCCCCTGTTTAAATTGTGTCTGTGTTTTATTCCCGTAATATTTCCTTTTTATTCCCGTAACTTTCCCATCACTCCTTTGTAAACTGTATCTGTGTTTTATTCCCATAACATTTCCACCCCACTATTTAAATTGTGTCTGAGTTTTATTCCCGTAATATTTCCCTCACGTTTTAATAAATAGTATCTCTGTTTTATTCAGATAATGTTCTACTCGCTCCTTTATAAATTTTGGGTATTTTCTATTCCCGTAACTTTCCCCTCACTCCCTTGTAAACTGTATCTGTGTTTTATTCCCGTAACAGTTGCTCCCCCTATTTAAATTGTGTCTGTGTTTTATTCCCGTAATAATTCCGTTTTATTCCCGTAACTTTACCCTCACTCATTTGTAAACTGTATCTGTGTTTTATTCCCGTAACATTTCCTCACCCTATTTAAATTTTGACTGTGTTTTATTCCCGTAATATTTCCTTTTTATTCCCGTAACTTTCCCCTCACTCCTTTGTAAACTGTATCTGTGTTTTATTCCGCAACATTTCATCCCCCCTGTTTAAATTGAGTCTGTGTTTTATTCCCGTAATATTTCCTTTTTATTCCCGTAATTTTCCCCTCACTCCTTTGTAAACTGTATCTGTGTTTTATTCCCGTAACAGTTGCTCCCCCTATTTAAATTGTGTCTGTGTTTTATTCCCGTAATAATTCCGTTTTATTCCCGTAACTTTACCCTCACTCATTTGTAAACTGTATCTGTGTTTTATTCCCGTAACATTTCCTCACCCTATTTAAATTTTGACTGTGTTTTATTCCCGTAATATTTCCTTTTTATTCCCGTAACTTTCCCCTCACTCCTTTGTAAACTGTATCTGTGTTTTATTCCGCAACATTTCATTCCCCCTGTTTAAATTGTGTCTGTGTTTTATTCCCGTAATATTTCCTTTTTATTCCCGTAACTTTCCCATCACTCCTTTGTAAACTGTATCTGTGTTTTATTCCCATAAAATTTCCACCCCCCTATTTAAATTGTGTCTGAGTTTTATTCCCTTAATATTTCCCTTACGTTTTAATAAATAGTATCTGTGTTTTATTCAGATAATGTTCTACACGCTCCTTTATAAATTTTGGGTATTTTCTATTCCCGGAAATTTCCCCTCACTCCTTTGTAAACTGTATCTGTGTTTTATTCCCGTAACATTTGCTCCCCCTCTTTAAAATGTGTCTGTGTTTTATTCCCGTAATAATTCCGTTTTATTCCCGTAACTTTACCCTCACTCATTTGTAAACTGTATCGGTGTTTTATTCCAGTAACATTTCCTCACCCTATTTAAATTTTGACTGTGTTTTATTCCCGTAATATTTCCTTTTTACTCCCGTAACTTTCCCCTCACTCCTTTGTAAACTGTATCTGTGTTTTATTCCGCAACATTTCATCCCCCCTGTTTAAATTGTGTCTGTGTTTTATTCCCGTAATATTTCCTTTTTATTCCCGTAACTTTCCCATCACTCCTTTGTAAACTGTAACTGTGTTTTATTCCCATAACATTTCCACCCCCCTATTTAAATTGTGTCTGAGTTTTATTCCCGTAATATTTCCCTCACGTTTTAATAAATAGTATCTGTGTTTTATTCAGATAATGTTCTACTCGCTCCTTTATAAATTTGGGGTATTTTCTATTCCCGTAACTTTCCCCTCACTCCTTTGTAAACTGTATCTGTGTTTTATTCCCGTAACAGTTGCTCCCCCTATTTAAATTGTGTCTGTGATTTATTCCCGTAATAATTCCGTTTTATTCCCGTAACTTTACCCTCACTCCTTTGTAAATTGTATCTGTGTTTTATTCCCGTAACATTTCCTCCCCCTATTTAAATTGTGACTCTGTTTTATTCCCGTAATATTTCCGTTTTATTCCCCTAACTTTCCACTCACTCCTTTGTAAACTGTATCTGTGTTTTATTCCCGTAACATTTCCTCCCCCCCTACTTTAATTGTGTTTGTGTTTTATTCCCGTAATATTTCCTTTTTATTCCCGTAACTTTCCCCTCACTCCTTTGTAAACTGTATCTGTGTTTATTTTCCCGTAAAATTTCCTCCC
This sequence comes from Narcine bancroftii, assembly GCF_036971445.1. Taxonomy (NCBI): domain Eukaryota; kingdom Metazoa; phylum Chordata; class Chondrichthyes; order Torpediniformes; family Narcinidae; genus Narcine; species Narcine bancroftii. The sequence goes on along the minus strand of NW_027211800.1, from coordinate 4,932,199 downwards.
CCCTATTTAAATTGTGTCTGAGTTTTATTCCCGTAATATTTCCCTCACGTTTTAATAAATAGTATCTGTGTTTTATTCAGATAATGTTCTACTCGCTCCTTTATAAATTTTGGGTATTTTCTATTCCCGGAAGTTTCCCCTCACTCCTTTTTAAACTGTATCTGTGTTTTATTCCCGTAACATTTCCTCACCCTATTTAAATTTTGACTGTGTTTTATTCCCGTAATATTTCCTTTTTATTCCAGTAACTTTCACCTCACTCCTTTGTAAACTGTATCTGTGTTTTATTCCGCAACATTTCATCCCCCCTGTTTAAATTGTGTCTGTGTTTTATTCCCGTAATATTTCCTTTTTATTCCCGTAACTTTCCCATCACTCCTTTGTAAACTGTATCTGTGTTTTATTCCGCAACATTTCATCCCCCCTGTTTAAATTGTGTCTGTGTTTTATTCCCGTAATATTTCCTTTTTATTCCCGTAACTTTCCCATCACTCCTTTGTAAAATGTATCTGTGTTTTATTCCGCAACATTTCATCCCCCCTGTTTAAATTGTGTCTGTGTTTTATTCCCGTAATATTTCCTTTTTATTCCCGTAACTTTCCCATCACTCCTTTGTAAACTGTATCTGTGTTTTATTCCCATAACATTTCCACCCCACTATTTAAATTGAGTCTGAGTTTTATTCCCGTAATATTTCCCTCACGTTTTAATAAATAGTATCTCTGTTTTATTCAGATAATGTTCTACTCGCTCCTTTATAAATTTTGGGTATTTTCTATTCCCGTAACTTTCCCCTCACTCCCTTGTAAACTGTATCTGTGTTTTATTCCCGTAACAGTTGCTCCCCCTATTTAAATTGTGTCTGTGTTTTATTCCCGTAACTTTCCCATCACTCCTTTGTAAAATGTATCTGTGTTTTATTCCGCAACATTTCATCCCCCCTGTTTAAATTGTGTCTGTGTTTTATTCCCGTAATATTTCCTTTTTATTCCCGTAACTTTCCCATCACTCCTTTGTAAACTGTATCTGTGTTTTATTCCCATAACATTTCCACCCCACTATTTAAATTGTGTCTGAGTTTTATTCCCGTAATATTTCCCTCACGTTTTAATAAATAGTATCTCTGTTTTATTCAGATAATGTTCTACTCGCTCCTTTATAAATTTTGGGTATTTTCTATTCCCGTAACTTTCCCCTCACTCCCTTGTAAACTGTATCTGTGTTTTATTCCCGTAACAGTTGCTCCCCCTATTTAAATTGTGTCTGTGTTTTATTCCCGTAATAATTCCGTTTTATTCCCGTAACTTTACCCTCACTCATTTGTAAACTGTATCTGTGTTTTATTCCCGTAACATTTCCTCACCCTATTTAAATTTTGACTGTGTTTTATTCCCGTAATATTTCCTTTTTATTCCCGTAACTTTCCCCTCACTCCTTTGTAAACTGTATCTGTGTTTTATTCCGCAACATTTCATCCCCCCTGTTTAAATTGTGTCTGTGTTTTATTCCCGTAATATTTCCTTTTTATTCCCGTAATTTTCCCCTCACTCCTTTGTAAACTGTATCTGTGTTTTATTCCCGTAACAGTTGCTCCCCCTATTTAAATTGTGTCTGTGTTTTATTCCCGTAATAATTCCGTTTTATTCCCGTAACTTTACCCTCACTCATTTGTAAACTGTATCTGTGTTTTATTCCCGTAACATTTCCTCACCCTATTTAAATTTTGACTGTGTTTTATTCCCGTAATATTTCCTTTTTATTCCCGTAACTTTCCCCTCACTCCTTTGTAAACTGTATCTGTGTTTTATTCCGCAACATTTCATTCCCCCTGTTTAAATTGTGTCTGTGTTTTATTCCCGTAATATTTCCTTTTTATTCCCGTAACTTTCCCATCACTCCTTTGTAAACTGTATCTGTGTTTTATTCCCATAAAATTTCCACCCCCCTATTTAAATTGTGTCTGAGTTTTATTCCCTTAATATTTCCCTTACGTTTTAATAAATAGTATCTGTGTTTTATTCAGATAATGTTCTACACGCTCCTTTATAAATTTTGGGTATTTTCTATTCCCGGAAATTTCCCCTCACTCCTTTGTAAACTGTATCTGTGTTTTATTCCCGTAACATTTGCTCCCCCTCTTTAAAATGTGTCTGTGTTTTATTCCCGTAATAATTCCGTTTTATTCCCGTAACTTTACCCTCACTCATTTGTAAACTGTATCGGTGTTTTATTCCAGTAACATTTCCTCACCCTATTTAAATTTTGACTGTGTTTTATTCCCGTAATATTTCCTTTTTACTCCCGTAACTTTCCCCTCACTCCTTTGTAAACTGTATCTGTGTTTTATTCCGCAACATTTCATCCCCCCTGTTTAAATTGTGTCTGTGTTTTATTCCCGTAATATTTCCTTTTTATTCCCGTAACTTTCCCATCACTCCTTTGTAAACTGTAACTGTGTTTTATTCCCATAACATTTCCACCCCCCTATTTAAATTGTGTCTGAGTTTTATTCCCGTAATATTTCCCTCACGTTTTAATAAATAGTATCTGTGTTTTATTCAGATAATGTTCTACTCGCTCCTTTATAAATTTTGGGTATTTTCTATTCCCGTAACTTTCCCCTCACTCCTTTGTAAACTGTATCTGTGTTTTATTCCCGTAACTGTTGCTCCCCCTATTTAAATTGTGTCTGTGATTTATTCCCGTAATAATTCCGTTTTATTCCCGTAACTTTACCCTCACTCCTTTGTAAATTGTATCTTTGTTTTATTCCCGTAACATTTCCTCCCCCTATTTAAATTGTGACTCTGTTTTATTCCCGTAATATTTCCGTTTTATTCCCCTAACTTTCCACTCACTCCTTTGTAAACTGTATCTGTGTTTTATTCCCGTAACATTTCCTCCCCCCCTACTTTAATTGTGTTTGTGTTTTATTCCCGTAATATTTCCTTTTTATTCCCGTAACTTTCCCCTCACTCCTTTGTAAACTGTATCTGTGTTTATTTTCCCGTAAAATTTCCTCCCCCCTATTTAAATTGTGTCTGAGTTTTATTCCCGTAATATTTCCCTCACGTTTTAATAAATAGTATCTGTGTTTTATTCAGATAATGTTCTACTCGCTCCTTTATAAATTTTGGGTATTTTCTATTCCCGGAAGTTTCCCCTCACTCCTTTTTAAACTGTATCTGTGTTTTATTCCCGTAACATTTCCTCACCCTATTTAAATTTTGACTGTGTTTTATTCCCGTAATATTTCCTTTTTATTCCAGTAACTTTCACCTCACTCCTTTGTAAACTGTATCTGTGTTTTATTCCGCAACATTTCATCCCCCCTGTTTAAATTGTGTCTGTGCTTTATTCCCGTAATATTTCCTTTTTATTCCCGTAACTTTCCCATCACTCCTTTGTAAACTGTATCTGTGTTTTATTCCGCAACATTTCATCCCCCCTGTTTAAATTGTGTCTGTGTTTTATTCCCGTAATATTTCCTTTTTATTCCCGTAACTTTCCCATCACTCCTTTGTAAAATGTATCTGTGTTTTATTCCGCAACATTTCATCCCCCCTGTTTAAATTGTGTCTGTGTTTTATTCCCGTAATATTTCCTTTTTATTCCCGTAACTTTCCCATCACTCCTTTGTAAACTGTATCTGTGTTTTATTCCCATAACATTTCCACCCCACTATTTAAATTGAGTCTGAGTTTTATTCCCGTAATATTTCCCTCACGTTTTAATAAATAGTATCTCTGTTTTATTCAGATAATGTTCTACTCGCTCCTTTATAAATTTTGGGTATTTTCTATTCCCGTAACTTTCCCCTCACTCCCTTGTAAACTGTATCTGTGTTTTATTCCCGTAACAGTTGCTCCCCCTATTTAAATTGTGTCTGTGTTTTATTCCCGTAACTTTCCCATCACTCCTTTGTAAAATGTATCTGTGTTTTATTCCGCAACATTTCATCCCCCCTGTTTAAATTGTGTCTGTGTTTTATTCCCGTAATATTTCCTTTTTATTCCCGTAACTTTCCCATCACTCCTTTGTAAACTGTATCTGTGTTTTATTCCCATAACATTTCCACCCCACTATTTAAATTGTGTCTGAGTTTTATTCCCGTAATATTTCCCTCACGTTTTAATAAATAGTATCTCTGTTTTATTCAGATAATGTTCTACTCGCTCCTTTATAAATTTTGGGTATTTTCTATTCCCGTAACTTTCCCCTCACTCCCTTGTAAACTGTATCTGTGTTTTATTCCCGTAACAGTTGCTCCCCCTATTTAAATTGTGTCTGTGTTTTATTCCCGTAATAATTCCGTTTTATTCCCGTAACTTTACCCTCACTCATTTGTAAACTGTATCTGTGTTTTATTCCCGTAACATTTCCTCACCCTATTTAAATTTTGACTGTGTTTTATTCCCGTAATATTTCCTTTTTATTCCCGTAACTTTCCCCTCACTCCTTTGTAAACTGTATCTGTGTTTTATTCCGCAACATTTCATCCCCCCTGTTTAAATTGTGTCTGTGTTTTATTCCCGTAATATTTCCTTTTTATTCCCGTAATTTTCCCCTCACTCCTTTGTAAACTGTATCTGTGTTTTATTCCCGTAACAGTTGCTCCCCCTATTTAAATTGTGTCTGTGTTTTATTCCCGTAATAATTCCGTTTTATTCCCGTAACTTTACCCTCACTCATTTGTAAACTGTATCTGTGTTTTATTCCCGTAACATTTCCTCACCCTATTTAAATTTTGACTGTGTTTTATTCCCGTAATATTTCCTTTTTATTCCCGTAACTTTCCCCTCACTCCTTTGTAAACTGTATCTGTGTTTTATTCCGCAACATTTCATCCCCCCTGTTTAAATTGTGTCTGTGTTTTATTCCCGTAATATTTCCTTTTTATTCCCGTAATTTTCCCCTCACTCCTTTGTAAACTGTATCTGTGTTTTATTCCCGTAACAGTTGCTCCCCCTATTTAAATTGTGTCTGTGTTTTATTCCCGTAATAATTCCGTTTTATTCCCGTAACTTTACCCTCACTCATTTGTAAACTGTATCTGTGTTTTATTCCCGTAACATTTCCTCACCCTATTTAAATTTTGACTGTGTTTTATTCCCGTAATATTTCCTTTTTATTCCCGTAACTTTCCCCTCACTCCTTTGTAAACTGTATCTGTGTTTTATTCCGCAACATTTCATTCCCCCTGTTTAAATTGTGTCTGTGTTTTATTCCCGTAATATTTCCTTTTTATTCCCGTAACTTTCCCATCACTCCTTTGTAAACTGTATCTGTGTTTTATTCCCATAAAATTTCCACCCCCCTATTTAAATTGTGTCTGAGTTTTATTCCCTTAATATTTCCCTTACGTTTTAATAAATAGTATCTGTGTTTTATTCAGATAATGTTCTACACGCTCCTTTATAAATTTTGGGTATTTTCTATTCCCGGAAATTTCCCCTCACTCCTTTGTAAACTGTATCTGTGTTTTATTCCCGTAACATTTGCTCCCCCTCTTTAAAATGTGTCTGTGTTTTATTCCCGTAATAATTCCGTTTTATTCCCGTAACTTTACCCTCACTCATTTGTAAACTGTATCGGTGTTTTATTCCAGTAACATTTCCTCACCCTATTTAAATTTTGACTGTGTTTTATTCCCGTAATATTTCCTTTTTACTCCCGTAACTTTCCCCTCACTCCTTTGTAAACTGTATCTGTGTTTTATTCCGCAACATTTCATCCCCCCTGTTTAAATTGTGTCTGTGTTTTATTCTCGTAATATTTCCTTTTTATTCCCGTAACTTTCCCCTCACTCCTTTGTAAACTGTATCTGTGTTTTATTCCGCAACATTTCATCCCCCCTGTTTAAATTGTGTCTGTGTTTTATTCCCGTAATATTTCCTTTTTATTCCCGTAACTTTCCCATCACTCCGTTGTAAACTGTAACTGTGTTTTATTCCCATAACATTTCCACCCCCCTATTTAAATTGTGTCTGAGTTTTATTCCCGTAATATTTCCCTCACGTTTTAATAAATAGTATCTGTGTTTTATTCAGATAATGTTCTACTCGCTCCTTTATAAATTTTGGGTATTTTCTATTCCCGTAACTTTCCCCTCACTCCTTTGTAAACTGTATCTGTGTTTTATTCCCGTAACAGTTGCTCCCCCTATTTAAATTGTGTCTGTGATTTATTCCCGTAATAATTCCGTTTTATTCCCGTAACTTTACCCTCACTCCTTTGTAAATTGTATCTGTGTTTTATTCCCGTAACATTTCCTCCCCCTATTTAAATTGTGACTCTGTTTTATTCCCGTAATATTTCCGTTTTATTCCCCTAACTTTCCACTCACTCCTTTGTAAACTGTATCTGTGTTTTATTCCCGTAACATTTCCTCCCCCCCTACTTTAATTGTGTTTGTGTTTTATTCCCGTAATATTTCCTTTTTATTCCCGTAACTTTCCCCTCACTCCTTTGTAAACTGTATCTGTGTTTATTTTCCCGTAAAATTTCCTCCCCCCTATTTAAATTGTGTCTGAGTTTTATTCCCGTAATATTTCCCTCACGTTTTAATAAATAGTATCTGTGTTTTATTCAGATAATGTTCTACTCGCTCCTTTATAAATTTTGGGTATTTTCTATTCCCGTAACTCTCCCCTCACTCCTTTGTAAACTGTATCTGTGTTTTATTCCCGTAACAGTTGCTCCCCCTATTTAAATTGTGTCTGTGTTTTATTCCCGTAATAATTCCGTTTTATTCCCGTAACTTTACCCTCACTCATTTGTAAACTGTATCTGTGTTTTATTCCAGTAACATTTGCTCCCCCTCTTTAAAATGTGTCTGTGTTTTATTCCCGTAATAATTCCGTTTTATTCCCGTAACTTTACCCTCACTCATTTGTAAACTGTATCGGTGTTTTATTCCAGTAACATTTCCTCACCCTATTTAAATTTTGACTGTGTTTTATTCCCGTAATATTTCCTTTTTATTCCCGTAACTTTCCCCTCACTCCTTTGTAAACTGTATCTGTGTTTTATTCCGCAACATTTCATCCCCCCTGTTTAAATTGTGTCTGTGTTTTATTCCCGTAATATTTCCTTTTTATTCCCGTAACTTTCCCATCACTCCTTTGTAAACTGTATCTGTGTTTTATTCCCATAACATTTCCACCCCACTATTTAAATTGTGTCTGAGTTTTATTCCCGTAATATTTCCCTCACGTTTTAATAAATAGTATCTCTGTTTTATTCAGATAATGTTCTACTCGCTCCTTTATAAATTTTGGGTATTTTCTATTCCCGTAACTTTCCCCTCACTCCCTTGTAAACTGTATCTGTGTTTTATTCCCGTAACAGTTGCTCCCCCTATTTAAATTGTGTCTGTGTTTTATTCCCGTAATAATTCCGTTTTATTCCCGTAACTTTACCCTCACTCATTTGTAAACTGTATCTGTGTTTTATTCCCGTAACATTTCCTCACCCTATTTAAATTTTGACTGTGTTTTATTCCCGTAATATTTCCTTTTTATTCCCGTAACTTTCCCCTCACTCCTTTGTAAACTGTATCTGTGTTTTATTCCGCAACATTTCATCCCCCCTGTTTAAATTGAGTCTGTGTTTTATTCCCGTAATATTTCCTTTTTATTCCCGTAATTTTCCCCTCACTCCTTTGTAAACTGTATCTGTGTTTTATTCCCGTAACAGTTGCTCCCCCTATTTAAATTGTGTCTGTGTTTTATTCCCGTAATAATTCCGTTTTATTCCCGTAACTTTACCCTCACTCATTTGTAAACTGTATCTGTGTTTTATTCCCGTAACATTTCCTCACCCTATTTAAATTTTGACTGTGTTTTATTCCCGTAATATTTCCTTTTTATTCCCGTAACTTTCCCCTCACTCCTTTGTAAACTGTATCTGTGTTTTATTCCGCAACATTTCATTCCCCCTGTTTAAATTGTGTCTGTGTTTTATTCCCGTAATATTTCCTTTTTATTCCCGTAACTTTCCCATCACTCCTTTGTAAACTGTATCTGTGTTTTATTCCCATAAAATTTCCACCCCCCTATTTAAATTGTGTCTGAGTTTTATTCCCTTAATATTTCCCTTACGTTTTAATAAATAGTATCTGTGTTTTATTCAGATAATGTTCTACACGCTCCTTTATAAATTTTGGGTATTTTCTATTCCCGGAAATTTCCCCTCACTCCTTTGTAAACTGTATCTGTGTTTTATTCCCGTAACATTTGCTCCCCCTCTTTAAAATGTGTCTGTGTTTTATTCCCGTAATAATTCCGTTTTATTCCCGTAACTTTACCCTCACTCATTTGTAAACTGTATCGGTGTTTTATTCCAGTAACATTTCCTCACCCTATTTAAATTTTGACTGTGTTTTATTCCCGTAATATTTCCTTTTTACTCCCGTAACTTTCCCCTCACTCCTTTGTAAACTGTATCTGTGTTTTATTCCGCAACATTTCATCCCCCCTGTTTAAATTGTGTCTGTGTTTTATTCCCGTAATATTTCCTTTTTATTCCCGTAACTTTCCCATCACTCCTTTGTAAACTGTAACTGTGTTTTATTCCCATAACATTTCCACCCCCCTATTTAAATTGTGTCTGAGTTTTATTCCCGTAATATTTCCCTCACGTTTTAATAAATAGTATCTGTGTTTTATTCAGATAATGTTCTACTCGCTCCTTTATAAATTTTGGGTATTTTCTATTCCCGTAACTTTCCCCTCACTCCTTTGTAAACTGTATCTGTGTTTTATTCCCGTAACAGTTGCTCCCCCTATTTAAATTGTGTCTGTGATTTATTCCCGTAATAATTCCGTTTTATTCCCGTAACTTTACCCTCACTCCTTTGTAAATTGTATCTGTGTTTTATTCCCGTAACATTTCCTCCCCCTATTTAAATTGTGACTCTGTTTTATTCCCGTAATATTTCCGTTTTATTCCCCTAACTTTCCACTCACTCCTTTGTAAACTGTATCTGTGTTTTATTCCCGTAACATTTCCTCCCCCCCTACTTTAATTGTATTTGTGTTTTATTCCCGTAATATTTCCTTTTTATTCCCGTAACTTTCCCCTCACTCCTTTGTAAACTGTATCTGTGTTTATTTTCCCGTAAAATTTCCTCCCCCCTATTTAAATTGTGTCTGAGTTTTATTCCCGTAATATTTCCCTCACGTTTTAATAAATAGTATCTGTGTTTTATTCAGATAATGTTCTACTCGCTCCTTTATAAATTTTGGGTATTTTCTATTCCCGGAAGTTTCCCCTCACTCCTTTTTAAACTGTATCTGTGTTTTATTCCCGTAACATTTCCTCACCCTATTTAAATTTTGACTGTGTTTTATTCCCGTAATATTTCCTTTTTATTCCAGTAACTTTCACCTCACTCCTTTGTAAACTGTATCTGTGTTTTATTCCGCAACATTTCATCCCCCCTGTTTAAATTGTGTCTGTGTTTTATTCCCGTAATATTTCCTTTTTATTCCCGTAACTTTCCCATCACTCCTTTGTAAACTGTATCTGTGTTTTATTCCGCAACATTTCATCCCCCCTGTTTAAATTGTGTCTGTGTTTTATTCCCGTAATATTTCCTTTTTATTCCCGTAACTTTCCCATCACTCCTTTGTAAACTGTATCTGTTTTATTCCCATAACATTTCCACCCCCCTATTTAAATTGTGTCTGAGTTTTATTCCCGTAATATTTCCCTCACGTTTTAATAAATAGTATCTGTGTTTTATTCAGATAATGTTCTACTCGCTCCTTTATAAATTTTGGGTATTTTCTATTCCCGTAAATTTCCCCTCACTCCTTTGTAAACTGTATCTGTGTTTTATTCCCGTAAAAGTTGCTCCCCCTATTTAAATTGTGACTGTGTTTTATTCCCGTAATATTTCCGTTTTATTCCCCTAACTTTCCACTCACTCCTTTGTAAACTGTATCTGTGTTTTATTCCGCAACATTTTCTCCCCCCTGTTTAAATTGTGTCTGTGTTTTATTCCCGTAATATTTCCTTTTTATTCCCGTAACTTTCCCCTCACTCCTTTGTAAACTGTATCTGTGTTTTATTCCCGTAACATTTCCTCCCCCCTATTTAAATTGTGTCTGAGTTTTATTCCCGTAATATTTCCCTCACGTTTTAATAAATAGTATCTGTGTTTTATTCAGATAATGTTCTACTCGCTCCTTTATAAATTTTGGGTATTTTCTATTCCCGTAACTTTCCCCTCACTCCTTTGTAAACTGTATCTGTGTTTTATTCCCGTAACATTTCCTCCCCCCACTATTTAAATTTTGTTTGTGTTTTATTCCCGTAATATTTCCTTTTTATTCCCGTAACTTTCCCCTCACTCCTTTGTAAACTGTATCTGTGTTTTTTTTCCCGTAAAATTTCCTCCCCCCATTCAAATTGTGTCTGAGTTTTATTCCCATAATATTTCCCTCACGTTTTAATAAATAGTATCTGTGTTTTATTCAGATGATGTTCTACTCGCTCCTTTATAAATTTTAGGTATTTTCTATTCCCGGTAACTTTCTCCTCACTCCTTTGTAAACTGTATCTGTGTTTTATTCCGCAACATTTCCTCCGCCCTGTTTAAATTGTGTCTGTGTTTTATTCCCGTAATATTTCCTTTTTATTCCCGTAACTTTCCCCTCACTCCTTTGTAAACTGTATCTGTGTTTTATTCACGTAACATTTCCTCCCCCCTATTTAAATTGTGTCTGAGTTTTATTCCCGTAATATTTCCCTCACGTTTTAATAAATAGTATCTGTGTTTTATTCCGATAATATTCTACACGCTCCTTTATAAATTTTGGGTGTTTTCTATTCCCGTAACATTCACCTCACTCCTTTGTAAACTGTATTTGTTTTATTCCAGTAACATTTCCACCCCCCTGTTTAAATTGTGTCTGTGTTTTATTCCCGTAATATTTCCTTTTTATTCCCCTAACTTTCTCCACACTCCTTTGAAAAATGTATCTGTGTTTTATTCCCGTTACATTTCCTCCCCCTATTTAAATTATGTCTGTGTTTTATTCCCGTAATATTTCCTTTTTATTCCCGTAACTTTCCCCTCACTCCTTTGTAAACTGCATCTGTGTTTTATTCCCATAACATTTCCTCCCCACTTTATAAATTGTGTCTGTGTTTTATTCCCGTAATATTTCCTTTTTATTCCCGTAACTTTCCCCTCACTCCTTTGTAAACTGTATCTGTGTTTTATGTCCGTAACATTTCCTCCGCCCTTTTTAAATTGTGTCTGCGTTTTATTCCTCTAAAGTTATCCTTGCTTTTTATAAATTGTATGTGTGTTTTATTCGCGTAACTTTTCCATTTTCCTTTATAAATTGTGTCTGTGGTTTATTCCGGTAATATTTCCCTCAAGCCTTTATAAATTTTGGGTAATTTTTATTCCTGTAACTTTCCCCTCATTCCTTTGTAAACTGTATCTGTGTTTTATCCCCGTAACCTTTCCTCCCCCCTTTATAAATTGTGTCTGTGTTTTATTCCCGTAATATTTCCTTTTTATTCCCGTAACTTACCCCTCACTCCTTTGTTAACTGTATCTGTGTTTTATTCCCGTAACATTCCCTCCCCCTATTTAAATTGTGTCTGTGTTTTATTCCCGTAATATTTCCGTTATATTCCCCTAACTTTCCCCTCACTCGTTTGTAAACTGTATCTGTGTTTTATTCCCGTAACCTTTCCTCCCCCTATTTAGATTGTGTCTGTGTTTTATTCCCGTAATATTTCCTTTTTATTCCCGTAACTTTCCCCTCACTCCTTTGTAAACTGTATCTGTGTTTTATTCTCGTAACATTTCCACCCCCCTATTTAAATTGTGTCTGAGTTTTATTCACGTAATATTTCCCTCACGTTTTAATAAATAGTATCTGTGTTTTATTCAGATAATGTTCTACTCGCTCCTTTATAAATTTTGGGTATTTTCTATTCCCGTAACTCTCCCCTCACTCCTTTGTAAACTGTATCTGTGTTTTATTCCAGTAACATTTCCTCACCCTATTTAAATTGTGTCTGTGTTTTATTCCCGTAATAATTCCGTTTTATTCCCGTAACTTTACCCTCACTCATTTGTAAACTGTATCTGTGTTTTATTCCAGTAACATTTGCTCCCCCTCTTTAATATGTGTCTGTGTTTTATTCCCGTAATAATTCCGTTTTATTCCCGTAACTTTACCCTCACTCATTTGTAAACTGTATCTGTGTTTTATTCCAGTAACATTTGCTCCCCCTCTTTAATATGTGTCTGTGTTTTATTCCCGTAATAATTCCGTTTTATTCCCGTAACTTTACCCTCACTCATTTGTAAACTGTATCGGTGTTTTATTCCAGTAACATTTCCTCACCCTATTTAAATTTTGACTGTGTTTTATTCCCGTAATATTTCCTTTTTATTCCCGTAACTTTCCCCTCACTCCTTTGTAAACTGTATCTGTGTTTTATTCCGCAACATTTCATCCCCCCTGTTTAAATTGTGTCTGTGTTTTATTCCCGTAATATTTCCTTTTTATTCCCGTAACTTTCCCATCACTCCTTTGTAAAATGTATCTGTGTTTTATTCCGCAACATTTCATCCCCCCTGTTTAAATTGTGTCTGTGTTTTATTCCCGTAATATTTCCTTTTTATTCCCGTAACTTTCCCATCACTCCTTTGTAAACTGTATCTGTGTTTTATTCCCATAACATTTCCACCCCACTATTTAAATTGAGTCTGAGTTTTATTCCCGTAATATTTCCCTCACGTTTTAATAAATAGTATCTCTGTTTTATTCAGATAATGTTCTACTCGCTCCTTTATAAATTTTGGGTATTTTCTATTCCCGTAACTTTCCCCTCACTCCCTTGTAAACTGTATCTGTGTTTTATTCCCGTAACAGTTGCTCCCCCTATTTAAATTGTGTCTGTGTTTTATTCCCGTAATAATTCCGTTTTATTCCCGTAACTTTACCCTCACTCATTTGTAAACTGTATCTGTGTTTTATTCCCGTAACATTTCCTCACCCTATTTAAATTTTGACTGTGTTTTATTCCCGTAATATTTCCTTTTTATTCCCGTAACTTTCCCCTCACTCCTTTGTAAACTGTATCTGTGTTTTATTCCGCAACATTTCATTCCCCCTGTTTAAATTGTGTCTGTGTTTTATTCCCGTAATATTTCCTTTTTATTCCCGTAACTTTCCCATCACTCCTTTGTAAACTGTATCTGTGTTTTATTCCCATAAAATTTCCACCCCCCTATTTAAATTGTGTCTGAGTTTTATTCCCTTAATATTTCCCTTACGTTTTAATAAATAGTATCTGTGTTTTATTCAGATAATGTTCTACACGCTCCTTTATAAATTTTGGGTATTTTCTATTCCCGGAAATTTCCCCTCACTCCTTTGTAAACTGTATCTGTGTTTTATTCCCGTAACATTTGCTCCCCCTCTTTAAAATGTGTCTGTGTTTTATTCCCGTAATAATTCCGTTTTATTCCCGTAACTTTACCCTCACTCATTTGTAAACTGTATCTGTGTTTTATTCCGCAACATTTCATCCCCCCTGTTTAAATTGTGTCTGTGTTTTATTCCCGTAATATTTCCTTTTTATTCCCGTAACTTTCCCATCACTCCTTTGTAAACTGTATCTGTTTTATTCCCATAACATTTCCACCCCCCTATTTAAATTGTGTCTGAGTTTTATTCCCGTAATATTTCCCTCACGTTTTAATAAATAGTATCTGTGTTTTATTCAGATAATGTTCTACTCGCTCCTTTATAAATTTTGGGTATTTTCTATTCCCGTAAATTTCCCCTCACTCCTTTGTAAACTGTATCTGTGTTTCATTCCCGTAACTGTTGCTCCCCCTATTTAAATTGTGTCTGTGTTTTATTCCCGTAATAATTCCGTTTTATTCCCGTAACTTTACCCTCACTCCTTTGTAAATTGTATCTGTGTTTTATTCCCGTAACATTTCCTCCCCCTATTTAAATTGTGACTGTGTTTTATTCCCGTAATATTTCCGTTTTATTCCCCTAACTTTCCACTCACTCCTTTGTAAACTGTATCTGTGTTTTATTCCGCAACATTTTCTCCCCCCTGTTTAAATTGTGTCTGTGTTTTATTCCCGTAATATTTCCTTTTTATTCCCGTAACTTTCCCCTCACTCCTTTGTAAACTGTATCTGTGTTTTATTCCCGTAACATTTCCTCCCCCCTATTTAAATTGTGTCTGAGTTTTATTCCCGTAATATTTCCCTCACGTTTTAATAAATAGTATCTGTGTTTTATTCAGATAATGTTCTACTCGCTCCTTTATAAATTTTGGGTATTTTCTATTCCCGTAACTCTCCCCTCACTCCTTTGTAAACTGTATCTGTGTTTTATTCCCGTAACAGTTGCTCCCCCTATTTAAATTGTGTCTGTGTTTTATTCCCGTAATAATTCCGTTTTATTCCCGTAACTTTACCCTCACTCATTTGTAAACTGTATCTGTGTTTTATTCCAGTAACATTTGCTCCCCCTCTTTAATATGTGTCTGTGTTTTATTCCCGTAATAATTCCGTTTTATTCCCGTAACTTTACCCTCACTCATTTGTAAACTGTATCGGTGTTTTATTCCAGTAACATTTCCTCACCCTATTTAAATTTTGACTGTGTTTTATTCCCGTAATATTTCCTTTTTATTCCCGTAACTTTCCCCTCACTCCTTTGTAAACTGTATCTGTGTTTTATTCCGCAACATTTCATCCCCCCTGTTTAAATTGTGTCTGTGTTTTATTCCCGTAATATTTCCTTTTTATTCCCGTAACTTTCCCATCACTCCTTTGTAAAATGTATCTGTGTTTTATTCCGCAACATTTCATCCCCCCTGTTTAAATTGTGTCTGTGTTTTATTCCCGTAATATTTCCTTTTTATTCCCGTAACTTTCCCATCACTCCTTTGTAAACTGTATCTGTGTTTTATTCCCATAACATTTCCACCCCACTATTTAAATTGAGTCTGAGTTTTATTCCCGTAATATTTCCCTCACGTTTTAATAAATAGTATCTCTGTTTTATTCAGATAATGTTCTACTCGCTCCTTTATAAATTTTGGGTATTTTCTATTCCCGTAACTTTCCCCTCACTCCCTTGTAAACTGTATCTGTGTTTTATTCCCGTAACAGTTGCTCCCCCTAT
Organism: Narcine bancroftii; assembly: GCF_036971445.1. Lineage (NCBI taxonomy): Eukaryota > Metazoa > Chordata > Chondrichthyes > Torpediniformes > Narcinidae > Narcine > Narcine bancroftii. The sequence goes on along the minus strand of NW_027211800.1, from coordinate 4,917,008 downwards.
TTAAATTGTGTCTGTGTTTTATTCCCGTAATAATTCCGTTTTATTCCCGTAACTTTACCCTCACTCATTTGTAAACTGTATCTGTGTTTTATTCCCGTAACATTTCCTCACCCTATTTAAATTTTGACTGTGTTTTATTCCCGTAATATTTCCTTTTTATTCCCGTAACTTTCCCCTCACTCCTTTGTAAACTGTATCTGTGTTTTATTCCGCAACATTTCATTCCCCCTGTTTAAATTGTGTCTGTGTTTTATTCCCGTAATATTTCCTTTTTATTCCCGTAACTTTCCCATCACTCCTTTGTAAACTGTATCTGTGTTTTATTCCCATAAAATTTCCACCCCCCTATTTAAATTGTGTCTGAGTTTTATTCCCTTAATATTTCCCTTACGTTTTAATAAATAGTATCTGTGTTTTATTCAGATAATGTTCTACACGCTCCTTTATAAATTTTGGGTATTTTCTATTCCCGGAAATTTCCCCTCACTCCTTTGTAAACTGTATCTGTGTTTTATTCCCGTAACATTTGCTCCCCCTCTTTAAAATGTGTCTGTGTTTTATTCCCGTAATAATTCCGTTTTATTCCCGTAACTTTACCCTCACTCATTTGTAAACTGTATCTGTGTTTTATTCCGCAACATTTCATCCCCCCTGTTTAAATTGTGTCTGTGTTTTATTCCCGTAATATTTCCTTTTTATTCCCGTAACTTTCCCATCACTCCTTTGTAAACTGTATCTGTTTTATTCCCATAACATTTCCACCCCCCTATTTAAATTGTGTCTGAGTTTTATTCCCGTAATATTTCCCTCACGTTTTAATAAATAGTATCTGTGTTTTATTCAGATAATGTTCTACTCGCTCCTTTATAAATTTTGGGTATTTTCTATTCCCGTAAATTTCCCCTCACTCCTTTGTAAACTGTATCTGTGTTTCATTCCCGTAACTGTTGCTCCCCCTATTTAAATTGTGTCTGTGTTTTATTCCCGTAATAATTCCGTTTTATTCCCGTAACTTTACCCTCACTCCTTTGTAAATTGTATCTGTGTTTTATTCCCGTAACATTTCCTCCCCCTATTTAAATTGTGACTGTGTTTTATTCCCGTAATATTTCCGTTTTATTCCCCTAACTTTCCACTCACTCCTTTGTAAACTGTATCTGTGTTTTATTCCGCAACATTTTCTCCCCCCTGTTTAAATTGTGTCTGTGTTTTATTCCCGTAATATTTCCTTTTTATTCCCGTAACTTTCCCCTCACTCCTTTGTAAACTGTATCTGTGTTTTATTCCCGTAACATTTCCTCCCCCCTATTTAAATTGTGTCTGAGTTTTATTCCCGTAATATTTCCCTCACGTTTTAATAAATAGTATCTGTGTTTTATTCAGATAATGTTCTACTCGGTCCTTTATAAATTTTGGGTATTTTCTATTCCCGTAACTTTCCCCTCACTCCTTTGTAAACTGTATCTGTGTTTTATTCCCGTAACATTTCCTCCCCACACTATTTAAATTGTGTTTGTGTTTTATTCCCGTAATATTTCCTTTTTATTCCCGTAACTTTCCCCTCACTCCTTTGTAAACTGTATCTGTGTTTTTTTTCCCGTAAAATTTCCTCCCCCCATTCAAATTGTGTCTGAGTTTTATTCCCGTAATATTTCCCTCACGTTTTAATAAATAGTATCTGTGTTTTATTCAGATAATGTTCTACTCGCTCCTTTATAAATTTTAGGTATTTTCTATTCCCGGTAACTTTCTCCTCACTCCTTTGTAAACTGTATCTGTGTTTTATTCCCGTAACATTTCCTCCCCCCTATTTAAATTGTGTTTGTGTTTTTTTCCCGTTATATTTCCGTTTTATACCCCTAACTTTCCCCTCACTCCTTTGTAAACTGTATCTGTGTTTTATTCCGCAACATTTCCTCCGCCCTGTTTAAATTGTGTCTGTGTTTTATTCCCGTAATATTTCCTTTTTATTCCCGTAACTTTCCCCTCACTCCTTTGTAAACTGTATCTGTGTTTTATTCACGTAACATTTCCTCCCCCCTATTTAAATTGTGTCTGAGTTTTATTCCCGTAATATTTCCCTCACGTTTTAATAAATAGTATCTGTGTTTTATTCCGATAATGTTCTACACGCTCCTTTATAAATTTTGGGTGTTTTCTATTCCCGTAACATTCACCTCACTCCTTTGTAAACTGTATTTGTTTTATTCCAGTAACATTTCCACCCCCCTGTTTAAATTGTGTCTGTGTTTTATTCCCGTAATATTTCCTTTTTATTTCCCTAACTTTCTCCACACTCCTTTGAAAAATGTATCTGTGTTTTATTCCCGTTACATTTCCTCCCCCTATTTAAATTATGTCTGTGTTTTATTCCCGTAATATTTCCTTTTTATTCCCGTAACTTTCCCCTCACTCCTTTGTAAACTGCATCTGTGTTTTATTCCCATAACATTTCCTCCCCACTTTATAAATTGTGTCTGTGTTTTATTCCCGTAATATTTCCTTTTTATTCCCGTAACTTTCCCCTCACTCCTTTGTAAACTGTATCTGTGTTATATGTCCGTAACATTTCCTCCGCCCTTTTTAAATTGTGTCTGTGTTTTATTCCCGTAATATTTCCTTTTTATTCCCGTAACTTTCCCCTCACTCCTTTGTAAACTGTATCTGTGTTTTATTCCCGTAACATTTCCTCCCCCCTATTTAAATTGTGTCTGAGTTTTATTCCCGTAATATTTCCCTCACGTTTTAATAAATAGTATCTGTGTTTTATTCAGATAATGTTCTACTCGCTCCTTTATAAATTTTGGGTATTTTCTATTCCCGTAACTTTCCCCTCACTCCTTTGTAAACTGTATCTGTGTTTTATTCCCGTAACATTTCCTCCCCCCACTATTTAAATTTTGTTTGTGTTTTATTCCCGTAATATTTCCTTTTTATTCCCGTAACTTTCCCCTCACTCCTTTGTAAACTGTATCTGTGTTTTTTTTCCCGTAAAATTTCCTCCCCCCATTCAAATTGTGTCTGAGTTTTATTCCCATAATATTTCCCTCACGTTTTAATAAATAGTATCTGTGTTTTATTCAGATGATGTTCTACTCGCTCCTTTATAAATTTTAGGTATTTTCTATTCCCGGTAACTTTCTCCTCACTCCTTTGTAAACTGTATCTGTGTTTTATTCCGCAACATTTCCTCCGCCCTGTTTAAATTGTGTCTGTGTTTTATTCCCGTAATATTTCCTTTTTATTCCCGTAACTTTCCCCTCACTCCTTTGTAAACTGTATGTGTGTTTTATTCACGTAACATTTCCTCCCCCCTATTTAAATTGTGTCTGAGTTTTATTCCCGTAATATTTCCCTCACGTTTTAATAAATAGTATCTGTGTTTTATTCCGATAATGTTCTACACGCTCCTTTATAAATTTTGGGTGTTTTCTATTCCCGTAACATTCACCTCACTCCTTTGTAAACTGTATTTGTTTTATTCCAGTAACATTTCCACCCCCCTGTTTAAATTGTGTCTGTGTTTTATTCCCGTAATATTTCCTTTTTATTCCCCTAACTTTCTCCACACTCCTTTGAAAAATGTATCTGTGTTTTATTCCCGTTACATTTCCTCCCCCTATTTAAATTATGTCTGTGTTTTATTCCCGTAATATTTCCTTTTTATTCCCGTAACTTTCCCCTCACTCCTTTGTAAACTGCATCTGTGTTTTATTCCCATAACATTTCCTCCCCACTTTATAAATTGTGTCTGTGTTTTATTCCCGTAATATTTCCTTTTTATTCCCGTAACTTTCCCCTCACTCCTTTGTAAACTGTATCTGTGTTTTATGTCCGTAACATTTCCTCCGCCCTTTTTAAATTGTGTCTGCGTTTTATTCCTCTAAAGTTATCCTTGCTTTTTATAAATTGTATGTGTGTTTTATTCGCGTAACTTTTCCATTTTCCTTTATAAATTGTGTCTGTGGTTTATTCCGGTAATATTTCCCTCAAGCCTTTATAAATTTTGGGTAATTTTTATTCCTGTAACTTTCCCCTCATTCCTTTGTAAACTGTATCTGTGTTTTATCCCCGTAACCTTTCCTCCCCCCTTTATAAATTGTGTCTGTGTTTTATTCCCGTAATATTTCCTTTTTATTCCCGTAACTTACCCCTCACTCCTTTGTTAACTGTATCTGTGTTTTATTCCCGTAACATTTTCTCCCCCTATTTAAATTGTGTCTGTGTTTTATTCCCGTAATATTTCCGTTTTATTCCCCTAACTTTCCCCTCACTCGTTTGTAAACTGTATCTGTGTTTTATTCCCGTAACCTTTCCTCCCCCTATTTAGATTGTGTCTGTGTTTTATTCCCGTAATATTTCCTTTTTTTCCCGTAACTTTCCCCTCACTCCTTTGTAAACTGTATCAGTGTTTTATTCTCGTAACATTTCCACCCCCCTATTTAAATTGTGTCTGAGTTTTATTCACGTAATATTTCCCTCACGTTTTAATAAATAGTATCTGTGTTTTATTCAGATAATGTTCTACTCGCTCCTTTATAAATTTTGGGTATTTTCTATTCCCGTAACTCTCCCCTCACTCCTTTGTAAACTGTATCTGTGTTTTATTCCCGTAACAGTTGCTCCCCCTATTTAAATTGTGTCTGTGTTATATTCCCGTAATAATTCCGTTTTATTCCCGTAACTTTACCCTCACTCATTTGTAAACTGTATCTGTGTTTTATTCCAGTAACATTTGCTCCCCCTCTTTAAAATGTGTCTGTGTTTTATTCCCGTAATAATTCCGTTTTATTCCCGTAACTTTACCCTCACTCATTTGTAAACTGTATCGGTGTTTTATTCCAGTAACATTTCCTCACCCTATTTAAATTTTGACTGTGTTTTATTCCCGTAATATTTCCTTTTTATTCCCGTAACTTTCCCCTCACTCCTTTGTAAACTGTATCTGTGTTTTATTCCGCAACATTTCATCCCCCCTGTTTAAATTGTGTCTGTGTTTTATTCCCGTAATATTTCCTTTTTATTCCCGTAACTTTCCCATCACTCCTTTGTAAAATGTATCTGTGTTTTATTCCGCAACATTTCATCCCCCCTGTTTAAATTGTGTCTGTGTTTTATTCCCGTAATATTTCCTTTTTATTCCCGTAACTTTCCCATCACTCCTTTGTAAACTGTATCTGTGTTTTATTCCCATAACATTTCCACCCCACTATTTAAATTGAGTCTGAGTTTTATTCCCGTAATATTTCCCTCACGTTTTAATAAATAGTATCTCTGTTTTATTCAGATAATGTTCTACTCGCTCCTTTATAAATTTTGGGTATTTTCTATTCCCGTAACTTTCCCCTCACTCCCTTGTAAACTGTATCTGTGTTTTATTCCCGTAACAGTTGCTCCCCCTATTTAAATTGTGTCTGTGTTTTATTCCCGTAATAATTCCGTTTTATTCCCGTAACTTTACCCTCACTCATTTGTAAACTGTATCTGTGTTTTATTCCCGTAACATTTCCTCACCCTATTTAAATTTTGACTGTGTTTTATTCCCGTAATATTTCCTTTTTATTCCCGTAACTTTCCCCTCACTCCTTTGTAAACTGTATCTGTGTTTTATTCCGCAACATTTCATTCCCCCTGTTTAAATTGTGTCTGTGTTTTATTCCCGTAATATTTCCTTTTTATTCCCGTAACTTTCCCATCACTCCTTTGTAAACTGTATCTGTGTTTTATTCCCATAAAATTTCCACCCCCCTATTTAAATTGTGTCTGAGTTTTATTCCCTTAATATTTCCCTTACGTTTTAATAAATAGTATCTGTGTTTTATTCAGATAATGTTCTACACGCTCCTTTATAAATTTTGGGTATTTTCTATTCCCGGAAATTTCCCCTCACTCCTTTGTAAACTGTATCTGTGTTTTATTCCCGTAACATTTGCTCCCCCTCTTTAAAATGTGTCTGTGTTTTATTCCCGTAATAATTCCGTTTTATTCCCGTAACTTTACCCTCACTCATTTGTAAACTGTATCTGTGTTTTATTCCGCAACATTTCATCCCCCCTGTTTAAATTGTGTCTGTGTTTTATTCCCGTAATATTTCCTTTTTATTCCCGTAACTTTCCCATCACTCCTTTGTAAACTGTATCTGTTTTATTCCCATAACATTTCCACCCCCCTATTTAAATTGCGTCTGAGTTTTATTCCCGTAATATTTCCCTCACGTTTTAATAAATAGTATCTGTGTTTTATTCAGATAATGTTCTACTCGCTCCTTTATAAATTTTGGGTATTTTCTATTCCCGTAAATTTCCCCTCACTCCTTTGTAAACTGTATCTGTGTTTCATTCCCGTAACTGTTGCTCCCCCTATTTAAATTGTGTCTGTGTTTTATTCCCGTAATAATTCCGTTTTATTCCCGTAACTTTACCCTCACTCCTTTGTAAACTGTATCTGTGTTTTATTCCCGTAACATTTCCTCCCCCTATTTAAATTGTGACTGTGTTTTATTCCCGTAATATTTCCGTTTTATTCCCCTAACTTTCCACTCACTCCTTTGTAAACTGTATCTGTGTTTTATTCCGCAACATTTTCTCCCCCCTGTTTAAATTTTGTCTGTGTTTTATTCCCGTAATATTTCCTTTTTATTCCCGTAACTTTCCCCTCACTCCTTTGTAAACTGTATCTGTGTTTTATTCCCGTAACATTTCCTCCCCCCTATTTAAATTGTGTCTGAGTTTTATTCCCGTAATATTTCCCTCACGTTTTAATAAATAGTATCTGTGTTTTATTCAGATAATGTTCTACTCGCTCCTTTATAAATTTTGGGTATTTTCTATTCCCGTAACTTTCCCCTCACTCCTTTGTAAACTGTATCTGTGTTTTATTCCCGTAACATTTCCTCCCCACACTATTTAAATTGTGTTTGTGTTTTATTCCCGTAATATTTCCTTTTTATTCCCGTAACTTTCCCCTCACTCCTTTGTAAACTGTATCTGTGTTTTTTTTCCCGTAGAATTTCCTCCCCCCATTCAAATTGTGTCTGAGTTTTATTCCCGTAATATTTCCCTCACGTTTTAATAAATAGTATCTGTGTTTTATTCAGATAATGTTCTACTCGCTCCTTTATAAATTTTAGGTATTTTCTATTCCCGGTAACTTTCTCCTCACTCCTTTGTAAACTGTATCTGTGTTTTATTCCCGTAACATTTCCTCCCCCCTATTTAAATTGTGTTTGTGTTTTATTCCCGTTATATTTCCGTTTTATACCCCTAACTTTCCCCTCACTCCTTTGTAAACTGTATCTGTGTTTTATTCCGCAACATTTCCTCCGCCCTGTTTAAATTGTGTCTGTGTTTTATTCCCGTAATATTTCCTTTTTATTCCCGTAACTTTCCCCTCACTCCTTTGTAAACTGTATCTGTGTTTTATTCACGTAACATTTCCTCCCCCCTATTTAAATTGTGTCTGAGTTTTATTCCCGTAATATTTCCCTCACGTTTTAATAAATAGTATCTGTGTTTTATTCCGATAATGTTCTACACGCTCCTTTATAAATTTTGGGTGTTTTCTATTCCCGTAACATTCACCTCACTCCTTTGTAAACTGTATTTGTTTTATTCCAGTAACATTTCCACCCCCCTGTTTAAATTGTGTCTGTGTTTTATTCCCGTAATATTTCCTTTTTATTTCCCTAACTTTCTCCACACTCCTTTGAAAAATGTATCTGTGTTTTATTCCCGTTACATTTCCTCCCCCTATTTAAATTATGTCTCTGTTTTATTCCCGTAATATTTCCTTTTTATTCCCGTAACTTTCCCCTCACTCCTTTGTAAACTGCATCTGTGTTTTATTCCCATAACATTTCCTCCCCACTTTATAAATTGTGTCTGTGTTTTATTCCCGTAATATTTCCTTTTTATTCCCGTAACTTTCCCCTCACTCCTTTGTAAACTGTATCTGTGTTATATGTCCGTAACATTTCCTCCGCCCTTTTTAAATTGTGTCTGCGTTTTATTCCTCTAAAGTTATCCTTGCTTTTTATAAATTGTATGTGTGTTTTATTCGCGTAACTTTTCCATTTTCCTTTATAAATTGTGTCTGTGGTTTATTCCGGTAATATTTCCCTCAAGCCTTTATAAATTTTGGGTAATTTTTATTCCTGTAACTTTCCCCTCATTCCTTTGTAAACTGTATCTGTGTTTTATCCCCGTAACCTTTCCTCCCCCCTTTATAAATTGTGTCTGTGTTTTATTCCCGTAATATTTCCTTTTTATTCCCGTAACTTACCCCTCACTCCTTTGTTAACTGTATCTGTGTTTTATTCCCGTAACATTCCCTCCCCCTATTTAAATTGTGTCTGTGTTTTATTCCCGTAACATTTCCTCACCCTATTTAAATTTTGACTGTGTTTTATTCCCGTAATGTTTCCTTTTTATTCCCGTAACTTTCACCTCACTCCTTTGTAAACATATCTGTGTTTTATTCCGCAACATTTCATCCCCCCTGTTTAAATTGTGTCTGTGTTTTATTCCCGTAATATTTCCTTTTTATTCCCGTAACTTTCCCATCACTCCTTTGTAAACTGTATCTGTGTTTTATTCCGCAACATTTCATCCCCCCTGTTTAAATTGTGTCTGTGTTTTATTCCCGTAATATTTCCTTTTTATTCCCGTAACTTTCCCATCACTCCTTTGTAAACTGTATCTGTTTTATTCCCATAACATTTCCACCCCCCTATTTAAATTGTGTCTGAGTTTTATTCCCGTAATATTTCCCTCACGTTTTAATAAATAGTATCTGTGTTTTATTCAGATAATGTTCTACTCGCTCCTTTATAAATTTTGGGTATTTTCTATTCCCGTAAATTTCCCCTCACTCCTTTGTAAACTGTATCTGTGTTTTATTCCCGTAACAGTTGCTCCCCCTATTTAAATTGTGTCTGTGTTTTATTCCCGTAATAATTCCGTTTTATTCCCGTAACTTTACCCTCACTCCTTTGTAAATTGTATCTGTGTTTTATTCCCGTAACATTTCCTCCCCCTATTTAAATTGTGACTGTGTTTTATTCCCGTAATATTTCCGTTTTATTCCCCTAACTTTCCACTCACTCCTTTGTAAACTGTATCTGTGTTTTATTCCGCAACATTTTCTCCCCCCTGTTTAAATTGTGTCTGTGTTTTATTCCCGTAATATTTCCTTTTTATTCCCGTAACTTTCCCCTCACTCCTTTGTAAACTGTATCTGTGTTTTATGTCCGTAACATTTCCTCCGCCCTTTTTAAATTGTGTCTGCGTTTTATTCCTCTAAAGTTATCCTTGCTTTTTATAAATTGTATGTGTGTTTTATTCGCGTAACTTTTCCATTTTCCTTTATAAATTGTGTCTGTGGTTTATTCCGGTAATATTTCCCTCAAGCCTTTATAAATTTTGGGTAATTTTTATTCCTGTAACTTTCCCCTCATTCCTTTGTAAACTGTATCTGTGTTTTATCCCCGTAACCTTTCCTCCCCCCTTTATAAATTGTGTCTGTGTTTTATTCCCGTAATATTTCCCTCACGTTTTAATAAATAGTATCTGTGTTTTATTCAGATGATGTTCTACTCGCTCCTTTATAAATTTTAGGTATTTTCTATTCCCGGTAACTTTCTCCTCACTCCTTTGTAAACTGTATCTGTGTTTTATTCCGCAACATTTCCTCCGCCCTGTTTAAATTGTGTCTGTGTTTTATTCCCGTAATATTTCCTTTTTATTCCCGTAACTTTCCCCTCACTCCTTTGTAAACTGTATCTGTGTTTTATTCACGTAACATTTCCTCCCCCCTATTTAAATTGTGTCTGAGTTTTATTCCCGTAATATTTCCCTCACGTTTTAATAAATAGTATCTGTGTTTTATTCCGATAATGTTCTACACGCTCCTTTATAAATTTTGGGTGTTTTCTATTCCCGTAACATTCACCTCACTCCTTTGTAAACTGTATTTGTTTTATTCCAGTAACATTTCCACCCCCCTGTTTAAATTGTGTCTGTGTTTTATTCCCGTAATATTTCCTTTTTATTCCCCTAACTTTCTCCACACTCCTTTGAAAAATGTATCTGTGTTTTATTCCCGTTACATTTCCTCCCCCTATTTAAATTATGTCTGTGTTTTATTCCCGTAATATTTCCTTTTTATTCCCGTAACTTTCCCCTCACTCCTTTGTAAACTGCATCTGTGTTTTATTCCCATAACATTTCCTCCCCACTTTATAAATTGTGTCTGTGTTTTATTCCCGTAATATTTCCTTTTTATTCCCGTAACTTTCCCCTCACTCCTTTGTAAACTGTATCTGTGTTTTATGTCCGTAACATTTCCTCCGCCCTTTTTAAATTGTGTCTGCGTTTTATTCCTCTAAAGATATCCTTGCTTTTTATAAATTGTATGTGTGTTTTATTCGCGTAACTTTTCCATTTTCCTTTATAAATTGTGTCTGTGGTTTATTCCGGTAATATTTCCCTCAAGCCTTTATAAATTTTGGGTAATTTTTATTCCTGTAACTTTCCCCTCATTCCTTTGTAAACTGTATCTGTGTTTTATCCCCGTAACCTTTCCTCCCCCCTTTATAAATTGTGTCTGTGTTTTATTCCCGTAATATTTCCTTTTTATTCCCGTAACTTACCCCTCACTCCTTTGTTAACTGTATCTGTGTTTTATTCTCGTAACATTTCCACCCCCCTATTTAAATTGTGTCTGAGTTTTATTCCCGTAATATTTCCCTCACGTTTTAATAAATAGTATCTGTGTTTTATTCAGATAATGTTCTACTCGCTCCTTTATAAATTTTGGGTATTTTCTATTCCCGTAACTCTCCCCTCACTCCTTTGTAAACTGTATCTGTGTTTTATTCCCGTAACAGTTGCTCCCCCTATTTAAATTGTGTCTGTGTTTTATTCCCGTAATAATTCCGTTTTATTCCCGTAACTTTACCCTCACTCATTTGTAAACTGTATCTGTGTTTTATTCCAGTAACATTTGCTCCCCCTCTTTAAAATGTGTCTGTGTTTTATTCCCGTAATAATTCCGTTTTATTCCCGTAACTTTACCCTCACTCATTTGTAAACTGTATCGGTGTTTTATTCCAGTAACATTTCCTCACCCTATTTAAATTTTGACTGTGTTTTATTCCCGTAATATTTCCTTTTTATTCCCGTAACTTTCCCCTCACTCCTTTGTAAACTGTATCTGTGTTTTATTCCGCAACATTTCATCCCCCCTGTTTAAATTGTGTCTGTGTTTTATTCCCGTAATATTTCCTTTTTTTTCCCGTAACTTTCCCATCACTCCTTTGTAAAATGTATCTGTGTTTTATTCCGCAACATTTCATCCCCCCTGTTTAAATTGTGTCTGTGTTTTATTCCCGTAATATTTCCTTTTTATTCCCGTAACTTTCCCATCACTCCTTTGTAAACAGTATCTGTGTTTTATTGCCATAACATTTCCACCCCACTATTTAAATTGTGTCTGAGTTTTATTCCCGTAATATTTCCCTCACGTTTTAATAAATAGTATCTCTGTTTTATTCAGATAATGTTCTACTCGCTCCTTTATAAATTTTGGGTATTTTCTATTCCCGTAACTTTCCCCTCACTCCCTTGTAAACTGTATCTGTGTTTTATTCCCGTAACAGTTGCTCCCCCTATTTAAATGTGTCTGTGTTTTATTCCCGTAATAATTCCGTTTTATTCCCGTAACTTTACCCTCACTCATTTGTAAACTGTATCTGTGTTTTATTCCCGTAACATTTCCTCACCCTATTTAAATTTTGACTGTGTTTTATTCCCGTAATATTTCCTTTTTATTCCCGTAACTTTCCCCTCACTCCTTTGTAAACTGTATCTGTGTTTTATTCCGCAACATTTCATCCCCCCTGTTTAAATTGTGTCTGTGTTTTATTCCCGTAATATTTCCTTTTTATTCCCGTAATTTTCCCCTCACTCCTTTGTAAACTGTATCTGTGTTTTATTCCCGTAACAGTTGCTCCCCCTATTTAAATTGTGTCTGTGTTTTATTCCCGTAATAATTCCGTTTTATTCCCGTAACTTTACCCTCACTCATTTGTAAACTGTATCTGTGTTTTATTCCCGTAACATTTCCTCACCCTATTTAAATTTTGACTGTGTTTTATTCCCGTAATATTTCCTTTTTATTCCCGTAACTTTCCCCTCACTCCTTTGTAAACTGTATCTGTGTTTTATTCCGCAACATTTCATTCCCCCTGTTTAAATTGTGTCTGTGTTTTATTCCCGTAATATTTCCTTTTTATTCCCGTAACTTTCCCATCACTCCTTTGTAAACTGTATCTGTGTTTTATTCCCATAAGATTTCCACCCCCCTATTTAAATTGTGTCTGAGTTTTATTCCCTTAATATTTCCCTTACGTTTTAATAAATAGTATCTGTGTTTTATTCAGATAATGTTCTACACGCTCCTTTATAAATTTTGGGTATTTTCTATTCCCGGAAATTTCCCCTCACTCCTTTGTAAACTGTATCTGTGTTTTATTCCCGTAACATTTGCTCCCCCTCTTTAAAATGTGTCTGTGTTTTATTCCCGTAATAATTCCGTTTTATTCCCGTAACTTTACCCTCACTCATTTGTAAACTGTATCGGTGTTTTATTCCAGTAACATTTCCTCACCCTATTTAAATTTTGACTGTGTTTTATTCCCGTAATATTTCCTTTTTACTCCCGTAACTTTCCCCTCACTCCTTTGTAAACTGTATCTGTGTTTTATTCCGCAACATTTCATCCCCCCTGTTTAAATTGTGTCTGTGTTTTATTCTCGTAATATTTCCTTTTTATTCCCGTAACTTTCCCCTCACTCCTTTGTAAACTGTATCTGTGTTTTATTCCGCAACATTTCATCCCCCCTGTTTAAATTGTGTCTGTGTTTTATTCCCGTAATATTTCCTTTTTATTCCCGTAACTTTCCCATCACTCCTTTGTAAACTGTAACTGTGTTTTATTCCCATAACATTTCCACCCCCCTATTTAAATTGTGTCTGAGTTTTATTCCCGTAATATTTCCCTCACGTTTTAATAAATAGTATCTGTGTTTTATTCAGATAATGTTCTACTCGCTCCTTTATAAATTTTGGGTATTTTCTATTCCCGTAACTTTCCCCTCACTCCTTTGTAAACTGTATCTGTGTTTTATTCCCGTAACAGTTGCTCCCCCTATTTAAATTGTGTCTGTGATTTATTCCCGTAATAATTCCGTTTTATTCCCGTAACTTTACCCTCACTCCTTTGTAAATTGTATCTGTGTTTTATTCCCGTAACATTTCCTCCCCCTATTTAAATTGTGACTCTGTTTTATTCCCGTAATATTTCCGTTTTATTCCCCTAACTTTCCACTCACTCCTTTGTAAACTGTATCTGTGTTTTATTCCCGTAACATTTCCTCCCCCCCTACTTTAATTGTGTTTGTGTTTTATTCCCGTAATATTTCCTTTTTATTCCCGTAACTTTCCCCTCACTCCTTTGTAAACTGTATCTGTGTTTATTTTCCCGTAAAATTTCCTCCCCCCTATTTAAATTGTGTCTGAGTTTTATTCCCGTAATATTTCCCTCACGTTTTAATAAATAGTATCTGTGTTTTATTCAGATAATGTTCTACTCGCTCCTTTATAAATTTTGGGTATTTTCTATTCCCGTAACTTTCCCCTCACTCCTTTGTAAACTGTATCTGTGTTTTATTCCCGTAACAGTTGCTCCCCCTATTTAAATTGTGTTCGTGATTTATTCCCGTAATAATTCCGTTTTATTCCCGTAACTTTACCCTCACTCATCTGTAAACTGTATCTGTGTTTTATTCCAGTAACATTTGCTCCCCCTCTTTAAAATGTGTCTGTGTTTTATTCCCGTAATAATTCCGTTTTATTCCCGTAACTTTACCCTCACTCATTTGTAAACTGTATCGGTGTTTTATTCCAGTAACATTTCCTCACCCTATTTAAATTTTGACTGTGTTTTATTCCCGTAATATTTCCTTTTTATTCCCGTAACTTTCCCCTCACTCCTTTGTAAACTGTATCTGTGTTTTATTCCGCAACATTTCATCCCCCCTGTTTAAATTGTGTCTGTGTTTTATTCCCGTAATATTTCCTTTTTATTCCCGTAACTTTCCCATCACTCCTTTGTAAAATGTATCTGTGTTTTATTCCGCAACATTTCATCCCCCCTGTTTAAATTGTGTCTGTGTTTTATTCCCGTAATATTTCCTTTTTATTCCCGTAACTTTCCCATCACTCCTTTGTAAACAGTATCTGTGTTTTATTGCCATAACATTTCCACCCCACTATTTAAATTGTGTCTGAGTTTTATTCCCGTAATATTTCCCTCACGTTTTAATAAATAGTATCTCTGTTTTATTCAGATAATGTTCTACTCGCTCCTTTATAAATTTTGGGTATTTTCTATTCCCGTAACTTTCCCCTCACTCCCTTGTAAACTGTATCTGTGTTTTATTCCCGTAACAGTTGCTCCCCCTATTTAAATTGTGTCTGTGTTTTATTCCCGTAATAATTCCGTTTTATTCCCGTAACTTTACCCTCACTCATTTGTAAACTGTATCTGTGTTTTATTCCCGTAACATTTCCTCACCCTATTTAAATTTTGACTGTGTTTTATTCCCGTAATATTTCCTTTTTATTCCCGTAACTTTCCCCTCACTCCTTTGTAAACTGTATCTGTGTTTTATTCCGCAACATTTCATCCCCCCTGTTTAAATTGTGTCTGTGTTTTATTCCCGTAATATTTCCTTTTTATTCCCGTAATTTTCCCCTCACTCCTTTGTAAACTGTATCTGTGTTTTATTCCCGTAACAGTTGCTCCCCCTATTTAAATTGTGTCTGTGTTTTATTCCCGTAATAATTCCGTTTTATTCCCGTAACTTTACCCTCACTCATTTGTAAACTGTATCTGTGTTTTATTCCCGTAACATTTCCTCACCCTATTTAAATTTTGACTGTGTTTTATTCCCGTAATATTTCCTTTTTATTCCCGTAACTTTCCCCTCACTCCTTTGTAAACTGTATCTGTGTTTTATTCCGCAACATTTCATTCCCCCTGTTTAAATTGTGTCTGTGTTTTATTCCCGTAATATTTCCTTTTTATTCCCGTAACTTTCCCATCACTCCTTTGTAAACTGTATCTGTGTTTTATTCCCATAAGATTTCCACCCCCCTATTTAAATTGTGTCTGAGTTTTATTCCCTTAATATTTCCCTTACGTTTTAATAAATAGTATCTGTGTTTTATTCAGATAATGTTCTACACGCTCCTTTATAAATTTTGGGTATTTTCTATTCCCGGAAATTTCCCCTCACTCCTTTGTAAACTGTATCTGTGTTTTATTCCCGTAACATTTGCTCCCCCTCTTTAAAATGTGTCTGTGTTTTATTCCCGTAATAATTCCGTTTTATTCCCGTAACTTTACCCTCACTCATTTGTAAACTGTATCGGTGTTTTATTCCAGTAACATTTCCTCACCCTATTTAAATTTTGACTGTGTTTTATTCCCGTAATATTTCCTTTTTACTCCCGTAACTTTCCCCTCACTCCTTTGTAAACTGTATCTGTGTTTTATTCCGCAACATTTCATCCCCCCTGTTTAAATTGTGTCTGTGTTTTATTCTCGTAATATTTCCTTTTTATTCCCGTAACTTTCCCCTCACTCCTTTGTAAACTGTATCTGTGTTTTATTCCGCAACATTTCATCCCCCCTGTTTAAATTGTGTCTGTGTTTTATTCCCGTAATATTTCCTTTTTATTCCCGTAACTTTCCCATCACTCCTTTGTAAACTGTAACTGTGTTTTATTCCCATAACATTTCCACCCCCCTATTTAAATTGTGTCTGAGTTTTATTCCCGTAATATTTCCCTCACGTTTTAATAAATAGTATCTGTGTTTTATTCAGATAATGTTCTACTCGCTCCTTTATAAATTTTGGGTATTTTCTATTCCCGTAACTTTCCCCTCACTCCTTTGTAAACTGTATCTGTGTTTTATTCCCGTAACAGTTGCTCCCCCTATTTAAATTGTGTTCGTGATTTATTCCCGTAATAATTCCGTTTTATTCCCGTAACTTTACCCTCACTCCTTTGTAAATTGTATCTGTGTTTTATTCCCGTAACATTTCCTCCCCCTATTTAAATTGTGACTCTGTTTTATTCCCGTAATATTTCCGTTTTATTCCCCTAACTTTCCACTCACTCCTTTGTAAACTGTATCTGTGTTTTATTCCCGTAACATTTCCTCCCCCCCTACTTTAATTGTGTTTGTGTTTTATTCCCGTAATATTTCCTTTTTATTCCCGTAACTTTCCCCTCACTCCTTTGTAAACTGTATCTGTGTTTATTTTCCCGTAAAATTTCCTCCCCCCTATTTAAATTGTGTCTGAGTTTTATTCACGTAATATTTCCCTCACGTTTTAATAAATAGTATCTGTGTTTTATTCAGATAATGTTCTACTCGCTCCTTTATAAATTTTGGGTATTTTCTATTCCCGTAACTCTCCCCTCACTCCTTTGTAAACTGTATCTGTGTTTTATTCCCGTAACAGTTGCTCCCCCTATTTAAATTGTGTCTGTGTTTTATTCCCGTAATAATTCCGTTTTATTCCCGTAACTTTACCCTCACTCATTTGTAAACTGTATCTGTGTTTTATTCCAGTAACATTTGCTCCCCCTCTTTAAAATGTGTCTGTGTTTTATTCCCGTAATAATTCCGTTTTATTCCCGTAACTTTACCCTCACTCATTTGTAAACTGTATCGGTGTTTTATTCCAGTAACATTTCCTCACCCTATTTAAATTTTGACTGTGTTTTATTCCCGTAATATTTCCTTTTTATTCCCGTAACTTTCCCCTCACTCCTTTGTAAACTGTATCTGTGTTTTATTCCGCAACATTTCATCCCCCCTGTTTAAATTGTGTCTGTGTTTTATTCCCGTAATATTTCCTTTTTATTCCCGTAACTTTCCCATCACTCCTTTGTAAAATGTATCTGTGTTTTATTCCGCAACATTTCATCCCCCCTGTTTAAATTGTGTCTGTGTTTTATTCCCGTAATATTTCCTTTTTATTCCCGTAACTTTCCCATCACTCCTTTGTAAACTGTATCTGTGTTTTATTCCCATAACATTTCCACCCCACTATTTAAATTGTGTCTGAGTTTTATTCCCGTAATATTTCCCTCACGTTTTAATAAATAGTATCTCTGTTTTATTCAGATAATGTTCTACTCGCTCCTTTATAAATTTTGGGTATTTTCTATTCCCGTAACTTTCCCCTCACTCCCTTGTAAACTGTATCTGTGTTTTATTCCCGTAACAGTTGCTCCCCCTATTTAAATTGTGTCTGTGTTTTATTCCCGTAATAATTCCGTTTTATTCCCGTAACTTTACCCTCACTCATTTGTAAACTGTATCTGTGTTTTATTCCCGTAACATTTCCTCACCCTATTTAAATTTTGACTGTGTTTTATTCCCGTAATATTTCCTTTTTATTCCCGTAACTTTCCCCTCACTCCTTTGTAAACTGTATCTGTGTTTTATTCCGCAACATTTCATCCCCCCTGTTTAAATTGTGTCTGTGTTTTATTCCCGTAATATTTCCTTTTTATTCCCGTAATTTTCCCCTCACTCCTTTGTAAACTGTATCTGTGTTTTATTCCCGTAACAGTTGCTCCCCCTATTTAAATTGTGTCTGTGTTTTATTCCCGTAATAATTCCGTTTTATTCCCGTAACTTTACCCTCACTCATTTGTAAACTGTATCTGTGTTTTATTCCCGTAACATTTCCTCACCCTATTTAAATTTTGACTGTGTTTTATTCCCGTAATATTTCCTTTTTATTCCCGTAACTTTCCCCTCACTCCTTTGTAAACTGTATCTGTGTTTTATTCCGCAACATTTCATTCCCCCTGTTTAAATTGTGTCTGTGTTTTATTCCCGTAATATTTCCTTTTTATTCCCGTAACTTTCCCATCACTCCTTTGTAAACTGTATCTGTGTTTTATTCCCATAAAATTTCCACCCCCCTATTTAAATTGTGTCTGAGTTTTATTCCCTTAATATTTCCCTTACGTTTTAATAAATAGTATCTGTGTTTTATTCAGATAATGTTCTACACGCTCCTTTATAAATTTTGGGTATTTTCTATTCCCGGAAATTTCCCCTCACTCCTTTGTAAATTGTATCTGTGTTTTATTCCCGTAACATTTGCTCCCCCTCTTTAAAATGTGTCTGTGTTTTATTCCCGTAATAATTCCGTTTTATTCCCGTAACTTTACCCTCACTCATTTGTAAACTGTATCGGTGTTTTATTCCAGTAACATTTCCTCACCCTATTTAAATTTTGACTGTGTTTTATTCCCGTAATATTTCCTTTTTACTCCCGTAACTTTCCCCTCACTCCTTTGTAAACTGTATCTGTGTTTTATTCCGCAACATTTCATCCCCCCTGTTTAAATTGTGTCTGTGTTTTATTCTCGTAATATTTCCTTTTTATTCCCGTAACTTTCCCCTCACTCCTTTGTAAACTGTATCTGTGTTTTATTCCGCAACATTTCATCCCCCCTGTTTAAATTGTGTCTGTGTTTTATTCCCGTAATATTTCCTTTTTATTCCCGTAACTTTCCCATCACTCCGTTGTAAACTGTAACTGTGTTTTATTCCCATAACATTTCCACCCCCCTATTTAAATTGTGTCTGAGTTTTATTCCCGTAATATTTCCCTCACGTTTTAATAAATAGTATCTGTGTTTTATTCAGATAATGTTCTACTCGCTCCTTTATAAATTTTGGGTATTTTCTATTCCCGTAACTTTCCCCTTACTCCTTTGTAAACTGTATCTGTGTTTTATTCCCGTAACAGTTGCTCCCCCTATTTAAATTGTGTCTGTGATTTATTCCCGTAATAATTCCGTTTTATTCCCGTAAGTTTACCCTCACTCCTTTGTAAATTGTATCTGTGTTTTATTCCCGTAACATTTCCTCCCCCTATTTAAATTGTGACTCTGTTTTATTCCCGTAATATTTCCGTTTTATTCCCCTAACTTTCCACTCACTCCTTTGTAAACTGTATCTGTGTTTTATTCCCGTAACATTTCCTCCCCCCCTACTTTAATTGTGTTTGTGTTTTATTCCCGTAATATTTCCTTTTTATTCCCGTAACTTTCCCCTCACTCCTTTGTAAACTGTATCTGTGTTTATTTTCCCGTAAAATTTCCTCCCCCCTATTTAAATTGTGTCTGAGTTTTATTCCCGTAATTTTTCCCTCACGTTTTAATAAATAGTATCTGTGTTTTATTCAGATAATGTTCTACTCGCTCCTTTATAAATTTTGGGTATTTTCTATTCCCGTAACTCTCCCCTCACTCCTTTGTAAACTGTATCTGTGTTTTATTCCCGTAACAGTTGCTCCCCCTATTTAAATTGTGTCTGTGTTTTATTCCCGTAATAATTCCGTTTTATTCCCGTAACTTTACCCTCACTCATTTGTAAACTGTATCTGTGTTTTATTCCAGTAACATTTGCTCCCCCTCTTTAAAATGTGTCTGTGTTTTATTCCCGTAATAATTCCGTTTTATTCCCGTAACTTTACCCTCACTCATTTGTAAACTGTATCGGTGTTTTATTCCAGTAACATTTCCTCACCCTATTTAAATTTTGACTGTGTTTTATTCCCGTAATATTTCCTTTTTATTCCCGTAACTTTCCCCTCACTCCTTTGTAAACTGTATCTGTGTTTTATTCCGCAACATTTCATCCCCCCTGTTTAAATTGTGTCTGTGTTTTATTCCCGTAATATTTCCTTTTTATTCCCGTAACTTTCCCATCACTCCTTTGTAAAATGTATCTGTGTTTGATTCCGCAACATTTCATCCCCCCTGTTTAAATTGTGTCTGTGTTTTATTCCCGTAATATTTCCTTTTTATTCCCGTAACTTTCCCATCACTCCTTTGTAAACTGTATCTGTGTTTTATTCCCATAACATTTCCACCCCACTATTTAAATTGTGTCTGAGTTTTATTCCCGTAATATTTCCCTCACGTTTTAATAAATAGTATCTCTGTTTTATTCAGATAATGTTCTACTCGCTCCTTTATAAATTTTGGGTATTTTCTATTCCCGTAACTTTCCCCTCACTCCCTTGTAAACTGTATCTGTGTTTTATTCCCGTAACAGTTGCTCCCCCTATTTAAATTGTGTCTGTGTTTTATTCCCGTAATAATTCCGTTTTATTCCCGTAACTTTACCCTCACTCATTTGTAAACTGTATCTGTGTTTTATTCCCGTAACATTTCCTCACCCTATTTAAATTTTGACTGTGTTTTATTCCCGTAATATTTCCTTTTTATTCCCGTAACTTTCCCCTCACTCCTTTGTAAACTGTATCTGTGTTTTATTCCGCAACATTTCATCCCCCCTGTTTAAATTGAGTCTGTGTTTTATTCCCGTAATATTTCCTTTTTATTCCCGTAATTTTCCCCTCACTCCTTTGTAAACTGTATCTGTGTTTTATTCCCGTAACAGTTGCTCCCCCTATTTAAATTGTGTCTGTGTTTTATTCCCGTAATAATTCCGTTTTATTCCCGTAACATTACCCTCACTCATTTGTAAACTGTATCTGTGTTTTATTCCCGTAACATTTCCTCACCCTATTTAAATTTTGACTGTGTTTTATTCCCGTAATATTTCCTTTTTATTCCCGTAACTTTCCCCTCACTCCTTTGTAAACTGTATCTGTGTTTTATTCCGCAACATTTCATTCCCCCTGTTTAAATTGTGTCTGTGTTTTATTCCCGTAATATTTCCTTTTTATTCCCGTAACTTTCCCATCACTCCTTTGTAAACTGTATCTGTGTTTTATTCCCATAAAATTTCCACCCCCCTATTTAAATTGTGTCTGAGTTTTATTCCCTTAATATTTCCCTTACGTTTTAATAAATAGTATCTGTGTTTTATTCAGATAACGTTCTACACGCTCCTTTATAAATTTTGGGTATTTTCTATTCCCGGAAATTTCCCCTCACTCCTTTGTAAACTGTATCTGTGTTTTATTCCCGTAACATTTGCTCCCCCTCTTTAAAATGTGTCTGTGTTTTATTCCCGTAATAATTCCGTTTTATTCCCGTAACTTTACCCTCACTCATTTGTAAACTGTATCGGTGTTTTATTCCAGTAACATTTCCTCACCCTATTTAAATTTTGACTGTGTTTTATTCCCGTAATATTTCCTTTTTACTCCCGTAACTTTCCCCTCACTCCTTTGTAAACTGTATCTGTGTTTTATTCCGCAACATTTCATCCCCCCTGTTTAAATTGTGTCTGTGTTTTATTCCCGTAATATTTCCTTTTTATTCCCGTAACTTTCCCATCACTCCTTTGTAAACTGTAACTGTGTTTTATTCCCATAACATTTCCACCCCCCTATTTAAATTGTGTCTGAGTTTTATTCCCGTAATATTTCCCTCACGTTTTAATAAATAGTATCTGTGTTTTATTCAGATAATGTTCTACTCGCTCCTTTATAAATTTTGGGTATTTTCTATTCCCGTAACTTTCCCCTCACTCCTTTGTAAACTGTATCTGTGTTTTATTCCCGTAACAGTTGCTCCCCCTATTTAAATTGTGTCTGTGATTTATTCCCGTAATAATTCCGTTTTATTCCCGTAACTTTACCCTCACTCCTTTGTAAATTGTATCTGTGTTTTATTCCCGTAACATTTCCTCCCCCTATTTAAATTGTGACTCTGTTTTATTCCCGTAATATTTCCGTTTTATTCCCCTAACTTTCCACTCACTCCTTTGTAAACTGTATCTGTGTTTTATTCCCGTAACATTTCCTCCCCCCCTACTTTAATTGTGTTTGTGTTTTATTCCCGTAATATTTCCTTTTTATTCCCGTAACTTTCCCCTCACTCCTTTGTAAACTGTATCTGTGTTTATTTTCCCATAAAATTTCCTCCCCCCTATTTAAATTGTGTCTGAGTTTTATTCCCGTAATATTTCCCTCACGTTTTAATAAATAGTATCTGTGTTTTATTCAGATAATGTTCTACTCGCTCCTTTATAAATTTTGGGTATTTTCTATTCCCGGAAGTTTCCCCTCACTCCTTTTTAAACTGTATCTGTGTTTTATTCCCGTAACATTTCCTCACCCTATTTAAATTTTGACTGTGTTTTATTCCCGTAATATTTCCTTTTTATTCCCGTAACTTTCACCTCACTCCTTTGTAAACTGTATCTGTGTTTTATTCCGCAACATTTCATCCCCCCTGTTTAAATTGTGTCTGTGTTTTATTCCCGTAATATTTCCTTTTTATTCCCGTAACTTTCCCATCACTCCTTTGTAAACTGTATCTGTGTTTTATTCCGCAACATTTCATCCCCCCTGTTTAAATTGTGTCTGTGTTTTATTCCCGTAATATTTCCTTTTTATTCCCGTAACTTTCCCATCACTCCTTTGTAAACTGTATCTGTTTTATTCCCATAACATTTCCACCCCCCTATTTAAATTGTGTCTGAGTTTTATTCCCGTAATATTTCCCTCACGTTTTAATAAATAGTATCTGTGTTTTATTCAGATAATGTTCTACTCGCTCCTTTATAAATTTTGGGTATTTTCTATTCCCGTAAATTTCCCCTCACTCCTTTGTAAACTGTATCTGTGTTTCATTCCCGTAACAGTTGCTCCCCCTATTTAAATTGTGTCTGTGTTTTATTCCCGTAATAATTCCGTTTTATTCCCGTAACTTTACCCTCACTCCTTTGTAAATTGTATCTGTGTTTTATTCCCGTAACATTTCCTCCCCCTATTTAAATTGTGACTGTGTTTTATTCCCGTAATATTTCCGTTTTATTCCCCTAACTTTCCACTCACTCCTTTGTAAACTGTATCTGTGTTTTATTCCGCAACATTTTCTCCCCCCTGTTTAAATTGTGTCTGTGTTTTATTCCCGTAATATTTCCTTTTTATTCCCGTAACTTTCCCCTCACTCCTTTGTAAACTGTATCTGTGTTTTATTCCCGTAACATTTCCTCCCCCCTATTTAAATTATGTCTGAGTTTTATTCCCGTAATATTTCCCTCACGTTTTAATAAATAGTATCTGTGTTTTATTCAGATAATGTTCTACTCGCTCCTTTATAAATTTTGGGTATTTTCTATTCCCGTAACTTTCCCCTCACTCCTTTGTAAACTGTATCTGTGTTTTATTCCCGTAACAGTTGCTCCCCCTATTTAAATTGTGTCTGTGATTTATTCCCGTAATAATTCCGTTTTATTCCCGTAACTTTACCCTCACTCCTTTGTAAATTGTATCTGTGTTTTATTCCCGTAACATTTCCTCCCCCTATTTAAATTGTGACTCTGTTTTATTCCCGTAATATTTCCGTTTTATTCCCCTAACTTTCCACTCACTCCTTTGTAAACTGTATCTGTGTTTTATTCCCGTAACATTTCCTCCCCCCCTACTTTAATTGTGTTTGTGTTTTATTCCCGTAATATTTCCTTTTTATTCCCGTAACTTTCCCCTCACTCCTTTGTAAACTGTATCTGTGTTTATTTTCCCGTAAAATTTCCTCCCCCCTATTTAAATTGTGTCTGAGTTTTATTCCCGTAATATTTCCCTCACGTTTTAATAAATAGTATCTGTGTTTTATTCAGATAATGTTCTACTCGCTCCTTTATAAATTTTGGGTATTTTCTATTCCCGTAACTCTCCCCTCACTCCTTTGTAAACTGTATCTGTGTTTTATTCCCGTAACAGTTGCTCCCCCTATTTAAATTGTGTCTGTGTTTTATTCCCGTAATAATTCCGTTTTATTCCCGTAACTTTACCCTCACTCATTTGTAAACTGTATCTGTGTTTTATTCCAGTAACATTTGCTCCCCCTCTTTAAAATGTGTCTGTGTTTTATTCCCGTAATAATTCCGTTTTATTCCCGTAACTTTACCCTCACTCATTTGTAAACTGTATCGGTGTTTTATTCCAGTAACATTTCCTCACCCTATTTAAATTTTGACTGTGTTTTATTCCCGTAATATTTCCTTTTTATTCCCGTAACTTTCCCCTCACTCCTTTGTAAACTGTATCTGTGTTTTATTCCGCAACATTTCATCCCCCCTGTTTAAATTGTGTCTGTGTTTTATTCCCGTAATATTTCCTTTTTATTCCCGTAACTTTCCCATCACTCCTTTGTAAAATGTATCTGTGTTTGATTCCGCAACATTTCATCCCCCCTGTTTAAATTGTGTCTGTGTTTTATTCCCGTAATATTTCCTTTTTATTCCCGTAACTTTCCCATCACTCCTTTGTAAACTGTATCTGTGTTTTATTCCCATAACATTTCCACCCCACTATTTAAATTGTGTCTGAGTTTTATTCCCGTAATATTTCCCTCACGTTTTAATAAATAGTATCTCTGTTTTATTCAGATAATGTTCTACTCGCTCCTTTATAAATTTTGGGTATTTTCTATTCCCGTTACTTTCCCCTCACTCCCTTGTAAACTGTATCTGTGTTTTATTCCCGTAACAGTTGCTCCCCCTATTTAAATTGTGTCTGTGTTTTATTCCCGTAATAATTCCGTTTTATTCCCGTAACTTTACCCTCACTCATTTGTAAACTGTATCTGTGTTTTATTCCCGTAACATTTCCTCACCCTATTTAAATTTTGACTGTGTTTTATTCCCGTAATATTTCCTTTTTATTCCCGTAACTTTCCCCTCACTCCTTTGTAAACTGTATCTGTGTTTTATTCCGCAACATTTCATCCCCCCTGTTTAAATTGAGTCTGTGTTTTATTCCCGTAATATTTCCTTTTTATTCCCGTAATTTTCCCCTCACTCCTTTGTAAACTGTATCTGTGTTTTATTCCCGTAACAGTTGCTCCCCCTATTTAAATTGTGTCTGTGTTTTATTCCCGTAATAATTCCGTTTTATTCCCGTAACTTTACCCTCACTCATTTGTAAACTGTATCTGTGTTTTATTCCCGTAACATTTCCTCACCCTATTTAAATTTTGACTGTGTTTTATTCCCGTAATATTTCCTTTTTATTCCCGTAACTTTCCCCTCACTCCTTTGTAAACTGTATCTGTGTTTTATTCCGCAACATTTCATTCCCCCTGTTTAAATTGTGTCTGTGTTTTATTCCCGTAATATTTCCTTTTTATTCCCGTAACTTTCCCATCACTCCTTTGTAAACTGTATCTGTGTTTTATTGCCATAAAATTTCCACCCCCCTATTTAAATTGTGTCTGAGTTTTATTCCCTTAATATTTCCCTTACGTTTTAATAAATAGTATCTGTGTTTTATTCAGATAATGTTCTACACGCTCCTTTATAAATTTTGGGTATTTTCTGTTCCCGGAAATTTCCCCTCACTCCTTTGTAAACTGTATCTGTGTTTTATTCCCGTAACATTTGCTCCCCCTCTTTAAAATGTGTCTGTGTTTTATTCCCGTAATAATTCCGTTTTATTCCCGTAACTTTACCCTCACTCATTTGTAAACTGTATCGGTGTTTTATTCCAGTAACATTTCCTCACCCTATTTAAATTTTGACTGTGTTTTATTCCCGTAATATTTCCTTTTTACTCCCGTAACTTTCCCCTCACTACTTTGTAAACTGTATCTGTGTTTTATTCCGCAACATTTCATCCCCCCTGTTTAAATTGTGTCTGTGTTTTATTCCCGTAATATTTCCTTTTTATTCCCGTAACTTTCCCATCACTCCTTTGTAAACTGTAACTGTGTTTTATTCCCATAACATTTCCACCCCCCTATTTAAATTGTGTCTGAGTTTTATTCCCGTAATATTTCCCTCACGTTTTAATAAATAGTATCTGTGTTTTATTCAGATAATGTTCTACTCGCTCCTTTATAAATTTTGGGTATTTTCTATTCCCGTAACTTTCCCCTCACTCCTTTGTAAACTGTATCTGTGTTTTATTCCCGTAACAGTTGCTCCCCCTATTTAAATTGTGTCTGTGATTTATTCCCGTAATAATTCCGTTTTATTCCCGTAACTTTACCCTCACTCCTTTGTAAATTGTATCTGTGTTTTATTCCCGTAACATTTCCTCCCCCTATTTAAATTGTGACTCTGTTTTATTCCCGTAATATTTCCGTTTTATTCCCCTAACTTTCCACTCACTCCTTTGTAAACTGTATCTGTGTTTTATTCCCGTAACATTTCCTCCCCCCCTACTTTAATTGTGTTTGTGTTTTATTCCCGTAATATTTCCTTTTTATTCCCGTAACTTTCCCCTCACTCCTTTGTAAACTGTATCTGTGTTTATTTTCCCGTAAAATTTCCTCCCCCCTATTTAAATTGTGTCTGTGTTTTATTCCCGTAATATTTCCCTCACGTTTTAATAAATAGTATCTGTGTTTTATTCAGATAATGTTCTACTCGCTCCTTTATAAATTTTGGGTATTTTCTATTCCCGGAAGTTTCCCCTCACTCCTTTTTAAACTGTATCTGTGTTTTATTCCCGTAACATTTCCTCACCCTATTTAAATTTTGACTGTGTTTTATTCCCGTAATATTTCCTTTTTATTCCCGTAACTTTCACCTCACTCCTTTGTAAACTGTATCTGTGTTTTATTCCGCAACATTTCATCCCCCCTGTTTAAATTGTGTCTGTGTTTTATTCCCGTAATATTTCCTTTTTATTCCCGTAACTTTCCCATCACTCCTTTGTAAACTGTATCTGTGTTTTATTCCGCAACATTTCATCCCCCCTGTTTAAATTGTGTCTGTGTTTTATTCCCGTAATATTTCCTTTTTATTCCCGTAACTTTCCCATCACTCCTTTGTAAACTGTATCTGTTTTATTCCCATAACATTTCCACCCCCCTATTTAAATTGTGTCTGAGTTTCATTCCCGTAATATTTCCCTCACGTTTTAATAAATAGTATCTGTGTTTTATTCAGATAATGTTCTACTCGCTCCTTTATAAATTTTGGTTATTTTCTATTCCCGTAAATTTCCCCTCACTCCTTTGTAAACTGTATCTGTGTTTCATTCCCGTAACAGTTGCTCCCCCTATTTAAATTGTGTCTGTGTTTTATTCCCGTAATAATTCCGTTTTATTCCCGTAACTTTACCCTCACTCCTTTGTAAATTGTATCTGTGTTTTATTCCCGTAATATTTCCTCCCCCTATTTAAATTGTGACTGTGTTTTATTCCCGTAATATTTCCGTTTTATTCCCCTAACTTTCCACTCACTCCTTTGTAAACTGTATCTGTGTTTTATTCCGCAACATTTTCTCCCCCCTGTTTAAATTGTGTCTGTGTTTTATTCCCGTAATATTTCCTTTTTATTCCCGTAACTTTCCCCTCACTCCTTTGTAAACTGTATCTGTGTTTTATTCCCGTAACATTTCCTCCCCCTATTTAAATTATGTCTGAGTTTTATTCCCGTAATATTTCCCTCACGTTTTAATAAATAGTATCTGTGTTTTATTCAGATAATGTTCTACTCGCTCCTTTATAAATTTTGGGTATTTTCTATTCCCGTAACTTTCCCCTCACTCCTTTGTAAACTGTATCTGTGTTTTATTCCCGTAACATTTCTTCCCCACACTATTTAAATTGTGTTTGTGTTTTATTCCCGTAATATTTCCTTTTTATTCCCGTAACTTTCCCCTCACTCCTTTGTAAACTGTATCTGTGTTTTTTTTCCCGTAAAATTTCCTCCCCCCATTCAAATTGTGTCTGAGTTTTATTCCCGTAATATTTCCCTCACGTTTTAATAAATAGTATCTGTGTTTTATTCAGATAATGTTCTACTCGCTCCTTTATAAATTTTAGGTATTTTCTATTCCCGGTAACTTTCTCCTCACTCCTTTGTAAACTGTATCTGTGTTTTATTCCCGTAACATTTCCTCCCCCCTATTTAAATTGTGTTTGTGTTTTATTCCCGTTATATTTCCGTTTTATACCCCTAACTTTCCCCTCACTCCTTTGTAAACTGTATCTGTGTTTTATTCCGCAACATTTCCTCCGCCCTGTTTAAATTGTGTCTGTGTTTTATTCCCGTAATATTTCCTTTTTATTCCCGTAACTTTCCCCTCACTCCTTTGTAAACTGTATCTGTGTTTTATTCACGTAACATTTCCTCCCCCC
Source organism: Narcine bancroftii (assembly GCF_036971445.1). Lineage (NCBI taxonomy): Eukaryota > Metazoa > Chordata > Chondrichthyes > Torpediniformes > Narcinidae > Narcine > Narcine bancroftii. The sequence continues at coordinate 4,888,833 of NW_027211800.1, read as the reverse complement.
TATTTAAATTGTGTCTGAGTTTTATTCCCGTAATATTTCCCTCACGTTTTAATAAATAGTATCTGTGTTTTATTCCGATAATGTTCTACACGCTCCTTTATAAATTTTGGGTGTTTTCTATTCCCGTAACATTCACCTCACTCCTTTGTAAACTGTATTTGTTTTATTCCAGTAACATTTCCACCCCCCTGTTTAAATAGTGTCTGTGTTTTATTCCCGTAATATTTCCTTTTTATTTCCCTAACTTTCTCCACACTCCTTTGAAAAATGTATCTGTGTTTTATTCCCGTTACATTTCCTCCCCCTATTTAAATTATGTCTGTGTTTTATTTCCGTAATATTTCCTTTTTATTCCCGTAACTTTCCCCTCACTCCTTTGTAAACTGCATCTGTGTTTTATTCCCATAACATTTCCTCCCCACTTTATAAATTGTGTCTGTGTTTTATTCCCGTAATATTTCCTTTTTATTCCCGTAACTTTCCCCTCACTCCTTTGTAAACTGTATCTGTGTTATATGTCCGTAACATTTCCTCCGCCCTTTTTAAATTGTGTCTGCGTTTTATTCCTCTAAAGTTATCCTTGCTTTTTATAAATTGTATGTGTGTTTTATTCGCGTAACTTTTCCATTTTCCTTTATAAATTGTGTCTGTGGTTTATTCCGGTAATATTTCCCTCAAGCCTTTATAAATTTTGGGTAATTTTTATTCTTGTAACTTTCCCCTCATTCCTTTGTAAACTGTATCTGTGTTTTATCCCCGTAAGCTTTCCTCCCCCCTTTATAAATTGTGTCTGTGTTTTATTCCCGTAATATTTCCTTTTTATTCCCGTAACTTACCCCTCACTCCTTTGTTAACTGTATCTGTGTTTTATTCCCGTAACATTCCCTCCCCCTATTTAAATTGTGTCTGTGTTTTATTCCCGTAATATTTCCGTTTTATTCCCCTAACTTTCCCCTCACTCGTTTGTAAACTGTATCTGTGTTTTATTCCCGTAACCTTTCCTCCCCCTATTTAGATTGTGTCTGTGTTTTATTCCCGTAATATTTCCTTTTTTTCCCGTAACTTTCCCCTCACTCCTTTGTAAACTGTATCAGTGTTTTATTCTCGTAACATTTCCACCCCCCTATTTAAATTGTGTCTGAGTTTTATTCACGTAATATTTCCCTCACGTTTTAATAAATAGTATCTGTGTTTTATTCAGATAATGTTCTACTCGCTCCTTTATAAATTTTGGGTATTTTCTATTCCCGTAACTCTCCCCTCACTCCTTTGTAAACTGTATCTGTGTTTTATTCCCGTAACAGTTGCTCCCCCTATTTAAATTGTGTCTGTGTTTTATTCCCGTAATAATGCCGTTTTATTCCCGTAACTTTACCCTCACTCATTTGTAAACTGTATCTGTGTTTTATTCCCGTAACATTTCCTCACCCTATTTAAATTTTGACTGTGTTTTATTCCCGTAATATTTCCTTTTTATTCCCGTAACTTTCCCCTCACTCCTTTGTATACTGTATCTGTGTTTTATTCCGCAACATTTCATCCCCCCTGTTTAAATTGTGTCTGTGTTTTATTCCCGTAATATTTCCTTTTTATTCCCGTAACTTTCCCATCACTCCTTTGTAAACTGTATCTGTGTTTTTTTTCCCGTAAAATTTCCTCCCCCCATTCAAATTGTGTCTGAGTTTTATTCCCGTAATATTTCCCTCACGTTTTAATAAATAGTATCTGTGTTTTATTCAGATAATGTTCTACTCGCTCCTTTATGAATTTTAGGTATTTTCTATTCCCGGTAACTTTCTCCTCACTCCTTTGTAAACTGTATCTGTGTTTTATTTCCGTAACATTACCTCCCCCCTATTTAAATTGTGTTTGTGTTTTATTCCCGTTATATTTCCGTTTTATACCCCTAACTTTCCCCTCACTCCTTTGTAAACTGTATTTGTTTTATTCCAGTAACATTTCCACCCCCCTGTTTAAATTGTGTCTGTGTTTTATTCCCGTAATATTTCCTTTTTATTCCCCTAACTTTCTCCACACTCCTTTGAAAAATGTATCTGTGTTTTATTCCCGTTACATTTCCTCCCCCTATTTAAATTATGTCTGTGTTTTATTCCCGTAATATTTCCTTTTTATTCCCGTAACTTTCCCCTCACTCCTTTGTAAACTGCATCTGTGTTTTATTCCCATAACATTTCCTCCCCACTTTATAAATTGTGTCTGTGTTTTATTCCCGTAATATTTCCTTTTTATTCCCGTAACTTTCCCCTCACTCCTTTGTAAACTGTATCTGTGTTTTTATGTCCGTAACATTTCCTCCGCCCTTTTTAAATTGTGTCTGCGTTTTATTCCTCTAAAGTTATCCTTGCTTTTTATAAATTGTATGTGTGTTTTATTCGCGTAACTTTTCCATTTTCCTTTATAAATTGTGTCTGTGGTTTATTCCGGTAATATTTCCCTCAAGCCTTTATAAATTTTGGGTAATTTTTATTCCTGTAACTTTCCCCTCATTCCTTTGTAAACTGTATCTGTGTTTTATCCCCGTAACCTTTCCTTCCCCCTTTATAAATTGTGTCTGTGTTTTATTCCCGTAATATTTCCTTTTTATTCCCGTAACTTACCCCTCACTCCTTTGTTAACTGTATCTGTGTTTTATTCCCGTAACATTCCCTCCCCCTATTTAAATTGTGTCTGTGTTTTATTCCCGTAATATTTCCGTTTTATTCCCCTAACTTTCCCCTCACTCGTTTGTAAACTGTATCTGTGTTTTATTCCCGTAACCTTTCCTCCCCCTATTTAGATTGTGTCTGTGTTTTATTCCCGTAATATTTCCTTTTTTTCCCGTAACTTTCCCCTCACTCCTTTGTAAACTGTATCAGTGTTTTATTCTCGTAACATTTCCACCCCCCATTTAAATTGTGTCTGAGTTTTATTCACGTAATATTTCCCTCACGTTTTAATAAATAGTATCTGTGTTTTATTCAGATAATGTTCTACTCGCTCCTTTATAAATTTTGGGTATTTTCTATTCCCGTAACTCTCCCCTCACTCCTTTGTAAACTGTATCTGTGTTTTATTCCCGTAACAGTTGCTCCCCCTATTTAAATTGTGTCTGTGTTTTATTCCCGTAATAATTCCGTTTTATTCCCGTAACTTTACCCTCACTCATTTGTAAACTGTATCTGTGTTTTATTCCCGTAACATTTCCTCACCCTATTTAAATTTTGACTGTGTTTTATTCCCGTAATATTTCCTTTTTATTCCCGTAACTTTCCCCTCACTCCTTTGTATACTGTATCTGTGTTTTATTCCGCAACATTTCATCCCCCCTGTTTAAATTGTGTCTGTGTTTTATTCCCGTAATATTTCCTTTTTATTCCCGTAACTTTCCCCTCACTCCTTTGTAAACTGTATCTGTGTTTTTTTTCCCGTAAAATTTCCTCCCCCCATTCAAATTGTGTCTGAGTTTTATTCCCGTAATATTTCCCTCACGTTTTAATAAATAGTATCTGTGTTTTATTCAGATAATGTTCTACTCGCTCCTTTATAAATTTTAGGTATTTTCTATTCCCGGTAACTTTCTCCTCACTCCTTTGTAAACTGTATCTGTGTTTTATTCCCGTAACATTTCCTCCCCCCTATTTAAATTGTGTTTGTGTTTTATTCCCGTTATATTTCCGTTTTATACCCCTAACTTTCCCCTCACTCCTTTGTAAACTGTATCAGTGTTTTATTCCGCAACATTTCCTCCGCCCTGTTTAAATTGTGTCTGTGTTTTATTCCCGTAATATTTCCTTTTTATTCCCGTAACTTTCCCCTCACTCCTTTGTAAACTGTATCTGTGTTTTATTCACGTAACATTTCCTCCCCCCTATTTAAATTGTGTCTGAGTTTTATTCCCGTAATATTTCCCTCACGTTTTAATAAATACTATCTGTGTTTTATACCGATAATGTTCTACACGCTCCTTTATAAATTTTGGGTGTTTTCTATTCCCGTAACATTCACCTCACTCCTTTGTAAACTGTATTTGTTTTATTCCAGTAACATTTCCACCCCCCTGTTTAAATTGTGTCTGTGTTTTATTCCCGTAATATTTCCTTTTTATTCCCCTAACTTTCTCCACACTCCTTTGAAAAATGTATCTGTGTTTTATTCCCGTTACATTTCCTCCCCCTATTTAAATTATGTCTGTGTTTTATTCCCGTAATATTTCCTTTTTATTCCCGTAACTTTCCCCTCACTCCTTTGTAAACTGTATCTGTGTTTTATGTCCGTAACATTTCCTCCGCCCTTTTTAAATTGTGTCTGCGTTTTATTCCTCTAAAGTTATCCTTGCTTTTTATAAATTGTATGTGTGTTTTATTCGCGTAACTTTTCCATTTTCCTTTATAAATTGTGTCTGTGGTTTATTCCGGTAATATTTCCCTCAAGCCTTTATAAATTTTGGGTAATTTTTATTCCTGTAACTTTCCCCTCATTCCTTTGTAAACTGTATCTGTGTTTTATCCCCGTAACCTTTCCTCCCCACTTTTTAAATTGTGTCTGTGTTTTATTCCCGTAATATTTCCTTTTTATTCCCGTAACTTACCCCTCACTCCTTTGTTAACTGTATCTGTGTTTTATTCCCGTAACATTCCCTCCCCCTATTTAAATTGTGTCTGTGTTTTATTCCCGTAATATTTCCGTTTTATTCCCCTAACTTTCCCCTCACTCGTTTGTAAACTGTATCTGTGTTTTATTCCCGTAACCTTTCCTCCCCCTATTTAGATTGTGTCTGTGTTTTATTCCCGTAATATTTCCTTTTTTTCCCGTAACTTTCCCCTCACTCCTTTGTAAACTGTATCAGTGTTTTATTCTCGTAACATTTCCACCCCCCATTTAAATTGTGTCTGAGTTTTATTCACGTAATATTTCCCTCACGTTTTAATAAATAGTATCTGTGTTTTATTCAGATAATGTTCTACTCGCTCCTTTATAAATTTTGGGTATTTTCTATTCCCGTAACTCTCCCCTCACTCCTTTGTAAACTGTATCTGTGTTTTATTCCCGTAACATTTCCTCCCCCCTATTTAAATTGTGTCTGTGTTTTATTCCCGTTATATTTCCGTTTTATACCCCTAACTTTCCCCTCACTCCTTTGTAAACTGTATCAGTGTTTTATTCCGCAACATTTCCTCCGCCCTGTTTAAATTGTGTCTGTGTTTTATTCCCGTAATATTTCCTTTTTATTCCCGTAACTTTCCCCTCACTCCTTTGTAAACTGTATCTGTGTTTTATTCACGTAACATTTCCTCCCCCCTATTTAAATTGTGTCTGAGTTTTATTCCCGTAATATTTCCCTCACGTTTTAATAAATAGTATCTGTGTTTTATTCCGATAATGTTCTACACGCTCCTTTATAAATTTTGGGTGTTTTCTATTCCCGTAACATTCACCTCACTCCTTTGTAAACTGTATTTGTTTTATTCCAGTAACATTTCCACCCCCCTGTTTAAATAGTGTCTGTGTTTTATTCCCGTAATATTTCCTTTTTATTTCCCTAACTTTCTCCACACTCCTTTGAAAAATGTATCTGTGTTTTATTCCCGTTACATTTCCTCCCCCTATTTAAATTATGTCTGTGTTTTATTTCCGTAATATTTCCTTTTTATTCCCGTAACTTTCCCCTCACTCCTTTGTAAACTGCATCTGTGTTTTATTCCCATAACATTTCCTCCCCACTTTATAAATTGTGTCTGTGTTTTATTCCCGTAATATTTCCTTTTTATTCCCGTAACTTTCCCCTCACTCCTTTGTAAACTGTATCTGTGTTATATGTCCGTAACATTTCCTCCGCCCTTTTTAAATTGTGTCTGCGTTTTATTCCTCTAAAGTTATCCTTGCTTTTTATAAATTGTACGTGTGTTTTATTCGCGTAACTTTTCCATTTTCCTTTATAAATTGTGTCTGTGGTTTATTCCGGTAATATTTCCCTCAAGCCCTTATAAATTTTGGGTAATTTTTATTCTTGTAACTTTCCCCTCATTCCTTTGTAAACTGTATCTGTGTTTTATCCCCGTAACCTTTCCTCCCCCCTTTATAAATTGTGTCTGTGTTTTATTCCCGTAATATTTCCTTTTTATTCCCGTAACTTACCCCTCACTCCTTTGTTAACTGTATCTGTGTTTTATTCCCGTAACATTCCCTCCCCCTATTTAAATTGTGTCTGTGTTTTATTCCCGTAATATTTCCGTTTTATTCCCCTAACTTTCCCCTCACTCGTTTGTAAACTGTATCTGTGTTTTATTCCCGTAACCTTTCCTCCCCCTATTTAGATTGTGTCTGTGTTTTATTCCCGTAATATTTCCTTTTTTTCCCGTAACTTTCCCCTCACTCCTTTGTAAACTGTATCAGTGTTTTATTCTCGTAACATTTCCACCCCCCTATTTAAATTGTGTCTGAGTTTTATTCACGTAATATTTCCCTCACGTTTTAATAAATAGTATCTGTGTTTTATTCAGATAATGTTCTACTCGCTCCTTTATAAATTTTGGGTATTTTCTATTCCCGTAACTCTCCCCTCACTCCTTTGTAAACTGTATCTGTGTTTTATTCCCGTAACAGTTGCTCCCCCTATTTAAATTGTGTCTGTGTTTTATTCCCGTAATAATGCCGTTTTATTCCCGTAACTTTACCCTCACTCATTTGTAAACTGTATCTGTGTTTTATTCCCGTAACATTTCCTCACCCTATTTAAATTTTGACTGTGTTTTATTCCCGTAATATTTCCTTTTTATTCCCGTAACTTTCCCCTCACTCCTTTGTATACTGTATCTGTGTTTTATTCCGCAACATTTCATCCCCCCTGTTTAAATTGTGTCTGTGTTTTATTCCCGTAATATTTCCTTTTTATTCCCGTAACTTTCCCATCACTCCTTTGTAAACTGTATCTGAGTTTTATTCCCGTAATATTTCCCTCACGTTTTAATAAATAGTATCTGTGTTTTATTCAGATAATGTTCTACTCGCTCCTTTATAAATTTTGGGTATTTTCTATTCCCGTAACTCTCCCCTCACTCCTTTGTAAACTGTATCTGTGTTTTATTCCCATAACATTTCCTCCCCCTATTTAAAATGTGACTGTGTTTTATTTCCGTAATATTTCCTTTTTATTCCCGTAACTTTCCCCTCACTCCTTTGTAAACTGTATCTGTGTTTTATTCCGCAACATTTCATCCCCCCTGTTTAAATTGTGTCTGTGTTTTATTCCCGTAATATTTCCTTTTTATTCCCGTAACTTTCCCATCACTCCTTTGTAAACTGTATCTGTGTTTTATTCCCATAAAATTCCCACCCCCCTATTTAAATTGTGTCTGAGTTTTATTCCCGTAATATTTCCCTCACGTTTTAATAAATAGTATCTGTGTTTTATTCAGATAATGTTCTACTCGCTCCTTTATAAATTTTGGGTATTTTCTATTCCCGGAAGTTTCCCCTCACTCCTTTGTAAACTGTATCTGTGTTTTATTCCAGTAACATTTGCTCCCCCTCTTTAAAATGTGTCTGTGTTTTATTCCTGTAATAATTCCGTTTTATTCCCGTAACTTTACCCTCACTCATTTGTAAACTGTATCGGTGTTTTATTCCAGTAACATTTCCTCACCCTATTTAAATTTTGACTGTGTTTTCTTCCCGTAATATTTCCTTTTTATTCCCGTAACTTTCCCCTCACTCCTTTGTAAACTGTATCTGTGTTTTATTCCGCAACATTTTCTCCCCCCTGTTTAAATTGTGTCTGTGTTTTATTCCCGTAATATTTCCTTTTTATTCCCGTAACTTTCCCCTCACTCCTTTGTAAACTGTATCTGTGTTTTATTCCCGTAACATTTCCTCCCCCCTATTTAAATTGTGTCTGAGTTCTATTCCCGTAATATTTCCCTCACGTTTTAATAAATAGTATCTGTGTTTTATTCAGATTATGTTCTACTCGCTCCTTTATAAATTTTGGGTATTTTCTATTCCCGTAACTTTCCCCTGACTCCTTTGTAAACTGTATCTGTGTTTTATTCCCGTAACATTTCCTCCCCCCACTATTTAAATTGTGTTTGTGTTTTATTCCCGTAATATTTCCTTTTTATTCCCGTAACTTTCCCCTCACTCCTTTGTAAACTGTATCTGTGTTTTTTTTCCCGTAAAATTTCCTCCCCCCATTCAAATTGTGTCTGAGTTTTATTCCCGTAATATTTCCCTCACGTTTTAATAAATAGTATCTGTGTTTTATTCAGATAATGTTCTACTCGCTCCTTTATGAATTTTAGGTATTTTCTATTCCCGGTAACTTTCTCCTCACTCCTTTGTAAACTGTATCTGTGTTTTATTTCCGTAACATTACCTCCCCCCTATTTAAATTGTGTTTGTGTTTTATTCCCGTTATATTTCCGTTTTATACCCCTAACTTTCCCCTCACTCCTTTGTAAACTGTATTTGTTTTATTCCAGTAACATTTCCACCCCCCTGTTTAAATTGTGTCTGTGTTTTATTCCCGTAATATTTCCTTTTTATTCCCCTAACTTTCTCCACACTCCTTTGAAAAATGTATCTGTGTTTTATTCCCGTTACATTTCCTCCCCCTATTTAAATTATGTCTGTGTTTTATTCCCGTAATATTTCCTTTTTATTCCCGTAACTTTCCCCTCACTCCTTTGTAAACTGCATCTGTGTTTTATTCCCATAACATTTCCTCCCCACTTTATAAATTGTGTCTGTGTTTTATTCCCGTAATATTTCCTTTTTATTCCCGTAACTTTCCCCTCACTCCTTTGTAAACTGTATCTGTGTTTTTATGTCCGTAACATTTCCTCCGCCCTTTTTAAATTGTGTCTGCGTTTTATTCCTCTAAAGTTATCCTTGCTTTTTATAAATTGTATGTGTGTTTTATTCGCGTAACTTTTCCATTTTCCTTTATAAATTGTGTCTGTGGTTTATTCCGGTAATATTTCCCTCAAGCCTTTATAAATTTTGGGTAATTTTTATTCCTGTAACTTTCCCCTCATTCCTTTGTAAACTGTATCTGTGTTTTATCCCCGTAACCTTTCCTTCCCCCTTTATAAATTGTGTCTGTGTTTTATTCCCGTAATATTTCCTTTTTATTCCCGTAACTTACCCCTCACTCCTTTGTTAACTGTATCTGTGTTTTATTCCCGTAACATTCCCTCCCCCTATTTAAATTGTGTCTGTGTTTTATTCCCGTAATATTTCCGTTTTATTCCCCTAACTTTCCCCTCACTCGTTTGTAAACTGTATCTGTGTTTTATTCCCGTAACCTTTCCTCCCCCTATTTAGATTGTGTCTGTGTTTTATTCCCGTAATATTTCCTTTTTTTCCCGTAACTTTCCCCTCACTCCTTTGTAAACTGTATCAGTGTTTTATTCTCGTAACATTTCCACCCCCCATTTAAATTGTGTCTGAGTTTTATTCACGTAATATTTCCCTCACGTTTTAATAAATAGTATCTGTGTTTTATTCAGATAATGTTCTACTCGCTCCTTTATAAATTTTGGGTATTTTCTATTCCCGTAACTCTCCCCTCACTCCTTTGTAAACTGTATCTGTGTTTTATTCCCGTAACAGTTGCTCCCCCTATTTAAATTGTGTCTGTGTTTTATTCCCGTAATAATTCCGTTTTATTCCTGTAACTTTACCCTCACTCATTTGTAAACTGTATCTGTGTTTTATTCCCGTAACATTTCCTCACCCTATTTAAATTTTGACTGTGTTTTATTCCCGTAATATTTCCTTTTTATTCCCGTAACTTTCCCCTCACTCCTTTGTATACTGTATCTGTGTTTTATTCCGCAACATTTCATCCCCCCTGTTTAAATTGTGTCTGTGTTTTATTCCCGTAATATTTCCTTTTTATTCCCGTAACTTTCCCCTCACTCCTTTGTAAACTGTATCTGTGTTTTTTTTCCCGTAAAATTTCCTCCCCCCATTCAAATTGTGTCTGAGTTTTATTCCCGTAATATTTCCCTCACGTTTTAATAAATAGTATCTGTGTTTTATTCAGATAATGTTCTACTCGCTCCTTTATAAATTTTAGGTATTTTCTATTCCCGGTAACTTTCTCCTCACTCCTTTGTAAACTGTATCTGTGTTTTATTCCCGTAACATTTCCTCCCCCCTATTTAAATTGTGTTTGTGTTTTATTCCCGTTATATTTCCGTTTTATACCCCTAACTTTCCCCTCACTCCTTTGTAAACTGTATCAGTGTTTTATTCCGCAACATTTCCTCCGCCCTGTTTAAATTGTGTCTGTGTTTTATTCCCGTAATATTTCCTTTTTATTCCCGTAACTTTCCCCTGACTCCTTTGTAAACTGTATCTGTGTTTTATTCACGTAACATTTCCTCCCCCCTATTTAAATTGTGTCTGAGTTTTATTCCCGTAATATTTCCCTCACGTTTTAATAAATACTATCTGTGTTTTATACCGATAATGTTCTACACGCTCCTTTATAAATTTTGGGTGTTTTCTATTCCCGTAACATTCACCTCACTCCTTTGTAAACTGTATTTGTTTTATTCCAGTAACATTTCCACCCCCCTGTTTAAATTGTGTCTGTGTTTTATTCCCGTAATATTTCCTTTTTATTCCCCTAACTTTCTCCACACTCCTTTGAAAAATGTATCTGTGTTTTATTCCCGTTACATTTCCTCCCCCTATTTAAATTATGTCTGTGTTTTATTCCCGTAATATTTCCTTTTTATTCCCGTAACTTTCCCCTCACTCCTTTGTAAACTGCATCTGTGTTTTATTCCCATAACATTTCCTCCCCACTTTATAAATTGTGTCTGTGTTTTATTCCCGTAATATTTCCTTTTTATTCCCGTAACTTTCCCCTCACTCCTTTGTAAACTGTATCTGTGTTTTATGTCCGTAACATTTCCTCCGCCCTTTTTAAATTGTGTCTGCGTTTTATTCCTCTAAAGTTATCCTTGCTTTTTATAAATTGTATGTGTGTTTTATTCGCGTAACTTTTCCATTTTCCTTTATAAATTGTGTCTGTGGTTTATTCCGGTAATATTTCCCTCAAGCCTTTATAAATTTTGGGTAATTTTTATTCCTGTAACTTTCCCCTCATTCCTTTGTAAACTGTATCTGTGTTTTATCCCCGTAACCTTTCCTCCCCCCTTTTTAAATTGTGTCTGTGTTTTATTCCCGTAATATTTCCTTTTTATTCCCGTAACTTACCCCTCACTCCTTTGTTAACTGTATCTGTGTTTTATTCCCGTAACATTCCCTCCCCCTATTTAAATTGTGTCTGTGTTTTATTCCCGTAATATTTCCGTTTTATTCCCCTAACTTTCCCCTCACTCGTTTGTAAACTGTATCTGTGTTTTATTCCCGTAACCTTTCCTCCCCCTATTTAGATTGTGTCTGTGTTTTATTCCCGTAATATTTCCTTTTTTTCCCGTAACTTTCCCCTCACTCCTTTGTAAACTGTATCAGTGTTTTATTCTCGTAACATTTCCACCCCCCATTTAAATTGTGTCTGAGTTTTATTCACGTAATATTTCCCTCACGTTTTAATAAATAGTATCTGTGTTTTATTCAGATAATGTTCTACTCGCTCCTTTATAAATTTTGGGTATTTTCTATTCCCGTAACTCTCCCCTCACTCCTTTGTAAACTGTATCTGTGTTTTATTCCCGTAACAGTTGCTCCCCCTATTTAAATTGTGTCTGTGTTTTATTCCCGTAATAATTCCGTTTTATTCCCGTAACTTTACCCTCACTCATTTGTAAACTGTATCTGTGTTTTATTCCCGTAACATTTCCTCACCCTATTTAAATTTTGACTGTGTTTTATTCCCGTAATATTTCCTTTTTATTCCCGTAACTTTCCCCTCACTTTTTTGTATACTGTATCTGTGTTTTATTCCGCAACATTTCATCCCCCCTGTTTAAATTGTGTCTGTGTTTTATTCCCGTAATATTTCCTTTTTATTCCCGTAACTTTCCCCTCACTCCTTTGTAAACTGTATCTGTGTTTTTTTTCCCGTAAAATTTCCTCCCCCCATTCAAATTGTGTCTGAGTTTTATTCCCGTAATATTTCCCTCACGTTTTAATAAATAGTATCTGTGTTTTATTCAGATAATGTTCTACTCGCTCCTTTATAAATTTTAGGTATTTTCTATTCCCGGTAACTTTCTCCTCACTCCTTTGTAAACTGTATCTGTGTTTTATTCCCGTAACATTTCCTCCCCCCTATTTAAATTGTGTTTGTGTTTTATTCCCGTTATATTTCCGTTTTATACCCCTAACTTTCCCCTCACTCCTTTGTAAACTGTATCAGTGTTTTATTCCGCAACATTTCCTCCGCCCTGTTTAAATTGTGTCTGTGTTTTATTCCCGTAATATTTCCTTTTTATTCCCGTAACTTTCCCCTCACTCCTTTGTAAACTGTATCTGTGTTTTATTCACGTAACATTTCCTCCCCCCTATTTAAATTGTGTCTGAGTTTTATTCCCGTAATATTTGCCTCACGTTTTAATAAATACTATCTGTGTTTTATTCCGATAATGTTCTACACGCTCCTTTATAAATTTTGGGTGTTTTCTATTCCCGTAACATTCACCTCACTCCTTTGTAAACTGTATTTGTTTTATTCCAGTAACATTTCCACCCCCCTGTTTAAATTGTGTCTGTGTTTTATTCCCGTAATATTTCCTTTTTATTCCCCTAACTTTCTCCACACTCCTTTGAAAAATGTATCTGTGTTTTATTCCCGTTACATTTCCTCCCCCTATTTAAATTATGTCTGTGTTTTATTCCCGTAATATTTCCTTTTTATTCCCGTAACTTTCCCCTCACTCCTTTGTAAACTGCATCTGTGTTTTATTCCCATAACATTTCCTCCCCACTTTATAAATTGTGTCTGTGTTTTATTCCCGTAATATTTCCTTTTTATTCCCGTAACTTTCCCCTCACTCCTTTGTAAACTGTATCTGTGTTTTATGTCCGTAACATTTCCTCCGCCCTTTTTAAATTGTGTCTGTGTTTTATTCCTCTAAAGTTATCCTTGCTTTTTATAAATTGTATGTGTGTTTTATTCGCGTAACTTTTCCATTTTCCTTTATAAATTGTGTCTGTGGTTTATTCCGGTAATATTTCCCTCAAGCCTTTATAAATTTTGGGTAATTTTTATTCCTGTAACTTTCCCCTCATTCCTTTGTAAACTGTATCTGTGTTTTATCCCCGTAACCTTTCCTCCCCCCTTTATAAATTGTGTCTGTGTTTTATTCCCGTAATATTTCCTTTTTATTCCTGTAACTTACCCCTCACTCCTTTGTTAACTGTATCTGTGTTTTATTCCCGTAACATTCCCTCCCCCTATTTAAATTGTGTCTGTGTTTTATTCCCGTAATATTTCCGTTTTATTCCCCTAACTTTCCCCTCACTCGTTTGTAAACTGTATCTGTGTTTTATTCCCGTAACCTTTCCTCCCCCTATTTAGATTGTGTCTGTGTTTTATTCCCGTAATATTTCCTTTTTTTCCCGTAACTTTCCCCTCACTCCTTTGTAAACTGTATCAGTGTTTTATTCTCGTAACATTTCCACCCCCCATTTAAATTGTGTCTGAGTTTTATTCACGTAATATTTCCCTCACGTTTTAATAAATAGTATCTGTGTTTTATTCAGATAATGTTCTACTCGCTCCTTTATAAATTTTGGGTATTTTCTATTCCCGTAACTCTCCCCTCACTCCTTTGTAAACTGTATCTGTGTTTTATTCCCGTAACAGTTGCTCCCCCTATTTAAATTGTGTCTGTGTTTTATTCCCGTAATAATTCCGTTTTATTCCCGTAACTTTACCCTCACTCATTTGTAAACTGTATCTGTGTTTTATTCCCGTAACATTTCCTCACCCTATTTAAATTTTGACTGTGTTTTATTCCCGTAACATTTCCTTTTTATTCCCGTAACTTTCCCCTCACTCCTTTGTATACTGTATCTGTGTTTTATTCCGCAACATTTCATCCCCCCTGTTTAAATTGTGTCTGTGTTTTATTCCCGTAATATTTCCTTTTTATTCCCGTAACTTTCCCATCACTCCTTTGTAAACTGTATCTGAGTTTTATTCCCGTAATATTTCCCTCACGTTTTAATAAATAGTATCTGTGTTTTATTCAGATAATGATCTACTCGCTCCTTTATAAATTTTGGGTATTTTCTATTCCCGTAACTCTCCCCTCACTCCTTTGTAAACTGTATCTGTGTTTTATTCCCATAAAATTCCCACCCCCCTATTTAAATTGTGTCTGAGTTTTATTCCCGTAATATTTCCCTTACGTTTTAATAAATAGTATCTGTGTTTTATTCAGATAATGTTCTACTCGCTCCTTTATAAATTTTGGGTATTTTCTATTCCCGGAAGTTTCCCCTCACTCCTTTGTAAACTGTATCTGTGTTTTATTCCGCAACATTTCCTCCGCCCTGTTTAAATTGTGTCTGTGTTTTATTCCCGTAATATTTCTTTTTTATTCCCGGTAACTTTCACCTCACTCCTTTGTAAACTGTATCTGTGTTTTATTCCCGTAACATTTCCTCCCCCTATTTAAATTGTGTTTTTGTTTTATTCCCGTTATATTTCCGTTTTATACCCTTAACTTTCCCCTCACTCCTTTGTAAACTGTATCTGTGTTTTATTCCGCAACATTTCCTCCGCCCTGTTTAAATTGTGTCTGTCTTTTATTGCCGTAATATTTCCTTTTTATTCCCGTAACTTTCCCCTCACTCCTTTGTAAACTGTATCTGTGTTTTATTCACGTAACATTTCCTCCCCCCTATTTAAATTGTGTCTGAGTTTTATTCCCGTAATATTTCCCTCACGTTTTAATAAATAGTATCTGTGTTTTATTCCGATAATGTTCTACACGCTCCTTTATAAATTTTGGGTGTTTTCTATTCCCGTAACATTCACCTCACTCCTTTGTAAACTGAATTTGTTTTATTCCAGTAACATTTCCACCCCCCTGTTTAGATTGTGTCTGTGTTTTATTCCCGTAATATTTCCTTATTATTCCCCTAACTTTCTCCACACTCCTTTGAAAAATGTATCTGTGTTTTATTCCCGTTACATTTCCTCCCCCTATTTAAATTATGTCTGTGTTTTATTCCCGTAATATTTCCTTTTTATTCCCGTAACTTTCCCCTCACTCCTTTGTAAACTGTATCTGTGTTTTATTCCGCAACATTTCATCCCCCCTGTTTAAATTGTGTCTGTGTTTTATTCCCGTAATATTTCCTTTTTATTCCCGTAACTTTCCCATCACTCCTTTGTAAAATGTATCTGTGTTTTATTCCGCAACATTTCATCCCCCCTGTTTAAATTGTGTCTGTGTTTTATTCCCGTAATATTTCCTTTTTATTCCCGTAACTTTCCCATCACTCCTTTGTAAACTGTATCTGTGTTTTATTCCCATAACATTTCCACCCCACTATTTAAATTGTGTCTGAGTTTTATTCCCGTAATATTTCCCTCACGTTTTAATAAATAGTATCTCTGTTTTATTCAGATAATGTTCTACTCGCTCCTTTATAAATTTTGGGTATTTTCTATTCCCGTAACTTTCCCCTCACTCCCTTGTAAACTGTATCTGTGTTTTATTCCCGTAACAGTTGCTCCCCCTATTTAAATTGTGTCTGTGTTTTATTCCCGTAATAATTCCGTTTTATTCCCGTAACTTTACCCTCACTCGTTTGTAAACTGTATCTGTGTTTTATTCCCGTAACATTTCCTCACCCTATTTAAATTTTGACTGTGTTTTATTCCCGTAATATTTCCTTTTTATTCCCGTAACTTTCCCCTCACTCCTTTGTAAACTGTATCTGTGTTTTATTCCGCAACATTTCATCCCCCCTGTTTAAATTGTGTCTGTGTTTTATTCCCGTAATATTTCCTTTTTATTCCCGTAACTTTCTCCTCACTCCTTTGTAAACTGTATCTGTGTTTTATTCCCGTAACATTTGCTCCCCCTATTTAAATTGTGTCTGTGTTTCATTTCCGTAATAATTCCGTTTTATTCCCGTAACTTTCCCCTCACTCCTTTGTAAACTGCATCTGTGTTTTATTCCCATAACATTTCCTCCCCACTTTATAAATTGTGTCTGTGTTTTATTCCCGTAATATTTCCTTTTTATTCCCGTAACTTTCCCCTCACTCCTTTGTAAACTGTATCTGTGTTATATGTCCGTAACATTTCCTCCGCCCTTTTTAAATTGTGTCTGCGTTTTATTCCTCTAAAGTTATCCTTGCTTTTTATAAATTGTATGTGTGTTTTATTCGCGTAACTTTTCCATTTTCCTTTATAAATTGTGTCTGTGGTTTATTCCGGTAATATTTCCCTCAAGCCTTTATAAATTTTGGGTAATTTTTATTCCTGTAACTTTCCCCTCATTCCTTTGTAAACTGTATCTGTGTTTTATCCCCGTAACCTTTCCTCCCCCCTTTATAAATTGTGTCTGTGTTTTATTCCCGTAATATTTCCTTTTTATTCCCGTAACTTACCCCTCACTCCTTTGTTAACTGTATCTGTGTTTTATTCCCGTAACATTCCCTCCCCCTATTTAAATTGTGTCTGTGTTTTATTCCCGTAATATTTCCGTTTTATTCCCCTAACTTTCCCCTCACTCGTTTGTAAACTGTATCTGTGTTTTATTCCCGTAACCTTTCCTCCCCCTATTTAGATTGTGTCTGTGTTTTATTCCCGTAATATTTCCTTTTTTTCCCGTAACTTTCCCCTCACTCCTTTGTAAACTGTATCAGTGTTTTATTCTCGTAACATTTCCACCCCCCTATTTAAATTGTGTCTGAGTTTTATTCACGTAATATTTCCCTCACGTTTTAATAAATAGTATCTGTGTTTTATTCAGATAATGTTCTACTCGCTCCTTTATAAATTTTGGGTATTTTCTATTCCCGTAACTCTCCCCTCACTCCTTTGTAAACTGTATCTGTGTTTTATTCCCGTAACAGTTGCTCCCCCTATTTAAATTGTGTCTGTGTTTTATTCCCGTAATAATTCCGTTTTATTCCCGTAACTTTACCCTCACTCATTTGTAAACTGTATCTGTGTTTTATTCCAGTAACATTTGCTCCCCCTCTTTAAAATGTGTCTGTGTTTTATTCCCGTAATAATTCCGTTTTATTCCCGTAACTTTACCCTCACTCATTTGTAAACTGTATCGGTGTTTTATTCCAGTAACATTTCCTCACCCTATTTAAATTTTGACTGTGTTTTATTCCCGTAATATTTCCTTTTTATTCCCGTAACTTTCCCCTCACTCCTTTGTAAACTGTATCTGTGTTTTATTCCGCAACATTTCATCCCCCCTGTTTAAATTGTGTCTGTGTTTTATTCCCGTAATATTTCCTTTTTATTCCCGTAACTTTCCCATCACTCCTTTGTAAAATGTATCTGTGTTTTATTCCGCAACATTTCATCCCCCCTGTTTAAATTGTGTCTGTGTTTTATTCCCGTAATATTTCCTTTTTATTCCCGTAACTTTCCCATCACTCCTTTGTAAACTGTATCTGTGTTTTATTCCCATAACATTTCCACCCCACTATTTAAATTGTGTCTGAGTTTTATTCCCTTAATATTTCCCTCACGTTTTAATAAATAGTATCTCTGTTTTATTCAGATAATGTTCTACTCGCTCCTTTATAAATTTTGGGTATTTTCTATTCCCGTAACTTTCCCCTCACTCCCTTGTAAACTGTATCTGTGTTTTATTCCCGTAACAGTTGCTCCCCCTATTTAAATTGTGTCTGTGTTTTATTCCCGTAATAATTCCGTTTTATTCCCGTAACTTTACCCTCACTCATTTGTAAACTGTATCTGTGTTTTATTCCCGTAACATTTCCTCACCCTATTTAAATTTTGACTGTGTTTTATTCCCGTAATATTTCCTTTTTATTCCCGTAACTTTCCCCTCACTCCTTTGTAAACTGTATCTGTGTTTTATTCCGCAACATTTCATCCCCCCTGTTTAAATTGTGTCTGTGTTTTATTCCCGTAATATTTCCTTTTTATTCCCGTAACTTTCCCCTCACTCCTTTGTAAACTGTATCTGTGTTTTATTCCCGTAACAGTTGCTCCCCCTATTTAAATTGTGTCTGTGTTTTATTCCCGTAATAATTCCGTTTTATTCCCGTAACTTTACCCTCACTCATTTGTAAACTGTATCTGTGTTTTATTCCCGTAACATTTCCTCACCCTATTTAAATTTTGACTGTGTTTTATTCCCGTAATATTTCCTTTTTATTCCCGTAACTTTCCCCTCACTCCTTTGTAAACTGTATCTGTGTTTTATTCCGCAACATTTCATTCCCCCTGTTTAAATTGTGTCTGTGTTTTATTCCCGTAATATTTCCTTTTTATTCCCGTAACTTTCCCATCACTCCTTTGTAAACTGTATCTGTGTTTTATTCCCATAAAATTTCCACCCCCCTATTTAAATTGTGTCTGAGTTTTATTCCCTTAATATTTCCCTTACGTTTTAATAAATAGTATCTGTGTTTTATTCAGATAATGTTCTACACGCTCCTTTATAAATTTTGGGTATTTTCTATTCCCGGAAATTTCCCCTCACTCCTTTGTAAACTGTATCTGTGTTTTATTCCCGTAACATTTGCTCCCCCTCTTTAAAATGTGTCTGTGTTTTATTTCCGTAATAATTCCGTTTTATTCCCGTAACTTTACCCTCACTCATTTGTAAACTGTATCGGTGTTTTATTCCACTAACATTTCCTCACCCTATTTAAATTTTGACTGTGTTTTATTCCCGTAATATTTCCTTTTTACTCCCGTAACTTTCCCCTCACTCCTTTGTAAACTGTATCTGTGTTTTATTCCGCAACATTTCATTCCCCCTGTTTAAATTGTGTCTGTGTTTTATTCCCGTAATATTTCCTTTTTATTCCCGTAACTTTCCCCTCACTCCTTTGTAAACTGTATCTGTGTGTTATTCCGCAACATTTCATCCCCCCTGTTTAAATTGTGTCTGTGTTTTATTCCCGTAATATTTCCTTTTTATTCCCGTAACTTTCCCATCACTCCTTTGTAAACTGTAACTGTGTTTTATTCCCATAACATTTCCACCCCCCTATTTAAATTGTGTCTGAGTTTTATTCCCGTAATATTTCCCTCACGTTTTAATAAATAGTATCTGTGTTTTATTCAGATAATGTTCTACTCGCTCCTTTATAAATTTTGGGTATTTTCTATTCCCGTAACTTTCCCCTCACTCCTTTGTAAACTGTATCTGTGTTTTATTCCCGTAACAGTTGCTCCCCCTATTTAAATTGTGTCTGTGATTTATTCCCGTAATAATTCCGTTTTATTCCCGTAACTTTACCCTCACTCCTTTGTAAATTGTATCTGTGTTTTATTCCCGTAACATTTCCTCCCCCTATTTAAATTGTGACTCTGTTTTATTCCCGTAATATTTCCGTTTTATTCCCCTAACTTTCCACTCACTCCTTTGTAAACTGTATCTGTGTTTTATTCCCTTAACATTTCCTCCCCCCCTACTTTAATTGTGTTTGTGTTTTATTCCCGTAATATTTCCTTTTTATTCCCGTAACTTTCCCCTCACTCCTTTGTAAACTGTATCTGTGTTTATTTTCCCGTAAAATTTCCTCCCCCCTATTTAAATTGTGTCTGAGTTTTATTCCCGTAATATTTCCCTCACGTTTTAATAAATAGTATCTGTGTTTTATTCAGATAATGTTCTACTCGCTCCTTTATAAATTTTGGGTATTTTCTATTCCCGTAACTTTACCCTCACTCCTTTGTAAATTGTATTTGTGTTTTATTCCCGTAACATTTCCTCCCCCTATTTAAATTGTGACTCTGTTTTATTCCCGTAATATTTCCGTTTTATTCCCCTAACTTTCCACTCACTCCTTTGTAAACTGTATCTGTGTTTTATTCCCGTAACATTTCCTCCCCCCCTACTTTAATTGTGTTTGTGTTTTATTCCCGTAATATTTCCTTTTTATTCCCGTAACTTTCCCCTCACTCCTTTGTAAACTGTATCTGTGTTTTATTCCCGTAACATTTCCTCCCCCTATTTAAATTGTGACTCGGTTTTATTCCCGTAATATTTCCGTTTTATTCCCCTAACTTTCCACTCACTCCTTTGTAAACTGTATTTGTTTTATTCCAGTAACATTTCCACCCCCCTGTTTAAATTGTGTCTGTGTTTTATTCCCGTAATATTTCCTTTTTATTTCCCTTACTTTCTCCACACTCCTTTGAAAAATGTATCTGTGTTTTATTCCCGTTACATTTCCTCCCCCTATTTAAATTATGTCTGTGTTTTATTCCCGTAATATTTCCTTTTTATTCCCGTAACTTTCCCCTCACTCCTTTGTAAACTGCATCTGTGTTTCATTCCCATAACATTTCCTCCCCACTTTATAAATTGTGTCTGTGTTTTATTCCCGTAATATTTCCTTTTTATTCCCGTAACTTTCCCCTCACTCCTTTGTAAACTGTATCTGTGTTATATGTCCGTAACATTTCCTCCGCCCTTTTTAAATTGTGTCTGCGTTTTATTCCTCTAAAGTTATCCTTGCTTTTTATAAATTGTATGTGTGTTTTATTCGCGTAACTTTTCCATTTTCCTTTATAAATTGTGTCTGTGGTTTATTCCGGTAATATTTCCCTCAAGCCTTTATAAATTTTGGGTAATTTTTATTCCCGTAACTTACCCCTCACTCCTTTGTTAACTGTATCTGTGTTTTATTCCCGTAACATTCCCTCCCCCTATTTAAATTGTGTCTGTGTTTTATTCCCGTAATATTTCCGTTTTATTCCCCTAACTTTCCCCTCACTCGTTTGTAAACTGTATCTGTGTTTTATTCCCGTAACCTTTCCTCCCCCTATTTAGATTGTGTCTGTGTTTTATTCCCGTAATATTTCCTTTTTTTCCCGTAACTTTCCCCTCACTCCTTTGTAAACTGTATCAGTGTTTTATTCTCGTAACATTTCCACCCCCCTATTTAAATTGTGTCTGAGTTTTATTCACGTAATATTTCCCTCACGTTTTAATAAATAGTATCTGTGATTTATTCAGATAATGTTCTACTCGCTCCTTTATAAATTTTGGGTATTTTCTATTCCCGTAACTCTCCCCTCACTCCTTTGTAAACTGTATCTGTGTTTTATTCCCGTAACAGTTGCTCCCCCTATTTAAATTGTGTCTGTGTTTTATTCCCGTAATAATGCCGTTTTATTCCCGTAACTTTACCCTCACTCATTTGTAAACTGTATCTGTGTTTTATTCCCGTAACATTTCCTCACCCTATTTAAATTTTGACTGTGTTTTATTCCCGTAATATTTCCTTTTTATTCCCGTAACTTTCCCCTCACTCCTTTGTATACTGTATCTGTGTTTTATTCCGCAACATTTCATCCCCCCTGTTTAAATTGTGTCTGTGTTTTATTCCCGTAATATTTCCTTTTTATTCCCGTAACTTTCCCATCACTCCTTTGTAAACTGTATCTGTGTTTTATTCCGCAACATTTCATCCCCCCTGTTTAAATTGTGTCTGCGTTTTATTCCCGTAATATTTCCTTTTTATTCCCGTAACTTTCCCATCACTCCTTTGTAAACTGTATCTGTGTTTTATTCCCATAAAATTCCCACCCCCCTATTTAAATTGTGTCTGAGTTTTATTCCCGTAATATTTCCCTTACGTTTTAATAAATAGTATCTGTGTTTTATTCAGATAATGTTCTACTCGCTCCTTTATAAATTTTGGGTATTTTCTATTCCCGGAAGTTTCCCCTCACTCCTTTGTAAACTGTATCTGTGTTTTATTCCAGTAACATTTGCTCCCCCTCTTTAAAATGTGTCTGTGTTTTATTCCTGTAATAATTCCGTTTTAATCCCGTAACTTTACCCTCACTCATTTGTAAACTGTATCGGTGTTTTATTACAGTAACATTTCCTCACCATATTTAAATTTTGACTGTGTTTTCTTCCCGTAATATTTCCTTTTTATTCCCGTAACTTTCCCCTCACTCCTTTGTAAACTGTATCTGTGTTTTATTCCGCAACATTTTCTCCCCCCTGTTTAAATTGTGTCTGTGTTTTATTCCCGTAATATTTCCTTTTTATTCCCGTAACTTTCCCCTCACTCCTTTGTAAACTGTATCTGTGTTTTATTCCCGTAACATTTCCTCCCCCCTATTTAAATTGTGTCTGAGTTTTATTCCCG
Organism: Narcine bancroftii; assembly: GCF_036971445.1. NCBI lineage: Eukaryota > Metazoa > Chordata > Chondrichthyes > Torpediniformes > Narcinidae > Narcine > Narcine bancroftii. The sequence goes on along the minus strand of NW_027211800.1, from coordinate 4,866,560 downwards.
TAATATTTCCCTCACGTTTTAATAAATAGTATCTGTGTTTTATTCAGATAATGTTCTACTCGCTCCTTTATAAATTTTGGGTATTTTCTATTCCCGTAACTTTCCCCTCACTCCTTTGTAAACTGTATCTGTGTTTTATTCCCGTAACATTTCCTCCCCCCACTATTTAAATTGTGCTTGTGTTTTATTCCCGTAATATTTCCTTTTTATTCCCGTAACTTTCCCCTCACTCCTTTGTAAACTGTATCTGTGTTTTTTTTCCCGTAAAATTTCCTCCCCCCATTCAAATTGTGTCTGAGTTTTATTCCCGTAATATTTCCCTCACGTTTTAATAAATAGTATCTGTGTTTTATTCAGATAATGTTCTACTCGCTCCTTTATAAATTTTAGGTATTTTCTATTCCCGGTAACTTTCTCCTCACTCCTTTGTAAACTGTATCTGTGTTTTATTCCCGTAACATTTCCTCCCCCCTATTTAAATTGTGTTTGTGTTTTATTCCCGTTATATTTCCGTTTTATACCCCTAACTTTCCCCTCACTCCTTTGTAAACTGTATCAGTGTTTTATTCCGCAACATTTCCTCCGCCCTGTTTAAATTGTGTCTGTGTTTTATTCCCGTAATATTTCCTTTTTATTCCCGTAACTTTCCCCTCACTCCTTTGTAAACTGTATCTGTGTTTTATTCACGTAACATTTCCTCCCCCCTATTTAAATTGTGTCTGAGTTTTATTCCCGTAATATTTCCCTCACGTTTTAATAAATACTATCTGTGTTTTATTCCGATAATGTTCTACACGCTCCTTATAAATTTTGGGTGTTTTCTATTCCCGTAACATTCACCTCACTCCTTTGTAAACTGTATTTGTTTTATTCCAGTAACATTTCCACCCCCCTGTTTAAATTGTGTCTGTGTTTTATTCCCGTAATATTTCCTTTTTATTCCCCTAACTTTCTCCACACTCCTTTGAAAAATGTATCTGTGTTTTATTCCCGTTACATTTCCTCCCCCTATTTAAATTATGTCTGTGTTTTATTCCCGTAATATTTCCTTTTTATTCCCGTAACTTTCCCCTCACTCCTTTGTAAACTGCATCTGTGTTTTATTCCCATAACATTTCCTCCCCACTTTATAAATTGTGTCTGTGTTTTATTCCCGTAATATTTCCTTTTTATTCCCGTAACTTTCCCCTCACTCCTTTGTAAACTGTATCTGTGTTTTATGTCCGTAACATTTCCTCCGCCCTTTTTAATTTGTGTCTGCGTTTTATTCCTCTAAAGTTATCCTTGCTTTTTATAAATTGTATGTGTGTTTTATTCGCGTAACGTTTCCATTTTCCTTTATAAATTGTGTCTGTGGTTTATTCCGGTAATATTTCCCTCAAGCCTTTATAAATTTTGGGTAATTTTTATTCCTGTAACTTTCCCCTCATTCCTTTGTAAACTGTATCTGTGTTTTATCCCCGTAACCTTTCCTCCCCCCTTTATAAATTGTGTCTGTGTTTTATTCCCGTAATATTTCCTTTTTATTCCCGTAACTTACCCCTCACTCCTTTGTTAACTGTATCTGTGTTTTATTCCCGTAACATTCCCTCCCCCTATTTAAATTGTGTCTGTGTTTTATTCCCGTAATATTTCCGTTTTATTCCCCTAACTTTCCCCTCACTCGTTTGTAAACTGTATCTGTGTTTTATTCCCGTAACCTTTCCTCCCCCTATTTAGATTGTGTCTGTGTTTTATTCCCGTAATATTTCCTTTTTTTCCCGTAACTTTCCCCTCACTCCTTTGTAAACTGTATCAGTGTTTTATTCTCGTAACATTTCCACCCCCCATTTAAATTGTGTCTGAGTTTTATTCACGTAATATTTCCCTCACGTTTTAATAAATAGTATCTGTGTTTTATTCAGATAATGTTCTACTCGCTCCTTTATAAATTTTGGGTATTTTCTATTCCCGTAACTCTCCCCTCACTCCTTTGTAAACTGTATCTGTGTTTTATTCCCGTAACAGTTGCTCCCCCTATTTAAATTGTGTCTGTGTTTTATTCCCGTAATAATTCCGTTTTATTCCCGTAACTTTACCCTCACTCATTTGTAAACTGTATCTGTGTTTTATTCCCGTAACATTTCCTCACCCTATTTAAATTTTGACTGTGTTTTATTCCCGTAATATTTCCTTTTCATTCCCGTAACTTTCCCCTCACTCCTTTGTATACTGTATCTGTGTTTTATTCCGCAACATTTCATCCCCCCTGTTTAAATTGTGTCTGTGTTTTATTCCCGTAATATTTCCTTTTTATTCCCGTAACTTTCCCATCACTCCTTTGTAAACTGTATCTGAGTTTTATTCCCGTAATATTTCCCTCACGTTTTAATAAATAGTATCTGTGTTTTATTCAGATAATGTTCCACTCGCTCCTTGATAAATTTTGGGTATTTTCTATTCCCGTAACTCTCCCCTCACTCCTTTGTAAACTGTATCTGTGTTTTATTCCCATAACATTTCCTCCCCCTATTTAAAATGTGACTGTGTTTTATTTCCGTAATATTTCCTTTTTATTCCCGTAACTTTCCCCTCACTGCTTTGTAAACTGTATCTGTGTTTTATTCCGCAACATTTCATCCCCCCTGTTTAAATTGTGTCTGTGTTTTATTCCCGTAATATTTCCTTTTTATTCCCGTAACTTTCCCATCACTCCTTTGTAAACTGTATCTGTGTTTTATTCCCATAAAATTCCCACCCCCCTATTTAAATTGTGTCTGAGTTTTATTCCCGTAATATTTCCCTTACGTTTTAATAAATAGTATCTGTGTTTTATTCAGATAATGTTCTACTCGCTCCTTTATAAATTTTGGGTATTTTCTATTCCCGGAAGTTTCCCCTCACTCCTTTGTAAACTGTATCTGTGTTTTATTCCGCAACATTTCCTCCGCCCTGTTTAAATTGTGTCTGTGTTTTATTCCCGTAATATTTCTTTTTTATTCCCGGTAACTTTCACCTCACTCCTTTGTAAACTGTATCTGTGTTTTATTCCCGTAACATTTCCTCCCCCTATTTAAATTGTGTTTGTGTTTTATTCCCGTTATATTTCCGTTTTATACCCTTAACTTTCCCCTCACTCCTTTGTAAACTGTATCTGTGTTTTATTCCGCAACATTTCCTCCGCCCTGTTTAAATTGTGTCTGTGTTTTATTCCCGTAATATTTCCTTTTTATTCCCGTAACTTTCCCCTCACTCCTTTGTAAACTGTATCTGTGTTTTATTCACGTAACATTTCCTCCCCCCTATTTAAATTGTGTCTGAGTTTTATTCCCGTAATATTTCCCTCACGTTTTAATAAATAGTATCTGTGTTTTATTCCGATAATGTTCTACACGCTCCTTTATAAATTTTGGGTGTTTTCTATTCCCGTAACATTCACCTCACTCCTTTGTAAACTGAATTTGTTTTATTCCAGTAACATTTCCACCCCCCTGTTTAGATTGTGTCTGTGTTTTATTCCCGTAATATTTCCTTTTTATTCCCCTAACTTTCTCCACACTCCTTTGAAAAATGTATCTGTGTTTTATTCCCGTTACATTTCCTCCCCCTATTTAAATTATGTCTGTGTTTTATTCCCGTAATATTTCCTTTTTATTCCCGTAACTTTCCCCTCACTCCTTTGTAAACTGCATCTGTGTTTTATTCCCATAACATTTCCTCCCCACTTTATAAATTGTGTCTGTGTTTTATTCCCCTAATATTTCCTTTTTATTCCCGTAACTTTCCCCTCACTCCTTTGTAAACTGTATCTGTGTTTTATTCCGCAACATTTCATCCCCCTTGTTTAAATTGTGTCTGTCTTATTCCCGTAATATTTCCTTTTTATTCGCGTAACTTTCCCATCACTCCTTTGTAAAATGTATCTGTGTTTTATTCCGCAACATTTCCACCCCACTATTTAAATTGTGTCTGAGTTTTATTCCCGTAATATTTCCCTCACGTTTTAATAAATAGTATCTCTGTTTTATTCAGATAATGTTCTACTCGCTCCTTTATAAATTTTGGGTTTTTTCTATTCCCGTAACTTTCCCCTCACTCCCTTGTAAACTGTATCTGTGTTTTATTCCCGTAACAGTTGCTCCCCCTATTTAAATTGTGTCTGTGTTTTATTCCCGTAATAATTCCGTTTTATTCCCGTAACTTTACCCTCACTCGTTTGTAAACTGTATCTGTGTTTTATTCCCGTAACATTTCCTCACCCTATTTAAATTTTGACTGTGTTTTATTCCCGTAATATTTCCTTTTTATTCCCGTAACTTTCACCTCACTCCTTTGTAAACTGTATCTGTGTTTTATTCCGCAACATTTCATCCCCCCTGTTTAAATTGTGTCTGTGTTTTATTCCCGTAATATTTCCTTTTTATTCCCGTAACTTTCCCCTAACTCCTTTGTAAACTGTATCTGTGTTTTATTCCAGTAACATTTGCTCCCCCTCTTTAAAAAGTGTCTGTGTTTTATTCCTGTAATAATTCCGTTTTATTCCCGTAACTTTACCCTCACTCATTTGTAAACTGTATCGGTGTTTTATTACAGTAACATTTCCTCACCCTATTTAAATTTTGACTGTGTTTTCTTCCCGTAATATTTCCTTTTTATTCCCGTAACTTTCCCCTCACTCCTTTGTAAACTGTATCTGTGTTTTATTCCGCAACATTTTCTCCCCCCTGTTTAAATTGTGTCTGTGTTTTATTCCCGTAATATTTCCTTTTTATTCCCGTAACTTTCCCCTCACTCCTTTGTAAACTGTATCTGTGTTTTATTCCCGTAACATTTCCTCCCCCCTATTTAAATTGTGTCTGAGTTTTATTCCCGTAATATTTCCCTCACGTTTTAATAAATAGTATCTGTGTTTTATTCAGATAATGTTCTACTCGCTCCTTTATAAATTTTGGGTATTTTCTATTCCCGTAACTTTCCCCTCACTCCTTTGTAAACTGTATCTGTGTTTTATTCCCGTAACATTTCCTCCCCCCACTATTTAAATTGTGTTTGTGTTTTATTCCCGTAATATTTCCTTTTTATTCCCGTAACTTTCCCCTCACTCCTTTGTAAACTGTATCTGTGTTTTTTTTCCCGTAAAATTTCCTCCCCCCATTCAAATTGTGTCTGAGTTTTATTCCCGTAATATTTCCCTCACGTTTTAATAAATAGTATCTGTGTTTTATTCAGATAATGTTCTACTCGCTCCTTTATAAATTTTAGGTATTTTCTATTCCCGGTAACTTTCTCCTCACTCCTTTGTAAACTGTATCTGTGTTTTATTCCCGTAACATTTCCTCCCCCCTATTTAAATTGTGTTTGTGTTTTATTCCCGTTATATTTCCGTTTTATACCCCTAACTTTCCCCTCACTCCTTTGTAAACTGTATCAGTGTTTTATTCCGCAACATTTCCTCCGCCCTGTTTAAATTGTGTCTGTGTTTTATTCCCGTAATATTTCCTTTTTATTCCCGTAACTTTCCCCTCACTCCTTTGTAAACTGTATCTGTGTTTTATTCACGTAACATTTCCTCCCCCCTATTTAAATTGTGTCTGAGTTTTATTCCCGTAATATTTCCCTCACGTTTTAATAAATACTATCTGTGTTTTATTCCGATAATGTTCTACACGCTCCTTATAAATTTTGGGTGTTTTCTATTCCCGTAACATTCACCTCACTCCTTTGTAAACTGTATTTGTTTTATTCCAGTAACATTTCCACCCCCCTGTTTAAATTGTGTCTGTGTTTTATTCCCGTAATATTTCCTTTTTATTCCCCTAACTTTCTCCACACTCCTTTGAAAAATGTATCTGTGTTTTATTCCCGTTACATTTCCTCCCCCTATTTAAATTATGTCTGTGTTTTATTCCCGTAATATTTCCTTTTTATTCCCGTAACTTTCCCCTCACTCCTTTGTAAACTGCATCTGTGTTTTATTCCCATAACATTTCCTCCCCACTTTATAAATTGTGTCTGTGTTTTATTCCCGTAATATTTCCTTTTTATTCCCGTAACTTTCCCCTCACTCCTTTGTAAACTGTATCTGTGTTTTATGTCCGTAACATTTCCTCCGCCCTTTTTAAATTGTGTCTGCGTTTTATTCCTCTAAAGTTATCCTTGCTTTTTATAAATTGTATGTGTGTTTTATTCGAGTAACGTTTCCATTTTTCTTTATAAATTGTGTCTGTGGTTTATTCCGGTAATATTTCCCTCAAGCCTTTATAAATTTTGGGTAATTTTTATTCCTGTAACTTTCCCCTCATTCCTTTGTAAACTGTATCTGTGTTTTATCCCCGTAACCTTTCCTCCCCCCTTTATAAATTGTGTCTGTGTTTTATTCCCGTAATATTTCCTTTTTATTCCCGTAACTTACCCCTCACTCCTTTGTTAACTGTATCTGTGTTTTATTCCCGTAACATTCCCTCCCCCTATTTAAATTGTGTCTGTGTTTTATTCCCGTAATATTTCCGTTTTATTCCCCTAACTTTCCCCTCACTCGTTTGTAAACTGTATCTGTGTTTTATTCCCGTAACCTTTCCTCCCCCTATTTAGATTGTGTCTGTGTTTTATTCCCGTAATATTTCCTTTTTTTCCCGTAACTTTCCCCTCACTCCTTTGTAAACTGTATCAGTGTTTTATTCTCGTAACATTTCCACCCCCCATTTAAATTGTGTCTGAGTTTTATTCACGTAATATTTCCCTCACGTTTTAATAAATAGTATCTGTGTTTTATTCAGATAATGTTCTACTCGCTCCTTTATAAATTTTGGGTATTTTCTATTCCCGTAACTCTCCCCTCACTCCTTTGTAAACTGTATCTGTGTTTTATTCCCGTAACAGTTGCTCCCCCTATTTAAATTGTGTCTGTGTTTTATTCCCGTAATAATTCAGTTTTATTCCCGTAACTTTACCCTCACTCATTTGTAAACTGTATCTGTGTTTTATTCCCGTAACATTTCCTCACCCTATTTAAATTTTGACTGTGTTTTATTCCCGTAATATTTCCTTTTTATTCCCGTAACTTTCCCCTCACTCCTTTGTATACTGTATCTGTGTTTTATTCCGCAACATTTCATCCCCCCTGTTTAAATTGTGTCTGTGTTTTATTCCCGTAATATTTCCTTTTTATTCCCGTAACTTTCCCATCACTCCTTTGTAAACTGTATCTGAGTTTTATTCCCGTAATATTTCCCTCACGTTTTAATAAATAGTATCTGTGTTTTATTCAGATAATGTTCTACTCGCTCCTTTATAAATTTTGGGTATTTTCTATTCCCGTAACTCTCCCCTCACTCCTTTGTAAACTGTATCTGTGTTTTATTCCCATAACATTTCCTCCCCCTATTTAAAATGTGACTGTGTTTTATTTCCGTAATATTTCCTTTTTATTCCCGTAACTTTCCCCTCACTCCTTTGTAAACTGTATCTGTGTTTTATTCCGCAACATTTCATCCCCCCTGTTTAAATTGTGTCTGTGTTTTATTCCCGTAATATTTCCTTTTTATTCCCGTAACTTTCCCATCACTCCTTTGTAAACTGTATCTGTGTTTTATTCCCATAAAATTCCCACCCCCCTATTTAAATTGTGTCTGAGTTTTATTCCCGTAATATTTCCCTTACGTTTTAATAAATAGTATCTGTGTTTTATTCAGATAATGTTCTACTCGCTCCTTTATAAATTTTGGGTATTTTCTATTCCCGGAAGTTTCCCCTCACTCCTTTGTAAACTGTATCTGTGTTTTATTCCGCAACATTTCCTCCGCCCTGTTTAAATTGTGTCTGTGTTTTATTCCCGTAATATTTCTTTTTTATTCCCGGTAACTTTCACCTCACTCCTTTGTAAACTGTATCTGTGTTTTATTCCCGTAACATTTCCTCCCCCTATTTAAATTGTGTTTGTGTTTTATTCCCGTTATATTTCCGTTTTATACCCTTAACTTTCCCCTCACTCCTTTGTAAACTGTATCTGTGTTTTATTCCGCAACATTTCCTCCGCCCTGTTTAAATTGTGTCTGTGTTTTATTCCCGTAATATTTCCTTTTTATTCCCGTAACTTTCCCCTCACTCCTTTGTAAACTGTATCTGTGTTTTATTCACGTAACATTTCCTCCCCCCTATTTAAATTGTGTCTGAGTTTTATTCCCGTAATATTTCCCTCACGTTTTAATAAATAGTAACTGTGTTTTATTCCGATAATGTTCTACACGCTCCTTTATAAATTTTGGGTGTTTTCTATTCCCGTAACATTCACCTCACTCCTTTGTAAACTGAATTTGTTTTATTCCAGTAACATTTCCACCCCCCTGTTTAGATTGTGTCTGTGTTTTATTCCCGTAATATTTCCTTTTTATTCCCCTAACTTTCTCCACACTCCTTTGAAAAATGTATCTGTGTTTTATTCCCGTTACCTTTCCTCCCCCTATTTAAATTATGTCTGTGTTTTATTCCCGTAATATTTCCTTTTTATTCCCGTAACTTTCCCCTCACTCCTTTGTAAACTGTATCTGTGTTTTATTCCGCAACATTTCATCCCCCTTGTTTAAATTGTGTCTGTGTTTTATTCCCGTAATATTTCCTTTTTATTCCCGTAACTTTCCCATCACTCCTTTGTAAAATGTATCTGTGTTTTATTCCGCAACATTTCATCCCCCCTGTTTAAATTGTGTCTGTGTTTTATTCCCGTAATATTTCCTTTTTATTCCCGTAACTTTCCCATCACTCCTTTGTAAACTGTATCTGTGTTTTATTCCCATAACATTTCCACCCCACTATTTAAATTGTGTCTGAGTTTTATTCCCGTAATATTTCCCTCACGTTTTAATAAATAGTATCTCTGTTTTATTCAGATAATGTTCTACTCGCTCCTTTATGAATTTTGGGTATTTTCTATTCCCGTAACTTTCCCCTCACTCCCTTGTAAACTGTATCTGTGTTTTATTCCCGTAACAGTTGCTCCCCCTATTTAAATTGTGTCTGTGTTTTATTCCCGTAATAATTCCGTTTTATTCCCGTAACTTTACCCTCACTCGTTTGTAAACTGTATCTGTGTTTTATTCCCGTAACATTTCCTCACCCTATTTAAATTTTGACTGTGTTTTATTCCCGTAATATTTCCTTTTTATTCCCGTAACTTTCACCTCACTCCTTTGTAAACTGTATCTGTGTTTTATTCCGCAACATTTCATCCCCCCTGTTTAAATTGTGTCTGTGTTTTATTCCCGTAATATTTCCTTTTTATTCCCGTAACTTTCCCCTCACTCCTTTGTAAACTGTATCTGTGTTTTATTCCCGTAACAGTTGCTCCCCCTATTTAAATTGAGTCTGTGTTTTATTCCCGTAATAATTCCGTTTTATTCCCGTAACTTTACCCTCACTCATTTGTAAACTGTATCTGTGTTTTATTTCCGTAACATTTCCTCACCCTATTTAAATTTTGACTGTGTTTTATTCCCGTAATATTTCCTTTTTATTCCCGTAACTTTCCACTCACTCCTTTGTAAACTGTATCTGTGTTTTATTCCGCAACATTTCATTCCCCCTGTTTAAATTGTGTCTGTGTTTTATTCCCGTAATATTTCCTTTTTATTCCCGTAACTTTCCCATCACTCCTTTGTAAACTGTATCTGTGTTTTATTCCCATAAAATTTCCACCCCCCTATTTAAATTGTGTCTGAGTTTTATTCCCGTAATATTTCCCTTACGTTTTAATAAATAGTATCTGTGTTTTATTCAGATAATGTTCTACACGCTCCTTTATAAATTTTGGGTATTTTCTATTCCCGGAAGTTTCCCCTCACTCCTTTGTAAACTGTATCTGTGTTTTATTCCCGTAACATTTGCTCCCCCTCTTTAAAATGTGTCTGTGTTTTATTCCCGTAATAATTCCGTTTTATTCCCGTAACTTTACCCTCACTCATTTGTAAACTGTATCGGTGTTTTATTCCAGTAACATTTCCTCACCCTATTTAAATTTTGACTGTGTTTTATTCCCGTAATATTTCCTTTTTATTCCCGTAACTTTCCCCTCACTCCTTTGTAAACTGTATCTGTGTTTTATTCCGCAACATTTCATCCCCCCTGTTTAAATTGTGTCTGTGTTTTATTCCCGTAATATTTCCTTTTTATTCCCGTAACTTTCCCATCACTCCTTTGTAAACTGTATCTGTGTTTTATTCCGCAACATTTCATCCCCCCTGTTTAAATTGTGTCTGTGTTTTATTCCCGTAATATTTCCTTTTTATTCCCGTAACTTTCCCATCACACCTTTGTAAACTGTAACTGTGTTTTATTCCCATAACATTTCCACCCCCCTATTTAAATTGTGTCTGAGTTTTATTCCCGTAATATTTCCCTCACGTTTTAATAAATAGTATCTGTGTTTTATTCAGATAATGTTCTACTCGCTCCTTTATAAATTTTGGGTATTTTCTATTCCCGTAACTTTCCCCTCACTCCTTTGTAAACTGTATCTGTGTTTTATTCCCGTAACAGTTGCTCCCCCTATTTAAATTGTGTCTGTGATTTATTCCCGTAACATTTCCTCCCCCTATTTAAATTGTGACTCTGTTTTATTCCCGTAATATTTCCGTTTTATTCCCCTAACTTTCCACTCACTCCTTTGTAAACTGTATCTGTGTTTTATTCCCGTAACATTTCCTCCCCCCCTACTTTAATTGTGTTTGTGTTTTATTCCCGTAATATTTCCTTTTTATTCCCGTAACTTTCCCCTCACTCCTTTGTAAACTGTATCTCTGCTTATTTTCCCGTAAAATTTCCTCCCCCCTATTTAAATTGTGTTTGAGTTTTATTCCCGTAATATTTCCCTCACGTTTTAATAAATAGTATCTGTGTTTTATTCAGATAATGTTCTACTCGCTCCTTTATAAATTTTGGGTATTTTCTATTCCCGTAACTTTCCCCTCACTCCTTTGTAAACTGTTTCTGTGTTTTATTCCCGTAACATTTCCTCCCCCTCTATTTAAATTGTGTTTGTGTTTTATTCCCGTAGTATTTCCTTTTTATTCCCGTAACTTTCCCCTCACTCCTTTGTAAACTGTATCTGTGTTTTTTTTCCCGTAAAATTTCCTCCCCCCATTCAAATTGTGTCTGAGTTTTATTCCCGTAGTATTTCCCTCACGTTTTAATCAATAGTATCTGTGTTTTATTCAGATAATGTTCTACTCGCTCCTTTATAAATTTTGGGTATTTTCTATTCCCGGTAACTTTCCCCTCACTCCTTTGTAAACTGTTTCTGTGTTTTATTCCCGTAACATTTCCTCCCCCTCTATTTAAATTGTGTTTGTGTTTTATTCCCGTAGTATTTCCTTTTTATTCCCGTAACTTTCCCCTCACTCCTTTGTAAACTGTATCTGTGTTTTTTTTCCCGTAAAATTTCCTCCCCCCATTCAAATTGTGTCTGAGTTTTATTCCCGTAATATTTCCCTCACGTTTTAATAAATAGTATCTGTGTTTTATTCAGATAATGTTTTACTCGCTCCTTTATAAATTTTGGGTATTTTCTATTCCCGGTAACTTTCTCCTCACTCCTTTGTAAACTGTATCTGTGTTTATTCCCGTAACATTTCCTCCCCCCTATTTAAATTGTGTTTGTGTTTTATTCCCGTTATATTTCCGTTTTATACCCCTAACTTTCCCCTCACTCCTTTGTAAACTGTATCTGTGTTTTATTCCGCAACATTTCCTCTGCCCTGTTTAAATTGTGTCTGTGTTTTATTCCCGTAATATTTCCTTTTTATTCCCGTAACTTTCCCCTCACTCGTTTGTAAACTGTATCTGTGTTATATTCACGTAACATTTCCTCCCCCCTATTTAAATTTTGTCTGAGTTTTATTCCCGTAATATTTCCCTCACGTTTTAATAAATAGTATCTGTGTTTTATTCCGATAATGTTCTACACGCTCCTTTATAAATTTTGGGTATTTTCTATTCCCGTAACTTTCCCCTCACTCCTTTGTAAACTGTTTCTGTGTTTTATTCCCGTAACATTTCCACCCCCCTATTTAAATTGTGTTTGTGTTTTATTCCCGTAGTATTTCCTTTTTATTCCCGTAACTTTCCCCTCACTCCTTTGTAAACTGTATCTGTGTTTTTTTTTCCCGTAAAATTTCCTCCCCCCATTCAAATTGTGTCTGAGTTTTATTCCCGTAATATTTCCCTCACGTTTTAATAAATAGTATCTGTGTTTTATTCAGATAATGTTCTACTCGCTCCTTTATAAATTTTGGGTATTTTCTATTCCCGTAACTTTCCCCTCACTCCTTTGTAAAGTGTATCTGTGTTTTATGTCCGTAACATTTCCTCCGCCCTTTTTAAATTGTGTCTGCGTTTTATTCCTCTAAAGTTATCCCTGCTTTTTATAAATTGTATGTGTGTTTTATTCGCGTAACTTTTCCATTTTCCTTTATAAATTGTGTCTGTGGTTTATTCCGGTAATATTTCCCTAAAGCCTTTCTAAATTTTGGGTAATTTTTATTCCTGTAACTTTCCCCTCATTCCTTTGTAAACTGTATCTGTGTTTTATACCCGTAACATTTCCTCCCCCCTTTATAAATTGTGTCTGTGTTTTATTCCCGTAATATTTCCTTTTTATTCCCGTAACTTACCCCTCACTCCTTTGTTAACTGTATCTGTGTTTTATTCCCGTAAAATTTCCTCCCCCTATTTAAATTGTGTCTGTGTTTTATTCCCGTAATATTTCTGTTTTATTCCCCTAACTTTCCCCTCACTCGTTTGTAAACTGTATCTGTGTTTTATTTCCGGTACCTTTCCTCCCCCTATTTAGATTGTGTCTGTGTTTTATTCCCGTAATATTTCCTTTTTTTCCCGTAACTTTCCCCTCACTCCTTTGTATACTGTATCTGTGTTTTATTCCGCAACATTTCATCCCCCCTGTTTAAATTGTGTCTGTGTTTTATTCCCGTAATATTTCCTTTTTATTCCCGTAACTTTCCCATCACTCCTTTGTAAACTGTATCTGAGTTTTATTCCCGTAATATTTCCCTCACGTTTTAATAAATAGTATCTGTGTTTTATTCAGATAATGTTCTACTCGCTCCTTTATAAATTTTGGGTATTTTCTATTCCCGTAACTCTCCCCTCACTCCTTTGTAAACTGTATCTGTGTTTTATTCCCATAACATTTCCTCCCCCTATTTAAAATGTGACTGTGTTTTATTTCCGTAATATTTCCTTTTTATTCCCGTAACTTTCCCCTCACTCCTTTGTAAACTGTATCTGTGTTTTATTCCGCAACATTTCATCCCCCCTGTTTAAATTGTGTCTGTGTTTTATTCCCGTAATATTTCCTTTTTATTCCCGTAACTTTCCCATCACTCCTTTGTAAACTGTATCTGTGTTTTATTCCCATAAAATTCCCACCCCCCTATTTAAATTGTGTCTGAGTTTTATTCCCGTAATATTTCCCTTACGTTTTAATAAATAGTATCTGTGTTTTATTCAGATAATGTTCTACTCGCTCCTTTATAAATTTTGGGTATTTTCTATTCCCGGAAGTTTCCCCTCACTCCTTTGAAAACTGTATCTGTGTTTTATTCCGCAACATTTCCTCCGCCCTGTTTAAATTGTGTCTGTGTTTTATTCCCGTAATATTTCTTTTTTATTCCCGGTAACTTTCACCTCACTCCTTTGTAAACTGTATCTGTGTTTTATTCCCGTAACATTTCCTCCCCCTATTTAAATTGTGTTTGTGTTTTATTCCCGTTATATTTCCGTTTTATACCCTTAACTTTCCCCTCACTCCTTTGTAAACTGTATCTGTGTTTTATTCCGCAACATTTCCTCCGCCCTGTTTAAATTGTGTCTGTGTTTTATTCCCGTAATATTTCCTTTTTATTCCCGTAACTTTCCCCTCACTCCTTTGTAAACTGTATCTGTGTTTTATTCACGTAACATTTCCTCCCCCCTATTTAAATTGTGTCTGAGTTTTATTCCCGTAATATTTCCCTCACGTTTTAATAAATAGTATCTGTGTTTTATTCCGATAATGTTCTACACGCTCCTTTATAAATTTTGGGTGTTTTCTATTCCCGTAACATTCACCTCACTCCTTTGTAAACTGAATTTGTTTTATTCCAGTAACATTTCCACCCCGCTGTTTAGATTGTGTCTGTGTTTTATTCCCGTAATATTTCCTTTTTATTCCCCTAACTTTCTCCACACTCCTTTGAAAAATGTATCTGTGTTTTATTCCCGTTACATTTCCTCCCCCTATTTAAATTATGTCTGTGTTTTATTCCCGTAATATTTCCTTTTTATTCCCGTAACTTTCCCCTCACTCCTTTGTAAACTGCATCTGTGTTTTATTCCCATAACATTTCCTCCCCACTTTATAAATTGTGTCTGTGTTTTATTCCCGTAATATTTCCTTTTTATTCCCGTAACATTCCCCTCACTCCTTTGTAAACTGTATCTGTGTTTTATTCCGCAACATTTCATCCCCCTTGTTTAAATTGTGTCTGTGTTTTATTCCCGTAATATTTCCTTTTTATTCCCGTAACTTTCCCATCACTCCTTTGTAAAATGTATCTGTGTTTTATTCCGCAACATTTCATCCCCCCTGTTTAAATTGTGTCTGTGTTTTATTCCCGTAATATTTCCTTTTTATTCCCGTAACTTTCCCATCACTCCTTTGTAAACTGTATCTGTGTTTTATTCCCATAACATTTCCACCCCACTATTTAAATTGTGTCTGAGTTTTATTCCCGTAATATTTCCCTCACGTTTTAATAAATAGTATCTCTGTTTTATTCAGATAATGTTCTACTCGCTCCTTTATAAATTTTGTAGTATTTTCTATTCCCGTAACTTTCCCCTCACTCCCTTGTAAACTGTATCTGTGTTTTATTCCCGTAACAGTTGCTCCCCCTATTTAAATTGTGTCTGTGTTTTATTCCCGTAATAATTCCGTTTTATTCCCGTAACTTTACCCTCACTCGTTTGTAAACTGTATCTGTGTTTTATTCCCGTAACATTTCCTCACCCTATTTAAATTTTGACTGTGTTTTATTCCCGTAATATTTCCTTTTTATTCCCGTAACTTTCCCCTCACTCCTTTGTAAACTGTATCTGTGTTTTATTCCGCAACATTTCATCCCCCCTGTTTAAATTGTGTCTGTGTTTTATTCCCGTAATATTTCCTTTTTATTCCCGTAACTTTCCCCTCACTCCTTTGTAAACTGTATCTGTGTTGTATTCCGCAACATTTCATTCCCCCTGTTTAAATTGTGTCTGTGTTTTATTCCCGTAATATTTCCTTTTTATTCCCGTAACTTTACCCTCACTCATTTGTAAACTGTATCTGTGTTTTATTCCCATAAAATTTCCACCCCCCTATTTAAATTGTGTCTGAGTTTTATTCCCGTAATATTTCCCTTACGTTTTAATAAATAGTATCTGTGTTTTATTCAGATAATGTTCTACACGCTCCTTTATAAATTTTGGGTATTTTCTATTCCCGGAAGTTTCCCCTCACTCCTTTGTAAACTGTATCTGTGTTTTATTCCCGTAACATTTGCTCCCCCTCTTTAAAATGTGTCTGTGTTTTATTCCCGTAATAATTCCGTTTTATTCCCGTAACTTTACCCTCACTCATTTGTAAACTGTATCGGTGTTTTATTCCAGTAACATTTCCTCACCCTATTTAAATTTTGACTGTGTTTTATTTCCGTAATATTTCCTTTTTATTCCCGTAACTTTCCCCTCACTCCTTTGTAAACTGTATCTGTGTTTTATTCCGCAACATTTCATCCCCCCTGTTTAAATTGTGTCTGTGTTTTATTCCCGTAATATTTCCTTTTTATTCCCGTAACTTTCCCATCACTCCTTTGTAAACTGTATCTGTGTTTTATTCCGCAACATTTCATCCCCCCTGTTTAAATTGTGTCTGTGTTTTATTCCCGTAATATTTCCTTTTTATTCCCGTAACTTTCCCATCACTCCTTTGTAAACTGTAACTGTGTTTTATTCCCATAACATTTCCACCCCCCTATTTAAATTGTGTCTGAGTTTTATTCCCGTAATATTTCCCTCACGTTTTAATAAATAGTATCTGTGTTTTATTCAGATAATGTTCTACTCGCTCCTTTATAAATTTTGGGTATTTTCTATTCCCGTAACTTTCCCCTCACTCCTTTGTAAACTGTATCTGTGTTTTATTCCCGTAACAGTTGCTCCCCCTATTTAAATTGTGTCTGTGATTTATTCCCGTAATAATTCCGTTTTATTCCCGTAACTTTACCCTCACTCCTTTGTAAATTGTATCTGTGTTTTATTCCCGTAACATTTCCTCCCCCTATTTAAATTGTGACTCTGTTTTATTCCCGTAATATTTCCGTTTTATTCCCCTAACTTTCCACTCACTCCTTTGTAAACTGTATCTGTGTTTTATTCCCGTAACATTTCCTCCCCCCCTACTTTAATTGTGTTTGTGTTTTATTCCCGTAATATTTCCTTTTTATTCCCGTAACTTTCCCCTCACTCCTTTGTAAACTGTATCTCTGCTTATTTTCCCGTAAAATTTCCTCCCCCCTATTTAAATTGTGTCTGAGTTTTATTCCCGTAATATTTCCCTCACGTTTTAATAAATAGTATCTGTGTTTTATTCAGATAATGTTCTACTCGCTCCTTTATAAATTTTGGGTATTTTCTATTCCCGTAACTTTCCCCTCACTCCTTTGTAAACTGTTTCTGTGTTTTATTCCCGTAACATTTCCTCCCCCTCTATTTAAATTGTGTTTGTGTTTTATTCCCGTAGTATTTCCTTTTTATTCCCGTAACTTTCCCCTCACTCCTTTGTAAACTGTATCTGTGTTTTTTTTCCCGTAAAATTTCCTCCCCCCATTCAAATTGTGTCTGAGTTTTATTCCCGTAATATTTCCCTCACGTTTTAATAAATAGTATCTGTGTTTTATTCAGATAATGTTCTACTCGCTCCTTTATAAATTTTGGGTATTTTCTATTCCCGTAACTTTCCCCTCACTCCTTTGTAAACTGTTTCTGTGTTTTATTCCCGTAACATTTCCTCCCCCTCTATTTAAATTGTGTTTGTGTTTTATTCCCGTAGTATTTCCTTTTTATTCCCGTAACTTTCCCCTCACTCCTTTGTAAACTGTATCTGTGTTTTTTTTCCCGTAAAATTTCCTCCCCCCATTCAAATTGTGTCTGAGTTTTATTCCCGTAATATTTCCCTCACGTTTTAATAAATAGTATCTGTGTTTTATTCAGATAATGTTTTACTCGCTCCTTTATAAATTTTGGGTATTTTCTATTCCCGGTAACTTTCTCCTCACTCCTTTGTAAACTGTATCTGTGTTTATTCCCGTAACATTTCCTCCCCCCTATTTAAATTGTGTTTGTGTTTTATTCCCGTTATATTTCCGTTTTATACCCCTAACTTTCCCCTCACTCCTTTGTAAACTGTATCTGTGTTTTATTCCGCAACATTTCCTCTGCCCTGTTTAAATTGTGTCTGTGTTTTATTCCCGTAATATTTCCTTTTTATTCCCGTAACTTTCCCCTCACTCCTTTGTAAACTGTATCTGTGTTTTATTCACGTAACATTTCCTCCCCCCTATTTAAATTGTGTCTGAGTTTTATTCCCGTAATATTTCCCTCACGTTTTAATAAATAGTATCTGTGTTTTATTCCGATAATGTTCTACACGCTCCTTTATAAATTTTGGGTATTTTCTATTCCCGTAACTTTCCCCTCACTCCTTTGTAAACTGTTTCTGTGTTTTATTCCCGTAACATTTCCACCCCCCTATTTAAATTGTGTTTGTGTTTTATTCCCGTAGTATTTCCTTTTTATTCCCGTAACTTTCCCCTCACTCCTTTGTAAACTGTATCTGTGTTTTTTTTTCCCGTAAAATTTCCTCCCCCCATTCAAATTGTGTCTGAGTTTTATTCCCGTAATATTTCCCTCACGTTTTAATAAATAGTATCTGTGTTTTATTCAGATAATGTTCTACTCGCTCCTTTATAAATTTTGGGTATTTTCTATTCCCGTAACTTTCCCCTCACTCCTTTGTAAAGTGTATCTGTGTTTTATGTCCGTAACATTTCCTCCGCCCTTTTTAAATTGTGTCTGCGTTTTATTCCTCTAAAGTTATCCCTGCTTTTTATAAATTGTATGTGTGTTTTATTCGCGTAACTTTTCCATTTTCCTTTATAAATTGTGTCTGTGGTTTATTCCGGTAATATTTCCCTCAAGCCTTTCTAAATTTTGGGTAATTTTTATTCCTGTAACTTTCCCCTCATTCCTTTGTAAACTGTATCTGTGTTTTATACCCGTAACATTTCCTACCCCCTTTATAAATTGTGTCTGTGTTTTATTCCCGTAATATTTCCTTTTTATTCCCGTAACTTACCCCTCACTCCTTTGTTAACTGTATCTGTGTTTTATTCCCGTAAAATTTCCTCCCCCTATTTAAATTGTGTCTGTGTTTTATTCCCGTAATATTTCCGTTTTATTCCCCTAACTTTCACCTCACTCGTTTGTAAACTGTATCTGTGTTTTATTTCCGGTACCTTTCCTCCCCCTATTTAGATTGTGTCTGTGTTTTATTCCCGTAATATTTCCTTTTTTTCCCGTAACTTTCCCCTCACTCCTTTGTAAACTGTATCAGTGTTTTATTCTCGTAACATTTCCACCCCCCTATTTAAATTGTGTCTGAGTTTTATTCCCGTAATATTTCCCTCACGCTTTAATATATAGTATTTGTGTTTTATTCAGATAATGTTCTACTCGCTCCTTTATAAATTTTGGGTATTTTCTATTCCCGTAACTCTCCCCTCACTCCTTTGTAAACTGTATCTGTGTTTTATTCCCGTAACAGTTGCTCCCCCTATTTAAATTGTGTCTGTGTTTTATTCCCGTAATAATTCCGTTTTATTCCCGTAACGTTACCCTCACTCATTTGTAAACTGTATCTGTGTTTTATTCCCGTAACATTTCCTCCCCCTATTTAAAATGTGACTGTGTTTTATTTCCGTAATATTTCCTTTTTTTTCCCGTAACTTTCCCCTCACTCCTTTGTAAACTGTATCTGTGTTTTATTCCGCAACATTTCATCCCCCCTGTTTAAATTGTGTCTGTGTTTTATTCCCGTAATATTTCCTTTTTATTCCCGTAACTTACCCCTCACTCCTTTGTTAACTGTATCTGTGTTTTATTCCCGTAAAATTTCCTCCCCCTATTTAAATTGTGTCTGTGTTTTATTCCCGTAATATTTCTGTTTTATTCCCCTAACTTTCCCCTCACTCGTTTGTAAACTGTATCTGTGTTTTATTTCCGGTACCTTTCCTCCCCCTATTTAGATTGTGTCTGTGTTTTATTCCCGTAATATTTCCTTTTTTTCCCGTAACTTTCCCCTCACTCCTTTGTATACTGTATCTGTGTTTTATTCCGCAACATTTCATCCCCCCTGTTTAAATTGTGTCTGTGTTTTATTCCCGTAATATTTCCTTTTTATTCCCGTAACTTTCCCATCACTCCTTTGTAAACTGTATCTGAGTTTTATTCCCGTAATATTTCCCTCACGTTTTAATAAATAGTATCTGTGTTTTATTCAGATAATGTTCTACTCGCTCCTTTATAAATTTTGGGTATTTTCTATTCCCGTAACTCTCCCCTCACTCCTTTGTAAACTGTATCTGTGTTTTATTCCCATAACATTTCCTCCCCCTATTTAAAATGTGACTGTGTTTTATTTCCGTAATATTTCCTTTTTATTCCCGTAACTTTCCCCTCACTCCTTTGTAAACTGTATCTGTGTTTTATTCCGCAACATTTCATCCCCCCTGTTTAAATTGTGTCTGTGTTTTATTCCCGTAATATTTCCTTTTTATTCCCGTAACTTTCCCATCACTCCTTTGTAAACTGTATCTGTGTTTTATTCCCATAAAATTCCCACCCCCCTATTTAAATTGTGTCTGAGTTTTATTCCCGTAATATTTCCCTTACGTTTTAATAAATAGTATCTGTGTTTTATTCAGATAATGTTCTACTCGCTCCTTTATAAATTTTGGGTATTTTCTATTCCCGGAAGTTTCCCCTCACTCCTTTGAAAACTGTATCTGTGTTTTATTCCGCAACATTTCCTCCGCCCTGTTTAAATTGTGTCTGTGTTTTATTCCCGTAATATTTCTTTTTTATTCCCGGTAACTTTCACCTCACTCCTTTGTAAACTGTATCTGTGTTTTATTCCCGTAACATTTCCTCCCCCTATTTAAATTGTGTTTGTGTTTTATTCCCGTTATATTTCCGTTTTATACCCTTAACTTTCCCCTCACTCCTTTGTAAACTGTATCTGTGTTTTATTCCGCAACATTTCCTCCGCCCTGTTTAAATTGTGTCTGTGTTTTATTCCCGTAATATTTCCTTTTTATTCCCGTAACTTTCCCCTCACTCCTTTGTAAACTGTATCTGTGTTTTATTCACGTAACATTTCCTCCCCCCTATTTAAATTGTGTCTGAGTTTTATTCCCGTAATATTTCCCTCACGTTTTAATAAATAGTATCTGTGTTTTATTCCGATAATGTTCTACACGCTCCTTTATAAATTTTGGGTGTTTTCTATTCCCGTAACATTCACCTCACTCCTTTGTAAACTGAATTTGTTTTATTCCAGTAACATTTCCACCCCGCTGTTTAGATTGTGTCTGTGTTTTATTCCCGTAATATTTCCTTTTTATTCCCCTAACTTTCTCCACACTCCTTTGAAAAATGTATCTGTGTTTTATTCCCGTTACATTTCCTCCCCCTATTTAAATTATGTCTGTGTTTTATTCCCGTAATATTTCCTTTTTATTCCCGTAACTTTCCCCTCACTCCTTTGTAAACTGCATCTGTGTTTTATTCCCATAACATTTCCTCCCCACTTTATAAATTGTGTCTGTGTTTTATTCCCGTAATATTTCCTTTTTATTCCCGTAACATTCCCCTCACTCCTTTGTAAACTGTATCTGTGTTTTATTCCGCAACATTTCATCCCCCTTGTTTAAATTGTGTCTGTGTTTTATTCCCGTAATATTTCCTTTTTATTCCCGTAACTTTCCCATCACTCCTTTGTAAAATGTATCTGTGTTTTATTCCGCAACATTTCATCCCCCCTGTTTAAATTGTGTCTGTGTTTTATTCCCGTAATATTTCCTTTTTATTCCCGTAACTTTCCCATCACTCCTTTGTAAACTGTATCTGTGTTTTATTCCCATAACATTTCCACCCCACTATTTAAATTGTGTCTGAGTTTTATTCCCGTAATATTTCCCTCACGTTTTAATAAATAGTATCTCTGTTTTATTCAGATAATGTTCTACTCGCTCCTTTATAAATTTTGTAGTATTTTCTATTCCCGTAACTTTCCCCTCACTCCCTTGTAAACTGTATCTGTGTTTTATTCCCGTAACAGTTGCTCCCCCTATTTAAATTGTGTCTGTGTTTTATTCCCGTAATAATTCCGTTTTATTCCCGTAACTTTACCCTCACTCGTTTGTAAACTGTATCTGTGTTTTATTCCCGTAACATTTCCTCACCCTATTTAAATTTTGACTGTGTTTTATTCCCGTAATATTTCCTTTTTATTCCCGTAACTTTCCCCTCACTCCTTTGTAAACTGTATCTGTGTTTTATTCCGCAACATTTCATCCCCCCTGTTTAAATTGTGTCTGTGTTTTATTCCCGTAATATTTCCTTTTTATTCCCGTAACTTTCCCCTCACTCCTTTGTAAACTGTATCTGTGTTGTATTCCGCAACATTTCATTCCCCCTGTTTAAATTGTGTCTGTGTTTTATTCCCGTAATATTTCCTTTTTATTCCCGTAACTTTACCCTCACTCATTTGTAAACTGTATCTGTGTTTTATTCCCATAAAATTTCCACCCCCCTATTTAAATTGTGTCTGAGTTTTATTCCCGTAATATTTCCCTTACGTTTTAATAAATAGTATCTGTGTTTTATTCAGATAATGTTCTACACGCTCCTTTATAAATTTTGGGTATTTTCTATTCCCGGAAGTTTCCCCTCACTCCTTTGTAAACTGTATCTGTGTTTTATTCCCGTAACATTTGCTCCCCCTCTTTAAAATGTGTCTGTGTTTTATTCCCGTAATAATTCCGTTTTATTCCCGTAACTTTACCCTCACTCATTTGTAAACTGTATCGGTGTTTTATTCCAGTAACATTTCCTCACCCTATTTAAATTTTGACTGTGTTTTATTTCCGTAATATTTCCTTTTTATTCCCGTAACTTTCCCCTCACTCCTTTGTAAACTGTATCTGTGTTTTATTCCGCAACATTTCATCCCCCCTGTTTAAATTGTGTCTGTGTTTTATTCCCGTAATATTTCCTTTTTATTCCCGTAACTTTCCCATCACTCCTTTGTAAACTGTATCTGTGTTTTATTCCGCAACATTTCATCCCCCCTGTTTAAATTGTGTCTGTGTTTTATTCCCGTAATATTTCCTTTTTATTCCCGTAACTTTCCCATCACTCCTTTGTAAACTGTAACTGTGTTTTATACCCATAACATTTCCACCCCCCTATTTAAATTGTGTCTGAGTTTTATTCCCGTAATATTTCCCTCACGTTTTAATAAATAGTATCTGTGTTTTATTCAGATAATGTTCTACTCGCTCCTTTATAAATTTTGGGTATTTTCTATTCCCGTAACTTTCCCCTCACTCCTTTGTAAACTGTATCTGTGTTTTATTCCCGTAACAGTTGCTCCCCCTATTTAAATTGTGTCTGTGATTTATTCCCGTAATAATTCCGTTTTATTCCCGTAACTTTACCCTCACTCCTTTGTAAATTGTATCTGTGTTTTATTCCCGTAACATTTCCTCCCCCTATTTAAATTGTGACTCTGTTTTATTCCCGTAATATTTCCGTTTTATTCCCCTAACTTTCCACTCACTCCTTTGTAAACTGTATCTGTGTTTTATTCCCGTAACATTTCCTCCCCCCCTACTTTAATTGTGTTTGTGTTTTATTCCCGTAATATTTCCTTTTTATTCCCGTAACTTTCCCCTCACTCCTTTGTAAACTGTATCTCTGCTTATTTTCCCGTAAAATTTCCTCCCCCCTATTTAAATTGTGTCTGAGTTTTATTCCCGTAATATTTCCCTCACGTTTTAATAAATAGTATCTGTGTTTTATTCAGATAATGTTCTACCCGCTCCTTTATAAATTTTGGGTATTTTCTATTCCCGTAACTTTCCCCTCACTCCTTTGTAAACTGTTTCTGTGTTTTATTCCCGTAACATTTCCTCCCCCTCTATTTAAATTGTGTTTGTGTTTTATTCCCGTAGTATTTCCTTTTTATTCCCGTAACTTTCCCCTCACTCCTTTGTAAACTGTATCTGTGTTTTTTTTCCCGTAAAATTTCCTCCCCCCATTCAAATTGTGTCTGAGTTTTATTCCCGTAATATTTCCCTCACGTTTTAATAAATAGTATCTGTGTTTTATTCAGATAATGTTCTACTCGCTCCTTTATAAATTTTGGGTATTTTCTATTCCCGTAACTTTCCCCTCACTCCTTTGTAAACTGTTTCTGTGTTTTATTCCCGTAACATTTCCTCCCCCTCTATTTAAATTGTGTTTGTGTTTTATTCCCGTAGTATTTCCTTTTTATTCCCGTAACTTTCCCCTCACTCCTTTGTAAACTGTATCTGTGTTTTTTTTCCCGTAAAATTTCCTCCCCCCATTCAAATTGTGTCTGAGTTTTATTCCCGTAATATTTCCCTCACGTTTTAATAAATAGTATCTGTGTTTTATTCAGATAATGTTTTACTCGCTCCTTTATAAATTTTGGGTATTTTCTATTCCCGGTAACTTTCTCCTCACTCCTTTGTAAACTGTATCTGTGTTTATTCCCGTAACATTTCCTCCCCCCTATTTAAATTGTGTTTGTGTTTTATTCCCGTTATATTTCCGTTTTATACCCCTAACTTTCCCCTCACTCCTTTGTAAACTGTATCTGTGTTTTATTCCGCAACATTTCCTCTGCCCTGTTTAAATTGTGTCTGTGTTTTATTCCCGTAATATTTCCTTTTTATTCCCGTAACTTTCCCCTCACTCCTTTGTAAACTGTATCTGTGTTTTATTCACGTAACATTTCCTCCCCCCTATTTAAATTGTGTCTGAGTTTTATTCCCGTAATATTTCCCTCACGTTTTAATAAATAGTATCTGTGTTTTATTCCGATAATGTTCTACACGCTCCTTTATAAATTTTGGGTATTTTCTATTCCCGTAACTTTCCCCTCACTCCTTTGTAAACTGTTTCTGTGTTTTATTCCCGTAACATTTCCACCCCCCTATTTAAATTGTGTTTGTGTTTTATTCCCGTAGTATTTCCTTTTTATTCCCGTAACTTTCCCCTCACTCCTTTGTAAACTGTATCTGTGTTTTTTTTTCCCGTAAAATTTCCTCCCCCCATTCAAATTGTGTCTGAGTTTTATTCCCGTAATATTTCCCTCACGTTTTAATAAATAGTATCTGTGTTTTATTCAGATAATGTTCTACTCGCTCCTTTATAAATTTTGGGTATTTTCTATTCCCGTAACTTTCCCCTCACTCCTTTGTAAAGTGTATCTGTGTTTTATGTCCGTAACATTTCCTCCGCCCTTTTTAAATTGTGTCTGCGTTTTATTCCTCTAAAGTTATCCCTGCTTTTTATAAATTGTATGTGTGTTTTATTCGCGTAACTTTTCCATTTTCCTTTATAAATTGTGTCTGTGGTTTATTCCGGTAATATTTCCCTCAAGCCTTTCTAAATTTTGGGTAATTTTTATTCCTGTAACTTTCCCCTCATTCCTTTGTAAACTGTATCTGTGTTTTATACCCGTAACATTTCCTACCCCCTTTATAAATTGTGTCTGTGTTTTATTCCCGTAATATTTCCTTTTTATTCCCGTAACTTACCCCTCACTCCTTTGTTAACTGTATCTGTGTTTTATTCCCGTAAAATTTCCTCCCCCTATTTAAATTGTGTCTGTGTTTTATTCCCGTAATATTTCCGTTTTATTCCCCTAACTTTCACCTCACTCGTTTGTAAACTGTATCTGTGTTTTATTTCCGGTACCTTTCCTCCCCCTATTTAGATTGTGTCTGTGTTTTATTCCCGTAATATTTCCTTTTTTTCCCGTAACTTTCCCCTCACTCCTTTGTAAACTGTATCAGTGTTTTATTCTCGTAACATTTCCACCCCCCTATTTAAATTGTGTCTGAGTTTTATTCCCGTAATATTTCCCTCACGCTTTAATATATAGTATTTGTGTTTTATTCAGATAATGTTCTACTCGCTCCTTTATAAATTTTGGGTATTTTCTATTCCCGTAACTCTCCCCTCACTCCTTTGTAAACTGTATCTGTGTTTTATTCCCGTAACAGTTGCTCCCCCTATTTAAATTGTGTCTGTGTTTTATTCCCGTAATAATTCCGTTTTATTCCCGTAACGTTACCCTCACTCATTTGTAAACTGTATCTGTGTTTTATTCCCGTAACATTTCCTCCCCCTATTTAAAATGTGACTGTGTTTTATTTCCGTAATATTTCCTTTTTTTTCCCGTAACTTTCCCCTCACTCCTTTGTAAACTGTA
The DNA here is from genome assembly GCF_036971445.1 of Narcine bancroftii. Taxonomy (NCBI): domain Eukaryota; kingdom Metazoa; phylum Chordata; class Chondrichthyes; order Torpediniformes; family Narcinidae; genus Narcine; species Narcine bancroftii. The sequence goes on along the minus strand of NW_027211800.1, from coordinate 4,840,906 downwards.
TCTGTGTTTTATTCCGCAACATTTCATCCCCCCTGTTTAAATTGTGTCTGTGTTTTATTCCCGTAATATTTCCTTTTTATTCCCGTAACTTTCCCATCACTCCTTTGTAAACTGTATCTGTGTATTATTCCCATAAAATTTCCACCCCCCTATTTAAATTGTGTCTGAGTTTTATTCCCGTAATATTTCCCTTACGTTTTAATAAATAGTATCTGTGTTTTATTCAGATAATGTTCTACTCGCTCCTTTATAAATTTTGGGTATTTTCTATTCCCGGAAGTTTCCCCTCATTCCTTTGTAAACTGTATCTGTGTTTTATTCCCGTAACATTTCCTCACCCTATTTAAATTTTGACTGTGTTTTATTCCCGTAATATTTCCTTTTTATTCCCGTAACTTTCACCTCACTCCTTTGTAAACTGTATCTGTGTTTTATTCCGCAACATTTCATCCCCCCTGTTTAAATTGTGTCTGTGTTTTATTCCCGTAATATTTCCTTTTTATTCCCGTAACTTTCCCATCACTCCTTTGTAAACTGTATCTGTGTTTTATTCCGCAACATTTCATCCCCCCTGTTTAAATTGTGTCTGTGTTTTATTCCCGTAATATTTCCTTTTTATTCCCGTAACTTTCCCATCACTCCTTTGTAAACTGTATCTGTTTTATTCCCATAACATTTCCACCCCCCTATTTAAATTGTGTCTGAGTTTTATTCCCGTAATATTTCCCTCACGTTTTAATAAATAGTATCTGTGTTTTATTCAGATAATGTTCTACTCGCTCCTTTATAAATTTTGGGTATTTTCTATTCCCGTAAATTTCTCCTCACTCCTTTGTAAACTGTATCTGTGTTTTATTCCCGTAACAGTTGCTCCCCCTATTTAAATTGTGTCTGTGTTTTATTCCCGTAATAATTCCGTTTTATTCCCGTAACTTTACCCTCACTCCTTTGTAAATTGTATCTGTGTTTTATTCCCGTAACATTTCCTCCCTCTATTTAAATTGTGACTGTGTTTTATTCTTGTAATATTTCCGTTTTATTCCCCTAACTTTCCACTCACTCCTTTGTAAACTGTATCTGTGTTTTATTCCGCAACATTTTCTCCCCCCTGTGTTAATTGTGTCTGAGTTTTATTCCCGTAATATTTCCCTTACGTTTTAATAAATAGTATCTGTGTTTTATTCAGATAATGTTCTACTCGCTCCTTTATAAATTTTGGGTATTTTCTATTCCCGGAAGTTTCCCCTCATTCCTTTGTAAACTGTATCTGTGTTTTATTCCCGTAACATTTCCTCACCCTATTTAAATTTTGACTGTGTTTTATTCCCGTAATATTTCCTTTTTATTCCCGTAACTTTCACCTCACTCCTTTGTAAACTGTATCTGTGTTTTATTCCGCAACATTTCATCCCCCCTGTTTAAATTGTGTCTGTGTTTTATTCCCGTAATATTTCCTTTTTATTCCCGTAACTTTCCCATCACTCCTTTGTAAACTGTATCTGTGTTTTATTCCGCAACATTTCATCCCCCCTGTTTAAATTGTGTCTGTGTTTTATTCCCGTAATATTTCCTTTTTATTCCCGTAATTTTCCCATCACTCCTTTGTAAACTGTATCTGTTTTATTCCCATAACATTTCCACCCCCCTATTTAAATTGTGTCTGAGTTTTATTCCCGTAATATTTCCCTCACGTTTTAATAAATAGTATCTGTGTTTTATTCAGATAATGTTCTACTCGCTCCTTTATAAATTTTGGGTATTTTCTATTCCCGTAAATTTCCCCTCACTCCTTTGTAAACTGTATCTGTGTTTTATTCCCGTAACAGTTGCTCCCCCTATTTAAATTGTGTCTGTGTTTTATTCCCGTAATAATTCCGTTTTATTCCCGTAACTTTACCCTCACTCCTTTGTAAATTGTATCTGTGTTTTATTCCCGTAACATTTCCTCCCCCTATTTAAATTGTGACTGTGTTTTATTCCCGTAATATTTCCGTTTTATTCCCCTAACTTTCCACTCACTCCTTTGTAAACTGTATCTGTGTTTTATTCCGCAACATTTTCTCCCCCCTGTGTTAATTGTGTCTGTGTTTTATTCCCGTAATATTTCCTTTTTATTCCCGTAACTTTCCCCTCACTCCTTTGTAAACTGTATCTGTGTTTTATTCCCGTAACATTTCCTCCCCCCTATTTAAATTGTGTCTGAGTTTTATTCCCGTAATATTTCCCTCACGTTTTAATAAATAGTATCTGTGTTTTATTCAGATAATGTTCTACTCGCTCCTTTATAAATTTTGGGTATTTTCTATTCCCGTAACTTTCCCCTCACTCCTTTGTAAACTGTATCTGTGTTTTATTCCCGTAACATTTCCTCCCACCACTATTTAAATTGTGTTTGTGTTTTATTCCCGTAATATTTCCTTTTTATTCCCGTAACTTTCCCCTCACTCCTTTGTAAACTGTATCTTTGTTTTTTTTCCCGTAAAATTTCCTCCCCCCATTCAAATTGTGTCTGAGTTTTATTCCCGTAATATTTCCCTCACGTTTTAATAAATAGTATCTGTGTTTTATTCAGATGATGTTCTACTCGCTCCTTTATAAATTTTAGGTATTTTCTATTCCCGGTAACTTTCTCCTCACTCCTTTGTAAACTGTATCTGTGTTTTATTCCGCAACATTTCCTCCGCCCTGTTTAAATTGTGTCTGTGTTTTATTCCCGTAATATTTCCTTTTTATTCCCGTAACTTTCCCCTCACTCCTTTGTAAACTGTATCTGTGTTTTATTCACGTAACATTTCCTCCCCCCTATTTAAATTGTGTCTGAGTTTTATTCCCGTAATATTTCCCTCACGTTTTAATAAATAGTATCTGTGTTTTATTCCGATAATGTTCTACACGCTCCTTTATAAATTTTGGGTGTTTTCTATTCCCGTAACATTCACCTCACTCCTTTGTAAACTGTATTTGTTTTATTCCAGTAACATTTCCACCCCCCTGTTTAAATTGTGTCTGTGTTTTATTCCCGTAATATTTCCTTTTTATTCCCCTAACTTTCTCCACACTCCTTTGAAAAATGTATCTGTGTTTTATTCCCGTTACATTTCCTCCCCCTATTTAAATTATGTCTGTGTTTTATTCCCGTAATATTTCCTTTTTATTCCCGTAACATTCCCCTCACTCCTTTGTAAACTGCATCTGTGTTTTATTCCCATAACATTTCCTCCCCACTTTATAAATTGTGTCTGTGTTTTATTCCCGTAATATTTCCTTTTTATTCCCGTAACTTTCCCCTCACTCCTTTGTAAACTGTATCTGTGTTTTATGTCCGTAACATTTCCTCCGCCCTTTTTAAATTGTGTCTGCGTTTTATTCCTCTAAAGTTATCCTTGCTTTTTATAAATTGTATGTGTGTTTTATTCGCGTAACTTTTCCATTTTCCTTTATAAATTGTGTCTGTGGTTTATTCCGGTAATATTTCCCTCAAGCCTTTATAAATTTTGGGTAATTTTTATTCCTGTAACTTTCCCCTCATTCCTTTGTAAACTGTATCTGTGTTTTATCCCCGTAACATTTCCTCCCCCCTTTATAAATTGTGTCTGTGTTTTATTCCCGTAATATTTCCTTTTTATTCCCGTAACTTACCCCTCACTCCTTTGTTAACTGTATCTGTGTTTTATTCCCGTAACATTCCCTCCCCCTATTTAAATTGTGTCTGTGTTTTATTCCCGTAATATTTCCGTTTTATTCCCCTAACTTTCCCCTCACTCGTTTGTAAACTGTATCTGTGTTTTATTCCCGTAACCTTTCCTCCCCCTATTTAGATTGTGTCTGTGTTTTATTCCCGTAATATTTCATTTTTTTCCCGTAACTTTCCCCTCACTCCTTTGTAAACTGTATCAGTGTTTTATTCTCGTAACATTTCCACCCCCCTATTTAAATTGTGTCTGAGTTTTATTCACGTAATATTTCCCTCACGTTTTAATAAATAGTATCTGTGTTTTATTCAGAAAATGTTCTACTCGCTCCTTTATAAATTTTGGGTATTTTCTATTCCCGTAACTCTCCCCTCACTCCTTTGTAAACTGTATCTGTGTTTTATTCCCGTAACAGTTGCTCCCCCTATTTAAATTGTGTCTGTGTTTTATTCCCGTAATAATTCCGTTTTATTCCCGTAACTTTACTCTCACTCATTTGTAAACTGTATCTGTGTTTTATTCCAGTAACATTTGCTCCCCCTCTTTAAAATGTGTCTGTGTTTTATTCCCGTAATAATTCCGTTTTATTCCCGTAACTTTACCCTCACTCATTTGTAAACTGTATCGGTGTTTTATTCCAGTAACATTTCCTCACCCTATTTAAATTTTGACTGTGTTTTATTCCCGTAATATTTCCTTTTTATTCCCGTAACTTTCCCCTCACTCCTTTGTAAACTGTATCTGTGTTTTATTCCGCAACATTTCATCCCCCCTGTTTAAATTGTGTCTGTGTTTTATTCACGTAATATTTCCTTTTTATTCCCGTAACTTTCCCATCACTCCTTTGTAAAATGTATCTGTGTTTTATTCCGCAACATTTCATCCCCCCTGTTTAAATTGTGTCTGTGTTTTATTCCCGTAATATTTCCTTTTTATTCCCGTAACTTTCCCATCACTCCTTTGTAAACTGTATCTGTGTTTTATTCCCATAACATTTCCACCCCACTATTTAAATTGTGTCTGAGTTTTATTCCCGTAATATTTCCCTCACGTTTTAATAAATAGTATCTCTGTTTTATTCAGATAATGTTCTACTCGCTCCTTTATAAATTTTGGGTATTTTCTATTCCCGTAACTTTCCCCTCACTCCCTTGTAAACTGTATCTGTGTTTTATTCCCGTAACAGTTGCTCCCCCTATTTAAATTGTGTCTGTGTTTTATTCCCGTAATAATTCCGTTTTATTCCCGTAACTTTACCCTCACTCATTTGTAAACTGTATCTGTGTTTTATTCCCGTAACATTTCCTCACCCTATTTAAATTTTGACTGTGTTTTATTCCCGTAATATTTCCTTTTTATTCCCGTAACTTTCCCCTCACTCCTTTGTAAACTGTATCTGTGTTTCATTCCGCAACATTTCATCCCCCCTGTTTAAATTGTGTCTGTGTTTTATTCCCGTAATATTTCCTTTTTATTCCCGTAACTTTCCCCTCACTCCTTTGTAAACTGTATCTGTGTTTTATTCCCGTAACAGTTGCTCCCCCTATTTAAATTGTGTCTGTGTTTTATTCCCGTAATAATTCCGTTTTATTCCCGTAACTTTACCCTCATTCATTTGTAAACTGTATCTGTGTTTTATTCCCGTAACATTTCCTCACCCTATTTAAATTTTGACTGTGTTTTATTCCCGTAATATTTCCTTTTTATTCCCGTAACTTTCCCCTCACTCCTTTGTAAACTGTATCTGTGTTTTATTCCGCAACATTTCATTCCCCCTGTTTAAATTGTGTCTGTGTTTTATTCCCGTAATATTTCCTTTTTATTCCCGTAACTTTCCCATCACTCCTTTGTAAACTGTATCTGTGTTTTATTCCCATAAAATTTCCACCCCCCTATTTAAATTGTGTCTGAGTTTTATTCCCTTAATATTTCCCTTACGTTTTAATAAATAGTATCTGTGTTTTATTCAGATAATGTTCTACACGCTCCTTTATAAATTTTGGGTATTTTCTATTCCCGGAAATTTCCCCTCACTCCTTTGTAAACTGTATCTGTGTTTTATTCCCGTAACATTTGCTCCCCCTCTTTAAAATGTGTCTGTGTTTTATTCCCGTAATAATTCCGTTTTATTCCCGTAACTTTACCCTCACTCATTTGTAAACTGTATCGGTGTTTTATTCCAGTAACATTTCCTCACCCTATTTAAATTTTGACTGTGTTTTATTCCCGTAATATTTCCTTTTTACTCCCGTAACTTTCCCCTCACTCCTTTGTAAACTGTATCTGTGTTTTATTCCGCAACATTTCATCCCCCCTGTTTAAATTGTGTCTGTGTTTTATTCCCGTAATATTTCCTTTTTATTCCCGTAACTTTCCCCTCACTCCTTTGTAAACTGTATCTGTGTTTTATTCCGCAACATTTCATCCCCCCTGTTTAAATTGTGTCTGTGTTTTATTCCCGTAATATTTCCTTTTTATTCCCGTAACTTTCCCATCACTCCTTTGTAAAGTGTATCTGTGTTTTATGTCCGTAACATTTCCTCCGCCCTTTTTAAATTGTGTCTGCGTTTTATTCCTCTAAAGTTATCCCTGCTTTTTATAAATTGTATGTGTGTTTTATTCGCGTAACTTTTCCATTTTCCTTTATAAATTGTGTCTGTGGTTTATTCCGGTAATATTTCCCTCAAGCCTTTCTAAATTTTGGGTAATTTTTATTCCTGTAACTTTCCCCTCATTCCTTTGTAAACTGTATCTGTGTTTTATACCCGTAACATTTCCTACCCCCTTTATAAATTGTGTCTGTGTTTTATTCCCGTAATATTTCCTTTTTATTCCCGTAACTTACCCCTCACTCCTTTGTTAACTGTATCTGTGTTTTATTCCCGTAAAATTTCCTCCCCCTATTTAAATTGTGTCTGTGTTTTATTCCCGTAATATTTCCGTTTTATTCCCCTAACTTTCCCCTCACTCGTTTGTAAACTGTATCTGTGTTTTATTTCCGGTACCTTTCCTCCCCCTATTTAGATTGTGTCTGTGTTTTATTCCCGTAATATTTCCTTTTTTTCCCGTAACTTTCCCCTCACTCCTTTGTAAACTGTATCAGTGTTTTATTCTCGTAACATTTCCACCCCCCTATTTAAATTGTGTCTGAGTTTTATTCCCGTAATATTTCCCTCACGCTTTAATAAATAGTATTTGTGTTTTATTCAGATAATGTTCTACTCGCTCCTTTATAAATTTTGGGTATTTTCTATTCCCGTAACTCTCCCCTCACTCCTTTGTAAACTGTATCTGTGTTTTATTCCCGTAACAGTTGCTCCCCCTATTTAAATTGTGTCTGTGTTTTATTCCCGTAATAATTCCGTTTTATTCCCGTAACGTTACCCTCACTCATTTGTAAACTGTATCTGTGTTTTATTCCCGTAACATTTCCTCCCCCTATTTAAAATGTGACTGTGTTTTATTTCCGTAATATTTCCTTTTTTTTCCCGTAACTTTCCCCTCACTCCTTTGTAAACTGTATCTGTGTTTTATTCCGCAACATTTCATCCCCCCTGTTTAAATTGTGTCTGTGTTTTATTCCCGTAATATTTCCTTTTTATTCCCGTAACTTTCCCATCACTCCTTTGTAAACTGTATCTGTGTATTATTCCCATAAAATTTCCACCCCCCTATTTAAATTGTGTCTGAGTTTTATTCCCGTAATATTTCCCTTACGTTTTAATAAATAGTATCTGTGTTTTATTCAGATAATGTTCTACTCGCTCCTTTATAAATTTTGGGTATTTTCTATTCCCGGAAGTTTCCCCTCATTCCTTTGTAAACTGTATCTGTGTTTTATTCCCGTAACATTTCCTCACCCTATTTAAATTTTGACTGTGTTTTATTCCCGTAATGTTTCCTTTTTATTCCCGTAACTTTCACCTCACTCCTTTGTAAACTGTATCTGTGTTTTATTCCGCAACATTTCATCCCCCCTGTTTAAATTGTGTCTGTGTTTTATTCCCGTAATATTTCCTTTTTATTCCCGTAACTTTCCCATCACTCCTTTGTAAACTGTATCTGTGTTTTATTCCGCAACATTTCATCCCCCCTGTTTAAATTGTGTCTGTGTTTTATTCCCGTAATATTTCCTTTTTATTCCCGTAACTTTCCCATCACTCCTTTGTAAACTGTATCTGTTTTATTCCCATAACATTTCCACCCCCCTATTTAAATTGTGTCTGAGTTTTATTCCCGTAATATTTCCCTCACGTTTTAATAAATAGTATCTGTGTTTTATTCAGATAATGTTCTACTCGCTCCTTTATAAATTTTGGGTATTTTCTATTCCCGTAAATTTCCCCTCACTCCTTTGTAAACTGTATCTGTGTTTTATTCCCGTAACAGTTGCTCCCCCTATTTAAATTGTGTCTGTGTTTTATTCCCGTAATAATTCCGTTTTATTCCCGTAACTTTACCCTCACTCCTTTGTAAATTGTATCTGTGTTTTATTCCCGTAACATTTCCTCCCCCTATTTAAATTGTGACTGTGTTTTATTCCCGTAATATTTCCGTTTTATTCCCCTAACTTTCCACTCACTCCTTTGTAAACTGTATCTGTGTTTTATTCCGCAACATTTTCTCCCCCCTGTGTTAATTGTGTCTGAGTTTTATTCCCGTAATATTTCCCTTACGTTTTAATAAATAGTATCTGTGTTTTATTCAGATAATGTTCTACTCGCTCCTTTATAAATTTTGGGTATTTTCTATTCCCGGAAGTTTCCCCTCATTCCTTTGTAAACTGTATCTGTGTTTTATTCCCGTAACATTTCCTCACCCTATTTAAATTTTGACTGTGTTTTATTCCCGTAATATTTCCTTTTTATTCCCGTAACTTTCACCTCACTCCTTTGTAAACTGTATCTGTGTTTTATTCCGCAACATTTCATCCCCCCTGTTTAAATTGTGTCTGTGTTTTATTCCCGTAATATTTCCTTTTTATTCCCGTAACTTTCCCATCACTCCTTTGTAAACTGTATCTGTGTTTTATTCCGCAACATTTCATCCCCCCTGTTTAAATTGTGTCTGTGTTTTATTCCCGTAATATTTCCTTTTTATTCCCGTAACTTTCCCATCACTCCTTTGTAAACTGTATCTGTTTTATTCCCATAACATTTCCACCCCCCTATTTAAATTGTGTCTGAGTTTTATTCCCGTAATATTTCCCTCACGTTTTAATAAATAGTATCTGTGTTTTATTCAGATAATGTTCTACTCGCTCCTTTATAAATTTTGGGTATTTTCTATTCCCGTAAATTTCCCCTCACTCCTTTGTAAACTGTATCTGTGTTTTATTCCCGTAACAGTTGCTCCCCCTATTTAAATTGTGTCTGTGTTTTATTCCCGTAATAATTCCGTTTTATTCCCGTAACTTTACCCTCACTCCTTTGTAAATTGTATCTGTGTTTTATTCCCGTAACATTTCCTCCCCCTATTTAAATTGTGACTGTGTTTTATTCCCGTAATGTTTCCGTTTTATTCCCCTAACTTTCCACTCACTCCTTTGTAAACTGTATCTGTGTTTTATTCCGCAACATTTTCTCCCCCCTGTGTTAATTGTGTCTGAGTTTTATTCCCGTAATATTTCCCTTACGTTTTAATAAATAGTATCTGTGTTTTATTCAGATAATGTTCTACTCGCTCCTTTATAAATTTTGGGTATTTTCTATTCCCGGAAGTTTCCCCTCATTCCTTTGTAAACTGTATCTGTGTTTTATTCCCGTAACATTTCCTCACCCTATTTAAATTTTGACTGTGTTTTATTCCCGTAATATTTCCTTTTTATTCCCGTAACTTTCACCTCACTCCTTTGTAAACTGTATCTGTGTTTTATTCCGCAACATTTCATCCCCCCTGTTTAAATTGTGTCTGTGTTTTATTCCCGTAATATTTCCTTTTTATTCCCGTAACTTTCCCATCACTCCTTTGTAAACTGTATCTGTGTTTTATTCCGCAACACATCATCCCCCCTGTTTAAATTGTGTCTGTGTTTTATTCCCGTAATATTTCCTTTTTATTCCCGTAACTTTCCCATCACTCCTTTGTAAACTGTATCTGTTTTATTCCCATAACATTTCCACCCCCCTATTTAAATTGTGTCTGAGTTTTATTCCCGTAATATTTCCCTCACGTTTTAATAAATAGTATCTGTGTTTTATTCAGATAATGTTCTACTCGCTCCTTTATAAATTTTGGGTATTTTCTATTCCCGTAAATTTCCCCTCACTCCTTTGTAAACTGTATCTGTGTTTTATTCCCGTAACAGTTGCTCCCCCTATTTAAATTGTGTCTGTGTTTTATTCCCGTAATAATTCCGTTTTATTCCCGTAACTTTACCCTCACTCCTTTGTAAATTGTATCTGTGTTTTATTCCCGTAACATTTCCTCCCCCTATTTAAATTGTGACTGTGTTTTATTCCCGTAATATTTCCGTTTTATTCCCCTAACTTTCCACTCACTCCTTTGTAAACTGTATCTGTGTTTTATTCCGCCACATTTTCTCCCCCCTGTGTTAATTGTGTCTGTGTTTTATTCCCGTAATATTTCCTTTTTATTCCCGTAACTTTCCCCTCACTCCTTTGTAAACTGTATCTGTGTTTTATTCCCGTAACATTTCCTCCCCCCTATTTAAATTGTGTCTGAGTTTTATTCCCGTAATATTTCCCTCACGTTTTAATAAATAGTATCTGTGTTTTATTCAGATAATGTTCTACTCGCTCCTTTATAAATTTTGGGTATTTTCTATTCCCGTAACTTTCCCCTCACTCCTTTGTAAACTGTATCTGTGTTTTATTCCCGTAACATTTCCTCCCCCCACTATTTAAATTGTGTTTGTGTTTTATTCCCGTAATATTTCCTTTTTATTCCCGTAACTTTCCCCTCACTCCTTTGTAAACTGTATCTGTGTTTTTTTTCCCGTAAAATTTCCTCCCCCCATTCAAATTGTGTCTGAGTTTTATTCCCGTAATATTTCCCTCACGTTTTAATAAATAGTATCTGTGTTTTATTCAGATGATGTTCTACTCGCTCCTTTATAAATTTTAGGTATTTTCTATTCCCGGTAACTTTCTCCTCACTCCTTTGTAAACTGTATCTGTGTTTTATTCCGCAACATTTCCTCCGCCCTGTTTAAATTGTGTCTGTGTTTTATTCCCGTAATATTTCCTTTTTATTCCCGTAACTTTCCCCTCACTCCTTTGTAAACTGTATCTGTGTTTTATTCACGTAACATTTCCTCCCCCCTATTTAAATTGTGTCTGAGTTTTATTCCCGTAATATTTCCCTCACGTTTTAATAAATAGTATCTGTGTTTTATTCCGATAATGTTCTACACGCTCCTTTATAAATTTTGGGTGTTTTCTATTCCCGTAACATTCACCTCACTCCTTTGTAAACTGTATTTGTTTTATTCCAGTAACATTTCCACCCCCCTGTTTAAATTGTGTCTGTGTTTTATTCCCGTAATATTTCCTTTTTATTCCCCTAACTTTCTCCACACTCCTTTGAAAAATGTATCTGTGTTTTATTCCCGTTACATTTCCTCCCCCTATTTAAATTATGTCTGTGTTTTATTCCCGTAATATTTCCTTTTTATTCCCGTAACTTTCCCCTCACTCCTTTGTAAACTGCATCTGTGTTTTATTCCCATAACATTTCCTCCCCACTTTATAAATTGTGTCTGTGTTTTATTCCCGTAATATTTCCTTTTTATTCCCGTAACTTTCCCCTCACTCCTTTGTAAACTGTATCTGTGTTTTATGTCCGTAACATTTCCTCCGCCCTTTTTAAATTGTGTCTGCGTTTTATTCCTCTAAAGTTATCCTTGCTTTTTATAAATTGTATGTGTGTTTTATTCGCGTAACTTTTCCATTTTCCTTTATAAATTGTGTCTGTGGTTTATTCCGGTAATATTTCCCTCAAGCCTTTATAAATTTTGGGTAATTTTTATTCCTGTAACTTTCCCCTCATTCCTTTGTAAACTGTATCTGTGTTTTATCCCCGTAACCTTTCCTCCCCCCTTTATAAATTGTGTCTGTGTTTTATTCCCGTAATATTTCCTTTTTATTCCCGTAACTTACCCCTCACTCCTTTGTTAACTGTATCTGTGTTTTATTCCCGTAACATTCCCTCCCCCTATTTAAATTGTGTCTGTGTTTTATTCCCGTAATATTTCCGTTTTATTCCCCTAACTTTCCCCTCACTCCTTTGTAAACTGTATCTGTGTTTTATTCCCGTAACCTTTCCTCCCCCTATTTAGATTGTGTCTGTGTTTTATTCCCGAAATATTTCATTTTTTTCCCGTAACTTTCCCCTCACTCCTTTGTAAACTGTATCAGTGTTTTATTCTCGTAACATTTCCACCCCCCTATTTAAATTGTGTCTGAGTTTTATTCACGTAATATTTCCCTCACGTTTTAATAAATAGTATCTGTGTTTTATTCAGAAAATGTTCTACTCGCTCCTTTATAAATTTTGGGTATTTTCTATTCCCGTAACTCTCCCCTCACTCCTTTGTAAACTGTATCTGTGTTTTATTCCCGTAACAGTTGCTCCCCCTATTTAAATTGTGTCTGTGTTTTATTCCCGTAATAATTCCGTTTTATTCCCGTAACTTTACCCTCACTCATTTGTAAACTGTATCTGTGTTTTATTCCAGTAACATTTGCTCCCCCTCTTTAAAATGTGTCTGTGTTTTATTCCCGTAATAATTCCGTTTTATTCCCGTAACTTTACCCTCACTCATTTGTAAACTGTATCGGTGTTTTATTCCAGTAACATTTCCTCACCCTATTTAAATTTTGACTGTGTTTTATTCCCGTAATATTTCCTTTTTATTCCCGTAACTTTCCCCTCACTCCTTTGTAAACTGTATCTGTGTTTTATTCCGCAACATTTCATCCCCCCTGTTTAAATTGTGTCTGTGTTTTATTCCCGTAATATTTCCTTTTTATTCCCGTAACTTTCCCATCACTCCTTTGTAAAATGTATCTGTGTTTTATTCCGCAACATTTCATCCCCCCTGTTTAAATTGTGTCTGTGTTTTATTCCCGTAATATTTCCTTTTTATTCCCGTAACTTTCCCATCACTCCTTTGTAAACTGTATCTGTGTTTTATTCCCATAACATTTCCACCCCACTATTTAAATTGTGTCTGAGTTTTATTCCCGTAATATTTCCCTCACGTTTTAATAAATAGTATCTCTGTTTTATTCAGATAATGTTCTACTCGCTCCTTTATAAATTTTGGGTATTTTCTATTCCCGTAACTTTCCCCTCACTCCCTTGTAAACTGTATCTGTGTTTTATTCCCGTAACAGTTGCTCCCCCTATTTAAATTGTGTCTGTGTTTTATTCCCGTAATAATTCCGTTTTATTCCCGTAACTTTACCCTCACTCATTTGTAAACTGTATCTGTGTTTTATTCCCGTAACATTTCCTCACCCTATTTAAATTTTGACTGTGTTTTATTCCCGTAATATTTCCTTTTTATTCCCGTAACTTTCCCCTCACTCCTTTGTAAACTGTATCTGTGTTTTATTCCGCAACATTTCATCCCCCCTGTTTAAATTGTGTCTGTGTTTTATTCCCGTAATATTTCCTTTTTATTCCCGTAACTTTCCCCTCACTCCTTTGTAAACTGTATCTGTGTTTTATTCCCGTAACAGTTGCTCCCCCTATTTAAATTGTGTCTGTGTTTTATCCCCGTAATAATTCCGTTTTATTCCCGTAACTTTACCCTCACTCATTTGTAAACTGTATCTGTGTTTTATTCCCGTAACATTTCCTCACCCTATTTAAATTTTGACTGTGTTTTATTCCCGTAATATTTCCTTTTTATTCCCGTAACTTTCCCCTCACTCCTTTGTAAACTGTATCTGTGTTTTATTCCGCAACATTTCATTCCCCCTGTTTAAATTGTGTCTGTGTTTTATTCCCGTAATATTTCCTTTTTATTCCCGTAACTTTCCCATCACTCCTTTGTAAACTGTATCTGTGTTTTATTCCCATAAAATTTCCACCCCCCTATTTAAATTGTGTCTGAGTTTTATTCCCTTAATATTTCCCTTACGTTTTAATAAATAGTATCTGTGTTTTATTCAGATAATGTTCTACACGCTCCTTTATAAATTTTGGGTATTTTCTATTCCCGGAAATTTCCCCTCACTCCTTTGTAAACTGTATCTGTGTTTTATTCCCGTAACATTTGCTCCCCCTCTTTAAAATGTGTCTGTGTTTTATTCCCGTAATAATTCCGTTTTATTCCCGTAACTTTACCCTCACTCATTTGTAAACTGTATCGGTGTTTTATTCCAGTAACATTTCCTCACCCTATTTAAATTTTGACTGTGTTTTATTCCCGTAATATTTCCTTTTTACTCCCGTAACTTTCCCCTCACTCCTTTGTAAACTGTATCTGTGTTTTATTCCGCAACATTTCATCCCCCCTGTTTAAATTGTGTCTGTGTTTTATTCCCGTAATATTTCCTTTTTATTCCCGTAACTTTCCCCTCACTCCTTTGTAAACTGTATCTGTGTTTTATTCCGCAACATTTCATCCCCCCTGTTTAAATTGTGTCTGTGTTTTATTCCCGTAATATTTCCTTTTTATTCCCGTAACTTTCCCATCACTCCTTTGTAAACTGTAACTGTGTTTTATTCCCATAACATTTCCACCCCCCTATTTAAATTGTGTCTGAGTTTTATTCCCGTAATATTTCCCTCACGTTTTAATAAATAGTATCTGTGTTTTATTCAGATAATGTTCTACTCGCTCCTTTATAAATTTTGGGTATTTTCTATTCCCGTAACTTTCCCCTCACTCCTTTGTAAACTGTATCTGTGTTTTATTCCCGTAACAGTTGCTCCCCCTATTTAAATTGTGTCTGTGTTTTATTCCCGTAATAATTCCGTTTTATTCCCGTAACTTTACCCTCACTCATTTGTAAACTGTATCTGTGTTTTATTCCCGTAACATTTCCTCACCCTATTTAAATTTTGACTGTGTTTTATTCCCGTAATATTTCCTTTTTATTCCCGTAACTTTCCCCTCACTCCTTTGTAAACTGTATCTGTGTTTTATTCCGCAACATTTCATCCCCCCTGTTTAAATTGTGTCTGTGTTTTATTCCCGTAATATTTCCTTTTTATTCCCGTAACTTTCCCCTCACTCCTTTGTAAACTGTATCTGTGTTTTATTCCCGTAACGTTTCCTCACCCTATTTAAATTTTGACTGTGTTTTATTCCCGTAATATTTCCTTTTTATTCCCGTAACTTTCCCCTCACTCCTTTGTAAACTGTATCTGTGTTTTATTCCGCAACATTTCATTCCCCCTGTTTAAATTGTGTCTGTGTTTTATTCCCGTAATATTTCCTTTTTATTCCCGTAACTTTCCCATCACTCCTTTGTAAACTGTATCTGTGTTTTATTCCCATAAAATTTCCACCCCCCTATTTAAATTGTGTCTGAGTTTTATTCCCTTAATATTTCCCTTACGTTTTAATAAATAGTATCTGTGTTTTATTCAGATAATGTTCTACACGCTCCTTTATAAATTTTGGGTATTTTCTATTCCCGGAAATTTCCCCTCACTCCTTTGTAAACTGTATCTGTGTTTTATTCCCGTAACATTTGCTCCCCCTCTTTAAAATGTGTCTGTGTTTTATTCCCGTAATAATTCCGTTTTATTCCCGTAACTTTACCCTCACTCATTTGTAAACTGTATCGGTGTTTTATTCCAGTAACATTTCCTCACCCTATTTAAATTTTGACTGTGTTTTATTCCCGTAATATTTCCTTTTTACTCCCGTAACTTTCCCCTCACTCCTTTGTAAACTGTATCTGTGTTTTATTCCGCAACATTTCATCCCCCCTGTTTAAATTGTGTCTGTGTTTTATTCCCGTAATATTTCCTTTTTATTCCCGTAACTTTCCCCTCACTCCTTTGTAAACTGTATCTGTGTTTTATTCCGCAACATTTCATCCCCCCTGTTTAAATTGTGTCTGTGTTTTATTCCCGTAATATTTCCTTTTTATTCCCGTAACTTTCCCATCACTCCTTTGTAAACTGTAACTGTGTTTTATTCCCATAACATTTCCACCCCCCTATTTAAATTGTGTCTGAGTTTTATTCCCGTAATATTTCCCTCACGTTTTAATAAATAGTATCTGTGTTTTATTCAGATAATGTTCTACTCGCTCCTTTATAAATTTTGGGTATTTTCTATTCCCGTAACTTTCCCCTCACTCCTTTGTAAACTGTATCTGTGTTTTATTCCCGTAACAGTTGCTCCCCCTATTTAAATTGTGTCTGTGTTTTATTCCCGTAATAATTCCGTTTTATTCCCGTAACTTTACCCTCACTCATTTGTAAACTGTATCTGTGTTTTATTCCCGTAACATTTCCTCACCCTATTTAAATTTTGACTGTGTTTTATTCCCGTAATATTTCCTTTTTATTCCCGTAACTTTCCCCTCACTCCTTTGTAAACTGTATCTGTGTTTTATTCCGCAACATTTCATCCCCCCTGTTTAAATTGTGTCTGTGTTTTATTCCCGTAATATTTCCTTTTTATTCCCGTAACTTTCCCCTCACTCCTTTGTAAACTGTATCTGTGTTTTATTCCCGTAACAGTTGCTCCCCCTATTTAAATTGTGTCTGTGTTTTATTCCCGTAATAATTCCGTTTTATTCCCGTAACTTTACCCTCACTCATTTGTAAACTGTATCTGTGTTTTATTCCCGTAACATTTCCTCACCCTATTTAAATTTTGACTGTGTTTTATTCCCGTAATATTTCCTTTTTATTCCCGTAACTTTCCCCTCACTCCTTTGTAAACTGTATCTGTGTTTTATTCCGCAACATTTCATTCCCCCTGTTTAAATTGTGTCTGTGTTTTATTCCCGTAATATTTCCTTTTTATTCCCGTAACTTTCCCATCACTCCTTTGTAAACTGTATCTGTGTTTTATTCCCATAAAATTTCCACCCCCCTATTTAAATTGTGTCTGAGTTTTATTCCCTTAATATTTCCCTTACGTTTTAATAAATAGTATCTGTGTTTTATTCAGATAATGTTCTACACGCTCCTTTATAAATTTTGGGTATTTTCTATTCCCGGAAATTTCCCCTCACTCCTTTGTAAACTGTATCTATGTTTTATTCCCGTAACATTTGCTCCCCCTCTTTAAAATGTGTCTGTGTTTTATTCCCGTAATAATTCCGTTTTATTCCCGTAACTTTACCCTCACTCATTTGTAAACTGTATCGGTGTTTTATTCCAGTAACATTTCATCACCCTATTTAAATTTTGACTGTGTTTTATTCCCGTAATATTTCCTTTTTACTCCCGTAACTTTCCCCTCACTCCTTTTTAAACTGTATCTGTGTTTTATTCCGCAACATTTCATCCCCCCTGTTTAAATTGTGTCTGTGTTTTATTCCCGTAATATTTCCTTTTTATTCCCGTAACTTTCCCCTCACTCCTTTGTAAACTGTATCTGTGTTTTATTCCGCAACATTTCATCCCCCCTGTTTAAATTGTGTCTGTGTTTTATTCCCGTAATATTTCATTTTTATTCCCGTAACTTTCCCATCACACCTTTGTAAACTGTAACTGTGTTTTATTCCCATAACATTTCCACCCCCCTATTTAAATTGTGTCTGAGTTTTATTCCCGTAATATTTCCCTCACGTTTTAATAAATAGTATCTGTGTTTTATTCAGATAATGTTCTACTCGCTCCTTTATAAATTTTGGGTATTTTCTATTCCCGTAACTTTCCCCTCACTCCTTTGTAAACTGTATCTGTGTTTTATTCCCGTAACAGTTGCTCCCCCTATTTAAATTGTGTCTGTGATTTATTCCCGTAATAATTCCGTTTTATTCCCGTAACTTTACCCTCACTCCTTTGTAAATTGTATCTGTGTTTTATTCCCGTAACATTTCCTCCCCCTATTTAAATTGTGACTCTGTTTTATTCCCGTAATATTTCCGTTTTATTCCCCTAACTTTCCACTCACTCCTTTGTAAACTGTATCTGTGTTTTATTCCCGTAACATTTCCTTTTTATTCCCGTAACTTTCCCCTCACTCCTTTGTAAACTGTATCTGTGTTTATTTTCCCGTAAAATTTCCTCCCCCCTATTTAAATTGTGTCTGAGTTTTATTCCCGTAATATTTCCCTCACGTTTTAATAAATAGTATCTGTGTTTTATTCAGATAATGTTCTACTCGCTCCTTTATAAATTTTGGGTATTTTCTATTCCCGGAAGTTTCCCCTCACTCCTTTGTAAACTGTATCTGTGTTTTATTCCCGTAACATTTCCTCACCCTATTTAAATTTTGACTGTGTTTTATTCCCGTAATATTTCCTTTTTATTCCCGTAACTTTCACCTCACTCCTTTGTAAACTGTATCTGTGTTTTATTCCGCAACATTTCATCCCCCCTGTTTAAATTGTGTCTGTGTTTTATTCCCGTAATATTTCCTTTTTATTCCCGTAACTTTCCCATCACTCCTTTGTAAACTGTATCTGTGTTTTATTCCGCAACATTTCATCCCCCCTGTTTAAATTGTGTCTGTGTTTTATTCCCGTAATATTTCCTTTTTATTCCCGTAACTTTCCCATCACTCCTTTGTAAACTGTATCTGTTTTATTCCCATAACATTTCCACCCCCCTATTTAAATTGTGTCTGAGTTTTATTCCCGTAATATTTCCCTCACGTTTTAATAAATAGTATCTGTGTTTTATTCAGATAATGTTCTACTCGCTCCTTTATAAATTTTGGGTATTTTCTATTCCCGTAAATTTCCCCTCACTCCTTTGTAAACTGTATCTGTGTTTTATTCCCGTAACAGTTGCTCCCCCTATTTAAATTGTGTCTGTGGTTTATTCCCGTAATAATTCCGTTTTATTCCCGTAACTTTACCCTCACTCCGTTGTAAATTGTATCTGTGCTTTATTCCCGTAACATTTCCTCCCCCTATTTAAATTGTGACTGTGTTTTATTCCCGTAATATTTCCGTTTTATTCCCCTAACTTTCCACTCACTCCTTTGTAAACTGTATCTGTGTTTTATTCCGCAACATTTTCTCCCCCCTGTTTAAATTGTGTCTGTGTTTTATTCCCGTAATATTTCCTTTTTATTCCCGTAACTTTCCCCTCACTCCTTTGTAAACTGTATCTGTGTTTTATTCCCGTAACATTTCCTCCCCCCTATTTAAATTGTGTCTGAGTTTTATTCCCGTAATATTTCCCTCACGTTTTAATAAATAGTATCTGTGTTTTATTCAGATAATGTTCTACTCGCTCCTTTATAAATTTTGGGTATTTTCTATTCCCGTAACTTTCCCCTCACTCCTTTGTAAACTGTATCTGTGTTTTATTCCCGTAACATTTCCTCCCTCCACTATTTAAATTGTGTTTGTGTTTTATTCCCGTAATATTTCCTTTTTATTCCCGTAACTTTCCCCTCACTCCTTTGTAAACTGTATCTGTGTTTTTTTTCCCGTAAAATTTCCTCCCCCCATTCAAATTGTGTCTGAGTTTTATTCCCGTAATGTTTCCCTCACGTTTTAATAAATAGTATCTGTGTTTTATTCAGATAATGTTCTACTCGCTCCTTTATAAATTTTAGGTATTTTCTATTCCCGGTAACTTTCTCCTCACTCCTTTGTAAACTGTATCTGTGTTTTATTCCCGTAACACTTCCCCCCCCCCTATTTAAATTGTGTTTGTGTTTTATTCCCGTTATATTTCCGTTTTATACCCCTAACTTTCCCCTCACTCCTTTGTAAACTGTATCTGTGTTTTATTCCGCAACATTTCCTCCGCCCTGTTTAGATTGTGTCTGTGTTTTATTCCCGTAATATTTCCTTTTTATTCCCGTAACTTTCCCCTCACTCCTTTGTAAACTGTATCTGTGTTTTATTCACGTAACATTTCCTCCCCCCTATTTAAATTGTGTCTGAGTTTTATTCCCGTAATATTTCCCTCACGTTTTAATAAATAGTATCTGTGTTTTATTCCGATAATGTTCTACACGCTCCTTTATAAATTTTGGGTGTTTTCTATTCCCGTAACATTCACCTCACTCCTTTGTAAACTGTATTTGTTTTATTCCAGTAACATTTCCACCCCCCTGTTTAAATTGTGTCTGTGTTTTATTCCCGTAATATTTCCTTTTTATTTCCCTAACTTTCTCCACACTCCTTTGAAAAATGTATCTGTGTTTTATTCCCGTTACATTTCCTCCCCCTATTTAAATTATGTCTGTGTTTTATTCCCGTAATATTTCCTTTTTATTCCCGTAACTTTCCCCTCACTCCTTTGTAAACTGCATCTGTGTTTTATTCCCATAACATTTCCTCCCCACTTTATAAATTGTGTCTGTGTTTTATTCCCGTAATATTTCCTTTTTATTCCCGTAACTTTCCCCTCACTCCTTTGTAAACTGTATCTGTGTTTTATGTCCGTAACATTTCCTCCGCCCTTTTTAAATTGTGTCTGCGTTTTATTCCTCTAAAGTTATCCTTGCTTTTTATAAATTGTATGTGTGTTTTATTCGCGTAACTTTTCCATTTTCCTTTATAAATTGTGTCTGTGGTTTATTCCGGTAATATTTCCCTCAAGCCTTTATAAATTTTGGGTAATTTTTATTCCTGTAACTTTCCCCTCATTCCTTTGTAAACTGTATCTGTGTTTTATCCCCGTAACCTTTCCTCCTCCCTTTATAAATTGTGTCTGTGTTTTATTCCCGTAATATTTCCTTTTTATTCCCGTAACTTACCCCTCACTCCTTTGTTTACTGTATCTGTGTTTTATTCCCGTAACATTCCATCCCCCTATTTAAATTGTGTCTGTGTTTTATTCCCGTAATATTTCCGTTTTATTCCCCTAACTTTCCCCTCACTCGTTTGTAAACTGTATCTGTGTTTTATTCCCGTAACCTTTCCTCCCCCTATTTAGATTGTGTCTGTGTTTTATTCCCGTAATATTTCCTTTTTTTCCCGTAACTTTCCCCTCACTCCTTTGTAAACTGTATCAGTGTTTTATTCTCGTAACATTTCCACCCCCCTATTTAAATTGTGTCTGAGTTTTATTCACGTAATATTTCCCTCACGTTTTAATAAATAGTATCTGTGTTTTATTCAGATAATGTTCTACTCGCTCCTTTATAAATTTTGGGTATTTTCTATTCCCGTAACTTTCCCCTCACTCCTTTGTAAACTGTATCTGTGTTTTATTCCCGTAACAGTTGCTCCCCCTATTTAAATTGTGTCTGTGATTTATTCCCGTAATAATTCCGTTTTATTCCCGTAACTTTACCCTCACTCCTTTGTAAATTGTATCTGTGTTTTATTCCCGTAACATTTCCTCCCCCTATTTAAATTGTGACTCTGTTTTATTCCCGTAATATTTCCGTTTTATTCCCCTAACTTTCCACTCACTCCTTTGTAAACTGTATCTGTGTTTTATTCCCGTAACATTTCCTTTTTATTCCCGTAACTTTCCCCTCACTCCTTTGTAAACTGTATCTGTGTTTATTTTCCCGTAAAATTTCCTCCCCCCTATTTAAATTGTGTCTGAGTTTTATTCCCGTAATATTTCCCTCACGTTTTAATAAATAGTATCTGTGTTTTATTCAGATAATGTTCTACTCGCTCCTTTATAAATTTTGGGTATTTTCTATTCCCGGAAGTTTCCCCTCACTCCTTTGTAAACTGTATCTGTGTTTTATTCCCGTAACATTTCCTCACCCTATTTAAATTTTGACTGTGTTTTATTCCCGTAATATTTCCTTTTTATTCCCGTAACTTTCACCTCACTCCTTTGTAAACTGTATCTGTGTTTTATTCCGCAACATTGCATCCCCCCTGTTTAAATTGTGTCTGTGTTTTATTCCCGTAATATTTCCTTTTTATTCCCGTAACTTTCCCATCACTCCTTTGTAAACTGTATCTGTGTTTTATTCCGCAACATTTCATCCCCCCTGTTTAAATTGTGTCTGTGTTTTATTCCCGTAATATTTCCTTTTTATTCCCGTAACTTTCCCATCACTCCTTTGTAAACTGTATCTGTTTTATTCCCATAACATTTCCACCCCCCTATTTAAATTGTGTCTGAGTTTTATTCCCGTAATATTTCCCTCACGTTTTAATAAATAGTATCTGTGTTTTATTCAGATAATGTTCTACTCGCTCCTTTATAAATTTTGGGTATTTTCTATTCCCGTAAATTTCCCCTCACTCCTTTGTAAACTGTATCTGTGTTTTATTCCCGTAACAGTTGCTCCCCCTATTTAAATTGTGTCTGTGGTTTATTCCCGTAATAATTCCGTTTTATTCCCGTAACTTTACCCTCACTCCTTTGTAAATTGTATCTGTGCTTTATTCCCGTAACATTTCCTCCCCCTATTTAAATTGTGACTGTGTTTTAATCCCGTAATATTTCCGTTTTATTCCCCTAACTTTCCACTCACTCCTTTGTAAACTGTATCTGTGTTTTATTCCGCAACATTTTCTCCCCCCTGTTTAAATTGTGTCTGTGTTTTATTCCCGTAATATTTCCTTTTTATTCCCGTAACTTTCCCCTCACTCCTTTGTAAACTGTATCTGTGTTTTATTCCCGTAACATTTCCTCCCCCCTATTTAAATTGTGTCTGAGTTTTATTCCCGTAATATTTCCCTCACGTTTTAATAAATAGTATCTGTGTTTTATTCAGATAATGTTCTACTCGCTCCTTTATAAATTTTGGGTATTTTCTATTCCCGTAACTTTCCCCTCACTCCTTTGTAAACTGTATCTGTGTTTTATTCCCGTAACATTTCCTCCCCCCACTATTTAAATTGTGTTTGTGTTTTATTCCCGTAATATTTCCTTTTTATTCCCGTAACTTTCCCCTCACTCCTTTGTAAACTGTATCTGTGTTTTTTTTCCCGTAAAATTTCCTCCCCCCATTCAAATTGTGTCTGAGTTTTATTCCCGTAATGTTTCCCTCACGTTTTAATAAATAGTATCTGTGTTTTATTCAGATAATGTTCTACTCGCTCATTTATAAATTTTAGGTATTTTCTATTCCCGGTAACTTTCTCCTCACTCCTTTGTAAACTGTATCTGTGTTTTATTCCCGTAACATTTCCTCCCCCCTATTTAAATTGTGTTGTGTTTTATTCCCGTTATATTTCCGTTTTATACCCCTAACTTTCCCCTCACTCCTTTGTAAACTGTATCTGTGTTTTATTCCGCAACATTTCCTCCGCCCTGTTTAAATTGTGTCTGTGTTTTATTCCCGTAATATTTCCTTTTTATTCCCGTAACTTTCCCCTCACTCCTTTGTAAACTGTATCTGTGTTTTATTCACGTAACATTTCCTCCCCCCTATTTAAATTGTGTCTGAGTTTTATTCCCGTAATATTTCCCTCACGTTTTAATAAATAGTATCTGTGTTTTATTCCGATAATGTTCTACACGCTCCTTTATAAATTTTGGGTGTTTTCTATTCCCGTAACATTCACCTCACTCCTTTGTAAACTGTATTTGTTTTATTCCAGTAACATTTCCACCCCCCTGTTTAAATTGTGTCTGTGTTTTATTCCCGTAATATTTCCTTTTTATTTCCCTAACTTTCTCCACACTCCTTTGAAAAATGTATCTGTGTTTTATTCCCGTTACATTTCCTCCCCCTATTTAAATTATGTCTGTGTTTTATTCCCGTAATATTTCCTTTTTATTCCCGTAACTTTCCCCTCACTCCTTTGTAAACTGCATCTGTGTTTTATTCCCATAACATTTCCTCCCCACTTTATAAATTGTGTCTGTGTTTTATTCCCGTTATATTTCCGTTTTATACCCCTAACTTTCCCCTCACTCCTTTGTAAACTGTATCTGTGTTTTATTCCGCAACATTTCCTCCGCCCTGTTTAAATTGTGTCTGTGTTTTATTCCCGTAATATTTCCTTTTTATTCCCGTAACTTTCCCCTCACTCCTTTGTAAACTGTATCTGTGTTTTATTCACGTAACATTTCCTCCCCCCTATTTAAATTGTGTCTGAGTTTTATTCCCGTAATATTTCCCTCACGTTTTAATAAATAGTATCTGTGTTTTATTCCGATAATGTTCTACACGCTCCTTTATAAATTTTGGGTGTTTTCTATTCCCGTAACATTCACCTCACTCCTTTGTAAACTGTATTTGTTTTATTCCAGTAACATTTCCACCCCCCTGTTTAAATTGTGTCTGTGTTTTATTCCCGTAATATTTCCTTTTTATTTCCCTAACTTTCTCCACACTCCTTTGAAAAATGTATCTGTGTTTTATTCCCGTTACATTTCCTCCCCCTATTTAAATTATGTCTGTGTTTTATTCCCGTAATATTTCCTTTTTATTCCCGTAACTTTCCCCTCACTCCTTTGTAAACTGCATCTGTGTTTTATTCCCATAACATTTCCTCCCCACTTTATAAATTGTGTCTGTGTTTTATTCCCGTAATATTTCCTTTTTATTCCCGTAACTTTCCCCTCACTCCTTTGTAAACTGTATCTGTGTTTTATGTCCGTAACATTTCCTCCGCCCTTTTTAAATTGTGTCTGCGTTTTATTCCTCTAAAGTTATCCTTGCTTTTTATAAATTGTATGTGTGTTTTATTCGCGTAACTTTTCCATTTTCCTTTATAAATTGTGTCTGTGGTTTATTCCGGTAATATTTCCCTCAAGCCTTTATAAATTTTGGGTAATTTTTATTCCTGTAACTTTCCCCTCATTCCTTTGTAAACTGTATCTGTGTTTTATCCCCGTAACCTTTCCTCCTCCCTTTATAAATTGTGTCTGTGTTTTATTCCCGTAATATTTCCTTTTTATTCCCGTAACTTACCCCTCACTCCTTTGTTAACTGTATCTGTGTTTTATTCCCGTAACATTCCCTCCCCCTATTTAGATTGTGTCTGTGTTTTATTCCCGTAATATTTCCTTTTTTTCCCGTAACTTTCCCCTCACTCCTTTGTAAACTGTATCAGTGTTTTATTCTCGTAACATTTCCACCCCCCTATTTAAATTGTGTCTGAGTTTTATTCACGTAATATTTCCCTCACGTTTTAATAAATAGTATCTGTGTTTTATTCAGATAATGTTCTACTCGCTCCTTTATAAATTTTGGGTATTTTCTATTCCCGTAACTCTCCCCTCACTCCTTTGTAAACTGTATCTGTGTTTTATTCCCGTAACAGTTGCTCCACCTATTTAAATTGTGTCTGTGTTTTATTCCCGTAATAATGCCGTTTTATTCCCGTAACCTTACCCTCACTCATTTGTAAACTGTATCTGTGTTTTTTTCCCGTAACATTTCCTCACCCTATTTAAATTTTGACTGTGTTTTATTCCCGTAATATTTCCTTTTTATTCCCGTAACTTTCCCCTCACTCCTTTGTATACTGTATCTGTGTTTTATTCCGCAACATTTCATCCCCCCTGTTTAAATTGTGTCTGTGTTTTATTCCCGTAATATTTCCTTTTTATTCCCGTAACTTTCCCATCACTCCTTTGTAAACTGTATCTGAGTTTTATTCCCGTAATATTTCCCTCACGTTTTAATAAATGGTATCTGTGTTTTATTCAGATAATGTTCTACTCGCTCCTTTATAAATTTTGGGTATTTTCTATTCCCGTAACTCTCCCCTCACTCCTTTGTAAACTGTATCTGTGTTTTATTCCCATAACATTTCCTCCCCCTATTTAAAATGTGACTGTGTTTTATTTCCGTAATATTTCCTTTTTATTCCCGTAACTTTCCCCTCACTCCTTTGTAAACTGTATCTGTGTTTTATTCCGCAACATTTCATCCCCCCTGTTTAAATTGTGTCTGTGTTTTATTCCCGTAATATTTCCTTTTTATTCCCGTAACTTTCCCATCACTCCTTTGTAAACTGTATCTGTGTTTTATTCCCATAAAATTCCCACCCCCCTATTTAAATTGTGTCTGAGTTTTATTCCCGTAATATTTCCCTTACGTTTTAATAAATAGTATCTGTGTTTTATTCAGATAATGTTCTACTCGCTCCTTTATAAATTTTGGGTATTTTCTATTCCCGGAAGTTTCCCCTCACTCCTTTGTAAACTGTATCTGTGTTTTATTCCAGTAACATTTGCTCCCCCTCTTTAAAATGTGTCTGTGTTTTATTCCTGTAATAATTCCGTTTTATTCCCGTAACTTTACCCTCACTCATTTGTAAACTGTATCGGTGTTTTATTCCAGTAACATTTCCTCACCCTATTTAAATTTTGACTGTGTTTTCTTCCCGTAATATTTCCTTTTTATTCCCGTAACTTTCCCCTCACTCCTTTGTAAACTGTATCTGTGTTTTATTCCGCAACATTTTCTCCCCCCTGTTTAAATTGTGTCTGTGTTTTATTCCCGTAATATTTCCTTTTTATTCCCGTAACTTTCCCCTCACTCCTTTGTAAACTGTATCTGTGTTTTATTCCCGTAACATTTCCTCCCCCCTATTTAAATTGTGTCTGAGTTTTATTCCCGTAATATTTCCCTCACGTTTTAATAAATAGTATCTGTGTTTTATTCAGATAATGTTCTATTCGCTCCTTTATAAATTTTGGGTATTTTCTATTCCCGTAACTTTCCCCTCACTCCTTTGTAAACTGTATCTGTGTTTTATTCCCGTAACATTTCCTCCCCCCACTATTTAAATTGTGTTTGTGTTTTATTCCCGTAATATTTCCTTTTTATTCCCGTAACTTTCCCCTCACTCCTTTGTAAACTGTATCTGTGTTTTTTTTCCCGTAAAATTTCCTCCCCCCATTCAAATTGTGTCTGAGTTTTATTCCCGTAATATTTCCCTCACGTTTTAATAAATAGTATCTGAGTTTTATTCAGATAATGTTCTACTCGCTCCTTTATAAATTTTAGGTATTTTCTATTCCCGGTAACTTTCTCCTCACTCCTCTGTAAACTGTATCTGTGTTTTATTCCCGTAACATTTCCTCCCCCCTATTTAAATTGTGTTTGTGTTTTATTCCCGTTATATTTCCGTTTTATACCCCTAACTTTCCCCTCACTCCTTTGTAAACTGTATCTGTGTTTTATTCCGCAACATTTCCTCCGCCCTGTTTAAATTGTGTCTGTGTTTTATTCCCGTAATATTTCCTTTTTATTCCCGTAACTTTCCCCTCACTCCTTTGTAAACTGTATCTGTGTTTTATTCACGTAACATTTCCTCCCCCCTATTTAAATTGTGTCTGAGTTTTATTCCCGTAATATTTCCCTCACGTTTTAATAAATACTATCTGTGTTTTATTCCGATAATGTTCTACACGCTCCTTTATAAATTTTGGGTGTTTTCTATTCCCGTAACATTCACCTCACTCCTTTGTAAACTGTATTTGTTTTATTCCAGTAACATTTCCACCCCCCTGTTTAAATTGTGTCTGTGTTTTATTCCCGTAATATTTCCTTTTTATTCCCCTAACTTTCTCCACACTCCTTTGAAAAATGTATCTGTGTTTTATTCCCGTTACATTTCCTCCCCCTATTTAAATTATGTCTGTGTTTTATTCCCGTAATATTTCCTTTTTATTCCCGTAACTTTCCCCTCACTCCTTTGTAAACTGCATCTGTGTTTTATTCCCATAACATTTACTCCCCACTTTATAAATTGTGTCTGTGTTTTATTCCCGTAATATTTCCTTTTTATTCCCGTAACTTTCCCCTCACTCCTTTGTAAACTGTATCTGTGTTTTATGTCCGTAACATTTCCTCCGCCCTTTTTAAATTGTGTCTGCGTTTTATTCCTCTAAAGTTATCCTTGCTTTTTATAAATTGTATGTGTGTTTTATTCGCGTAACTTTTCCATTTTCCTTTATAAATTGTGTCTGTGGTTTATTCCGGTAATATTTCCCTCAAGCCTTTATAAATTTTGGGTAATTTTTATTCCTGTAACTTTCCCCTCATTCCTTTGTAAACTGTATCTGTGTTTTATCCCCGTAACCTTTCCTCCCCCCTTTATAAATTGTGTCTGTGTTTTATTCCCGTAATATTTCCTTTTTATTCCCGTAACTTACCCCTCACTCCTTTGTTAACTGTATCTGTGTTTTATTCCCGTAACATTCCCTCCCCCTATTTAAATTGTGTCTGTGTTTTATTCCCGTAATATTTCCGTTTTATTCCCCTAACTTTCCCCTCACTCGTTTGTAAACTGTATCAGTGTTTTATTCTCGTAACATTTCCACCCCCCATTTAAATTGTGTCTGAGTTTTATTCACGTAATATTTCCCTCACGTTTTAATAAATAGTATCTGTGTTTTATTCAGATAATGTTCTACTCGCTCCTTTATAAATTTTGGGTATTTTCTATTCCCGTAACTCTCCCCTCACTCCTTTGTAAACTGTATCTGTGTTTTATTCCCGTAACAGTTGCTCCCCCTATTTAAATTGTGTCTGTGTTTTATTCCCGTAATAATTCCGTTTTATTCCCGTAACTTTACCCTCACTCATTTGTAAACTGTATCTGTGTTTTATTCCCGTAACATTTCCTCACCCTATTTAAATTTTGACTGTGTTTTATTCCCGTAATATTTCCTTTTTATTCCCGTAACTTTCCCCTCACTCCTTTGTATACTGTATCTGTGTTTTATTCCGCAACATTTCATCCCCCCTGTTTAAATTGTGTCTGTGTTTTATTCCCGTAATATTTCCTTTTTATTCCCGTAACTTTCCCATCACTCCTTTGTAAACTGTATCTGAGTTTTATTCCCGTAATATTTCCCTCACGTTTTAATAAATAGTATCTGTGTTTTATTCAGATAATGTTCTACTCGCTCCTTTATAAATTTTGGGTATTTTCTATTCCCGTAACTCTCCCCTCACTCCTTTGTAAACTGTATCTGTGTTTTATTCCCATAACATTTCCTCCCCCTATTTAAAATGTGACTGTGTTTTATTTCCGTAATATTTCCTTTTTATTCCCGTAACTTTCCCCTCACTCCTTTGTAAACTGTATCTGTGTTTTATTCCGCAACATTTCATTCCCCCTGTTTAAATTGTGTCTGTGTTTTATTCCCGTAATATTTCCTTTGTATTCCCGTAACTTTCCCATCACTCTTTTGTAAACTGTATCTGTGTTTTATTCCCATAAAATTCCCACCCCCCTATTTAAATTGTGTCTGAGTTTTATTCCCGTAATATTTCCCTTAAGTTTTAATAAATAGTATCTGTGTTTTATTCAGATAATGTTCTACTCGCTCCTTTATAAATTTTGGGTATTTTCTATTCCCGGAAGTTTCCCCTCACTCCTTTGTAAACTGTATCTGTGTTTTATTCCAGTAACATTTGCTCCCCCTCTTTAAAATGTGTCTGTGTTTTATTCCCGTAATAATTCCGTTTTATTCCCGTAACTTTACCCTCACTCATTTGTAAACTGTATCGGTGTTTTATTCCAGTAACATTTCCTCACCCTATTTAAATTTTGACTGTGTTTGCTTCCCGTAATATTTCCTTTTTATTCCCGTAACTTTCCCCTCACTCCTTTGTAAACTGTATCTGTGTTTTATTCCGCAACATTTCATCCCCCCTGTTTAAATTGTGTCTGTGTTTTATTCCCGTAATATTTCCTTTTTATTCCCGTAACTTTCCCATCACTCCTTTGTAAAATGTATCTGTGTTTTATTCCGCAACATTTCATCCCCCCTGTTTAAATTGTGTCTGTGTTTTATTCCCGTAATATTTCCTTTTATTCCCGTAACTTTCCCATCACTCCTTTGTAAACTGTATCTGTGTTTTATTCCCATAACATTTCCACCCCACTATTTAAATTGTGTCTGAGTTTTATTCCCGTAATATTTCCCTCACGTTTTAATAAATAGTATCTCTGTTTTATTCAGATAATGTTCTACTCGCTCCTTTATAAATTTTGGGTATTTTCTATTCCCGTAACTTTCCCCTCACTCCCTTGTAAACTGTATCTGTGTTTTATTCCCGTAACAGTTGCTCCCCCTATTTAAATTGTGTCTGTGTTTTATTCCCGTAATAATTCCGTTTTATTCCCGTAACTTTACCCTCACTCATTTGTAAACTGTATCTGTGTTTTATTCCCGTAACATTTCCTCACCCTATTTAAATTTTGACTGTGTTTTATTCCCGTAATATTTCCTTTTTATTCCCGTAACTTTCCCCTCACTCCTTTGTAAACTGTATCTGTGTTTTATTCCGCAACATTTCATCCCCCCTGTTTAAATTGTGTCTGTGTTTTATTCCCGTAATATTTCCTTTTTATTCCCGTCACTTTCCCCTCACTCCTTTGTAAACTGTATCTGTGTTTTATTCCCGTAACAGTTGCTCCCCCTATTTAAATTGTGTCTGTGTTTCATTCCCGTAATAATTCCGTTTTATTCCCGTAACTTTACCCTCACTCATTTGTAAACTGTATCTGTGTTTTATTCCCGTAACATTTCCTCACCCTATTTAAATTTTGACTGTCTTTTATTCCCGTAATATTTCCTTTTTATTCCCGTAACTTTCCCCTCACTCCTTTGTAAACTGTATCTGTGTTTTATTCCGCAACATTTCATTCCCCGTTTAAATTGTGTCTGTGTTTTATTCCCGTAATATTTCCTTTTTATTCCCGTAACTTTCCCATCACTCCTTTGTAAACTGTTTCTGTGTTTTATTCCCATAAAATTTCCACCCCCCTATTTAAATTGTGTCTGAGTTTTATTCCCGTAATATTTCCCTTACGTTTTAATAAATAGTATCTGTGTTTTATTCAGATAATGTTCTACACGCTCCTTTATAAATTTTGGGTATTTTCTATTCCCGGAAGTTTCCCCTCACTCCTTTGTAAACTGTATCTGTGTTTTATTCCCGTAACATTTGCTCCCCCTCTTTAAAATGTGTCTGTGTTTTATTCCCGTAATAATTCCGTTTTATTCCCGTAACTTTACCCTCACTCATTTGTAAACTGTATCGGTGTTTTATTCCAGTAACATTTCCTCACCCTATTTAAATTTTGACTGTGTTTTATTCCCGTAATATTTCCTTTTTATTCCCGTAACTTTCCCCTCACTCCTTTGTAAACTGTATCTGTGTTTTATTCCGCAACATTTCATCCCCCCTGTTTAAATTGTGTCTGTGTTTTATTCCCGTAATATTTCCTTTTTATTCCCGTAACTTTCCCATCACTCCTTTGTAAACTGTATCTGTGTTTTATTCCGCAACATTTCATCCCCCCTGTTTAAATTGTGTCTGTGTTTTATTCCCGTAATATTTCCTTTTTATTCCCGTAACTTTCCCATCACTCCTTTGTAAACTGTAACTGTGTTTTATTCCCATAACATTTCCACCCCCCTATTTAAATTGTGTCTGAGTTTTATTCCCGTAATATTTCCCTCACGTTTTAATAAATAGTATCTGTGTTTTATTCAGATAATGTTCTACTCGCTCCTTTATAAATTTTGGGTATTTTCTATTCCCGTAACTTTCCCCTCACTCCTTTGTAAACTCTATCTGTGTTTTATTCCCGTAACAGTTGCTCCCCCTATTTAAATTGTGTCTGTGATTTATTCCCGTAATAATTCCGTTTTATTCCCGTAACTTTACCCTCACTCCTTTGTAAATTGTATCTGTGTTTTATTCCCGTAACATTTCCTCCACCTATTTAAATTGTGACTCTGTTTTATTCCCGTAATATTTCCGTTTTATTCCCCTAACTTTCCACTCACTCCTTTGTATACTGTATCTGTGTTTTATTCCCGTAACATTTCCTCCCCCCCTACTTTAATTGTGTTTGTGTTTTATTCCCGTAATATTTCCTTTTTATTCCCGTAACTTTCCCCTCACTCCTTTGTAAACTGTATCTGTGTTTATTTTCCCGTAAAATTTCCTCCCCCCTATTTAAATTGTGTCTGAGTTTTATTCCCGTAATATTTCCCTCACGTTTTAATAAATAGTATCTGTGTTTTATTCAGATAATGTTCTACTCGCTCCTTTATAAATTTTGGGTATTTTCTATTCCCGTAACTTTCCCCTCACTCCTTTGTAAACTGTTTCTGTGTTTTATTCCCGTAACATTTCCTCCCCCCCCTATTTAAATTGTGTTTGTGTTTTATTCCCGTAACATTTCCTCCCCCCCCTATTTAAATTGTGTCTGAGTTTTATTCCCGTAATATTTCCCTCACGTTTTAATAAATAGTATCTGTGTTTTATTCAGATAATGTTCTACTCGCTCCTTTATAAATTTTGGGTATTTTCTATTCCGGGTAACTTTCTCCTCACTCCTTTGTAAACTGTATCTGTGTTTTATTCCCGTAACATTTCCTCCCCCCTATTTAAATTGTGTTTGTGTTTTATTCCCGTTATATTTCCGTTTTATACCCCTAACTTTCCCCTCACTCCTTTGTAAACTGTATCTGTGTTTTATTCCGCAACATTTCCTCTGCCCTGTTTAAATTGTGTCTGTGTTTTATTCCCGTAATATTTCCTTTTTATTCCCGTAACTTTCCCCTCACTCCTTTGTAAACTGTATCTGTGTTTTATTCACGTAACATTTCCTCCCCCCTATTTAAATTGTGTCTGAGTTTTATTCCCGTAATATTTCCCTCACGTTTTAATAAATAGTATCTGTGTTTTATTCCGATAATGTTCTACACGCTCCTTTATAAATTTTGGGTATTTTCTATTCCCGTAACTTTCCCCTCACTCCTTTGTAAACTGTTTCTGTGTTTTATTCCCGTAACATTTCCACCCCCCTATTTAAATTGTGTTTGTGTTTTATTCCCGTAGTATTTCCTTTTTATTCCCGTAACTTTCCCCTCACTCCTTTGTAAACTGTATCTGTGTTTTTTTTTCCCGTAAAATTTCCTCCCCCCATTCAAATTGTGCCTGAGTTTTATTCCCGTAATATTTCCCTCACGTTTTAATAAATAGTATCTGTGTTTTATTCAGATAATGTTCTACTCGCTCCTTTATAAATTTTGGGTATTTTCTATTCCCGGTAACTTTCCTTTGTAAACTGTATCTGTTTTATTCCCGTAACATTTCTTCCCCCCTATTTAAATTGTGTTTGTGTTTTATTCCCGTTATATTTCCGTTTTATACCCCTAACTTTCCAATCACTCCTTTGTAAACTGTATCTGTGTTTTATTCCGCAACATTTCCTCTGCCCTGTTTAAATTGTGTCTGTGTTTTATTCCCGTAATATTTCCTTTTTATTCCCGTAACTTTCCCCTCACTCCTTTGTAAACTGTATCTGTGTTTTATTCACGTAACATTTCCTCACCCCTATTTAAATTGTGTCTGAGTTTTATTCCCGTAATATTTCCCTCACGTTTTAATAAATAGTATCTGTGTTTTATTCCGATAATGTTCTACACGCTCCTTTATAAATTTTGGGTGTTTTCTATTCCCGTAACATTCACCTCACTCCTTTGTAAACTGTATTTGTTTTATTCCAGTAACATTTCCACCCCCCTGTTTAAATTGTGTCTGTGTTTTATTCCCGTAATATTTCCTTTTTATTCCCCTAACTTTCTCCACACTCCTTTGAAAAATGTATCTGTGTTTTATTCCCGTTACATTTCCTCCCCCTATTTAAATTATGTCTGTGTTTTATTCCCGTAATATTTCCTTTTTATTCCCGTAACTTTCCCCTCACTCCTTTGTAAACTGCATCTGTGTTTTATTCCCATAACATTTCCTCGCCACTTTATAAATTGTGTCTGTGTTTTATTCCCGTAATATTTCCTTTTTATTCCCGTAACTTTCCCCTCACTCCTTTGTAAACTGTATCTGTGTTTTATGTCCGTAACATTTCCTCCGCCCTTTTTAAATTGTGTCTGCGTTTTATTCCTCTAAAGTTATCCTTGCTTTTTATAAATTGTATGTGTGTTTTATTCGCGTAACTTTTCCATTTTCCTTTATAAATTGTGTCTGTGGTTTATTCCGGTAATATTTCCCTCAAGCCTTTATAAATTTTGGGTAATTTTTATTCCCGTAACTTTCCCCTCACTCCTTTGTAAAGTGTATCTGTGTTTTATGTCCGTAACATTTCCTCCGCCCTTTTTAAATTGTGTCTGCGTTTTATTCCTCTAAATTTATCCTTGCTTTTTATAAATTGTATGTGTGTTTTATTCGCGTAACTTTTCCATTTTTCTTTATAAATTCTGTCTGTGGTTTATTCCGGTAATATTTCCCTTAAGCCTTTATAAATTTTGGGTAATTTTTATTCCTGTAACTTTCCCATCATTCCTTTGTAAACTGTATCTGTGTTTTATCCCCGTAACATTTCCTCCCCCCTTTATAAATTGTGTCTGTGTTTTATTCCCGTAATATTTCCTTTTTATTCCCGTAACTTACCCCTCACTCCTTTGTTAACTGTATCTGTGTTTTATTCTCGTAACATTTCCTCCCCCTATTTAAATTGTGTCTGTGTTTTATTCCCGTAATAGTTCCGTTTTATTCCCCTAACTTTCCCCTCACTCGTTTGTAAACTGTATCTGTGTTTTATTCCCGTAACCTTTCCTCCCCCTATTTAGATTGTGTCTGTGTTTTATTCCCGTAATATTTCCTTTTTTTCCCGTAACTTTCCCCTCACTCCTTTGTAAACTGTATCAGTGTTTTATTCCAGTAACATTTCCACCCCCCTGTTTAAATTGTGTCTGTGTTTTATTCCCGTAATATTTCCTTTTTATTCCCCTAACTTTCTCCACACTCCTTTGAAAAATGTATCTGTGTTTTATTCCCGTTACATTTCCTCCCCCTATTTAAATTATGTCTGTGTTTTATTCCCGTAATATTTCCTTTTTATTCCCGTAACTTTCCCCTCACTCCTTTGTAAACTGCATCTGTGTTTTATTCCCATAACATTTCCTCGCCACTTTATAAATTGTGTCTGTGTTTTATTCCCGTAATATTTCCTTTTTATTCCCGTAACTTTCCCCTCACTCCTTTGTAAACTGTATCTGTGTTTTATGTCCGTAACATTTCCTCCGCCCTTTTTAAATTGTGTCTGCGTTTTATTCCTCTAAAGTTATCCTTGCTTTTTATAAATTGTATGTGTGTTTTATTCGCGTAACTTTTCCATTTTCCTTTATAAATTGTGTCTGTGGTTTATTCCGGTAATATTTCCCTCAAGCCTTTATAAATTTTGGGTAATTTTTATTCCCGTAACTTTCCCCTCACTCCTTTGTAAAGTGTATCTGTGTTTTATGTCCGTAACATTTCCTCCGCCCTTTTTAAATTGTGTCTGCGTTTTATTCCTCTAAATTTATCCTTGCTTTTTATAAATTGTATGTGTGTTTTATTCGCGTAACTTTTCCATTTTTCTTTATAAATTCTGTCTGTGGTTTATTCCGGTAATATTTCCCTTAAGCCTTTATAAATTTTGGGTAATTTTTATTCCTGTAACTTTCCCATCATTCCTTTGTAAACTGTATCTGTGTTTTATCCCCGTAACATTTCCTCCCCCCTTTATAAATTGTGTCTGTGTTTTATTCCCGTAATATTTCCTTTTTATTCCCGTAACTTACCCCTCACTCCTTTGTTAACTGTATCTGTGTTTTATTCTCGTAACATTTCCTCCCCCTATTTAAATTGTGTCTGTGTTTTATTCCCGTAATAGTTCCGTTTTATTCCCCTAACTTTCCCCTCACTCGTTTGTAAACTGTATCTGTGTTTTATTCCCGTAACCTTTCCTCCCCCTATTTAGATTGTGTCTGTGTTTTATTCCCGTAATATTTCCTTTTTTTCCCGTAACTTTCCCCTCACTCCTTTGTAAACTGTATCAGTGTTTTATTCTCGTAACATTTCCACCCCCCTATTTAAATTGTGTCTGAGTTTTATTCCCGTAATATTTCCCTCACGTTTTAATAAATAGTATCTGTGTTTTATTCATATAATGTTCTACTCGCTCCTTTATAAATTTTGGGTATTTTCTATTCCCGTAACTATCCCCTCACTCCTTTGTAAACTGTATCTGTGTTTTATTCCCGTAACAGTTGCTCCC
Source organism: Narcine bancroftii (assembly GCF_036971445.1). Taxonomy (NCBI): domain Eukaryota; kingdom Metazoa; phylum Chordata; class Chondrichthyes; order Torpediniformes; family Narcinidae; genus Narcine; species Narcine bancroftii. Next base: position 4,805,169 of record NW_027211800.1, on the reverse strand, counting down.
CCTATTTAAATTGTGCTCACCCTATTTAAATTGTGTCTGTGTTTTATTCCCGTAATATTTCCCTCACGTTTTAATAAATAGTATCTGTGTTTTATTCATATAATGTTCTACTCGCTCCTTTATAAATTTTGGGTATTTTCTATTCCCGTAACTATCCCCTCACTCCTTTGTAAACTGTATCTGTGTTTTATTCCGCAACATTTCATCCCCCCTGTTTAAATTGTGTCTGTGTTTTATTCCCGTAATATTTCCTTTTTATTCCCGTAACTTTCCCATCACTCCTTTGTAAACTGTATCTGTGTTTTATTCCCATAACATTTCCACCCCCCTATTTAAATTGTGTCTGAGTTTTATTCCCGTAATATTTCCCTCGCGTTTTAATAAATAGTATCTGTGTTTTATTCAGATAATGTTCTACTCGCTCCTTTATAAATTTTGGGTATTTTCTATTTCCGTAACTTTCCCCTCACTCCTTTGTAAACTGTAACTGTGTTTTATTCCAGTAACAGTTGCTCCCCCTATTTAAATTGTGTCTGTGTTTTATTCCCGTTATAATTCCGTTTTATTCCCGTAACTTTACCCTCACTCCTTTGTAAATTGTATCTGTGTTTTATTCCCGTAACATTTCCTCCCCCTATTTAAATTGTGACTGTGTTTTATTCCCGTAATATTTCCGTTTTATACCCTAACTTTCCACTCACTCCTTTGTAAACTGTATCTGTGTTTTATTCCGCAACATTTCCTCTGCCCTGTTTAAATTGTGTCTGTGTTTTATTCCCGTAATATTTCCCTCACGTTTTAATAAATAGTATCTGTGTTTTATTCCGATAATGTTCTACACGCTCCTTTATAAATTTTGGGTATTTTCTATTCCCGTAACTTTCCCCTCACTCCTTTGTAAACTGTTTCTGTGTTTTATTCCCGTAACATTTCCACCCCCCTATTTAAATTGTGTTTGTGTTTTATTCCCGTAGTATTTCCTTTTTATTCCCGTAACTTTCCCCTCACTCCTTTGTAAACTGTATCTGTGTTTTTTTTTCCCGTAAAATTTCCTCCCCCCATTCAAATTGTGTCTGAGTTTTATTCCCGTAATATTTCCCTCACGTTTTAATAAATAGTATCTGTGTTTTATTCAGATAATGTTCTACTCGCTCCTTTATAAATTTTGGGTATTTTCTATTCCCGGTAACTTTCTCCTCACTCCTTTGTAAACTGTATCTGTGTTTTATTCCCGTAACATTTCCTCCCCCCTATTTAAATTGTGTTTGTGTTTTATTCCCGTTATATTTCCGTTTTATACCCCTAACTTTCCCCTCACTCCTTTGTAAACTGTATCTGTGTTTTATTCCGCAACATTTCCTCTGCCCTGTTTAATTGTGTCTGTGTTTTATTCCCGTAATATTTCCTTTTTATTCCCGTAACTTTCCCCTCACTCCTTTGTAAACTGTATCTGTGTTTTATTCACGTAACATTTCCTCCCCCCTATTTAAATTGTGTCTGAGTTTTATTCCCGTAATATTTCCCTCACGTTTTAATAAATAGTATCTGTGTTTTATTCCGATAATGTTCTACACGCTCCTTTATAAATTTTGGGTGTTTTCTATTCCCGTAACATTCACCTCACTCCTTTGTAAACTGTATTTGTTTTATTCCAGTAACATTTCCACCCCCCTGTTTAAATTGTGTTTGTGTTTTATTCCGGTAATATTTCCTTTTTATTCCCCTAACTTTCTCCACAGTCCTTTGAAAAATGTATCTGTGTTTTATTCCCGTTACATTTCCTCCCCCTATTTAAATTATGTCTGTGTTTTATTCCCGTAATATTTCCGTTTTATACCCCTAACTTTCCCCTCACTCCTTTGTAAACTGTATCTGTGTTTTATTCCGCAACATTTCCTCCACCCTGTTTAAATTGTGTCTGTGTTTTATTCCCGTAATATTTCCTTTTTATTCCCGGTAACTTTCACCTCACTCCTTTGTAAACTGTATCTGTGTTTTATTCCCGTAACATTTCCTCCCCCCTATTTAAATTGTGTTTGTGTTTTATTCCCGTTATATTTCCGTTTTATACCCCTAACTTTCCCCTCACTCCTTTGTAAACTGTATCTGTGTTTTATTCCGCAACATTTCCTCCGCCCTGTTTAAATTGTGTCTGTGTTTTATTCCCGTAATATTTCCGTTTTATTCCCGGAACTTTCCCCTCACTCCTTTGTAAACTGTATCTGTGTTTTATTCACGTAACATTTCCTCCCCCCTATTTAAATTGTGTCTGCGTTTTATTCCCGTAATATTTCCCTCACGTTTTAATAAATAGTATCTGTGTTTTATTCCGATAATGTTCTACACGCTCCTTTATAAATTTTGGGTGTTTTCTATTCCCGTAACATTCACCTCACTCCTTTGTAAACTGTATTTGTTTTATTCCAGTAACATTTCCACCCCCATGTTTAAATTGTGTCTGTGTTTTATTCCCGTAATATTTCCGTTTTATTCCCCTAACTTTCCCCTCACTCGTTTGTAAACTGTATCTGTGTTTTATTCCCGTAACCTTTCCTCCCCCTATTTAGATTGTGTCTGTGTTTTATTCCCGTAATATTTCCTTTTTTTCCCGTAACTTTCCCCTCACTCCTTTGTAAACTGTATCAGTGTTTTATTCTCGTAACATTTCCACCCCCCTATTTAAATTGTGTCTGAGTTTTATTCCCGTAATATTTCCCTCACGTTTTAATAAATAGTATCTGTGTTTTATTCAGATAATGTTCTACTCGCTCCTTTATAAATTTTGAGTATTTTCTATTCCCGTAACTCTCCCCTCACTCCTTTGTAAACTGTATCTGTGTTTTATTCCCGTAACAGTTGCTCCCCCTATTTAAATTGTGCTCACCCTATTTAAATTGTGTCTGTGTTTTATTCCCGTTATAATTCCGTTTTATTCCCGTAACTTTACCCTCACTCCTTTGTAAATTGTATCTGTGTTTTATTCCCGTAACATTTCCTCCCCCTATTTAAATTGTGACTGTGTTTTATTCCCGTAATATTTCCGTTTTATTCCCCTAACTTTCCACTCACTCCTTTGTAAACTGTATCTTTGTTTTATTCCGGAACATTTCCTCCCCCCTGTTTAAATTGTGTCTGTGTTTTATTCCCGTAATATTTCCTTTTTATTCCCGTAACTTTCCCCTCACTCCTTTGTAAACTGTATCTTTGTTTTATTCCCGTAACATTTCTTCCCCCCTATTTAAATTGTGTCTGAGTTTTATTCCCGTAATATTTCCCTCACGTTTTAATAAATAGTATCTGTGCTTTATTCAGATAATGTTCTACACGCTCCTTTATAAATTTTGGGTGTTTTCTATTCCCGTAACATTCACCTCACTCCTTTGTAAACTGTATTTGTTTTATTCCAGTAACATTTCCACCCCCCTGTTTAAATTGTGTCTGTGTTTTATTCCCGTAATATTTCCTTTTTATTCCCCTAACTTTCTCCACACTCCTTTGAAAAATGTATCTGTGTTTTATTCCCGTTACATTTCCTCCCCCTATTTAAATTATGTCTGTGTTTTATTCCCGTAATATTTCCTTTTTATTCCCGTAACTTTCCCCTCACTCCTTTGTAAACTGCATCTGTGTTTTATTCCCATAACATTTCCTCCCCACTTTATAAATTGTGTCTGTGTTTTATTCCCGTAATATTTCCTTTTTATTCCCGTAACTTTCCCCTCACTCCTTTGTAAACTGTATCTGTGTTTTATGTCCGTAACATTTCCTCCGCCCTTTTTAAATTGTGTCTGCGTTTTATTCCTCTAAAGTTATCCTTGCTTTTTATAAATTGTATGTGTGTTTTATTCGCGTAACTTTTCCATTTTCCTTTATAAATTGTGTCTGTGGTTTATTCCGGTAATATTTCCCTCAAGCCTTTATAAATTTTGGGTAATTTTTATTCCTGTAACTTTCCCCTCATTCCTTTGTAAACTGTATCTGTGTTTTATACCCGTAACATTTCCTCCCCCCTTTATAAATTGTGTCTGTGTTTTATTCCCGTAATATTTCCTTTTTATTCCCGTAACTTACCCCTCACTCCTTTGTTAACTGTATCTGTGTTTTATTCCCGTAACATTTCCTCCCCCTATTTAAATTGTGTCTGTGTTTTATTCCCGTAATATTTCCGTTTTATTCCCCTAAATTTCCCCTCACTCGTTTGTAAACTGTATCTGTGTTTTATTCCCGTAACCTTTCCTCCCCCTATTTAGATTGTGTCTGTGTTTTATTCCCGTAATATTTCCTTTTTTTCCCGTAACTTTCCCCTCACTCCTTTGTAAACTGTATCAGTGTTTTATTCCCGTAACATTTCCACCCCCCTATTTAAATTGTGTCTGAGTTTTATTCCCGTAATATTTCCTTTTTATTCCCGTAACTTTCCCCTCACTCCTTTGTAAACTGTATCTGTGTTTTATGTCCGTAACATTTCCTCCGCCCTTTTTAAATTGTGTCTGCGTTTTATTCCTCTAAAGTTATCCTTGCTTTTTATAAATTGTATGTGTGTTTTATTCGCGTAAGTTTTCCATTTTCCTTTATAAATTGTGTCTGTGGTTTATTCCGTTAATATTTCCCTCAAGCCTTTATAAATTTTGGGTAATTTCTATTCCTGTAACTTTCCCCTCATTCCTTTGTAAACTGTATCTGTGTTTTATACCCGTAACATTTCCTCCCCCCTTTATAAATTGTGTCTGTGTTTTATTCCCGTAATATTTCCTTTTTATTCCCGTAACTTACCCCTCACTCCTTTGTTAACTGTATCTGTGTTTTATTCCCGTAACATTTCCTCCCCTATTTAAATTGTGTCTGTGTTTTATTCCCGTAATATTTGCGTTTTATTCCCCTAACTTTCCCCTCACTCGTTTGTAAACTGTATCTGTGTTTTATTCCCGTAACCTTTCCTCCCCCTATTTAGATTGTGTCTGTGTTTTATTCCCGTAATATTTCCTTTTTTTCCCGTAACTTTCCCCTCACTCCTTTGTAAACTGTATCAGTGTTTTATTCTCGTAACATTTCCACCCCCCTATTTAAATTGTGTCTGAGTTTTATTCCCGTAATATTTCCCTCACGCTTTAATAAATAGTATTTGTGTTTTATTCAGATAATGTTCTACTCGCTCCTTTATAAATTTTGGGTATTTTCTATTCCCGTAACTCTCCCCTCACTCCTTTGTAAACTGTATCTGTGTTTTTTTCCCGTAACAGTTGCTCCCCCTATTTAAATTGTGTGTGTGTTTTATTCCCGTAATAATTCCGTTTTATTCCCGTAACTTTACCCTCACTCATTTGTAAACTGTATCTGTGTTTTATTCCCGTAACATTTCCTCCCCCTATTTAAAATGTGACTGTGTTTTATTTCCGTAATATTTCCTTTTTATTCCCGCAACTTTCCCCTCACTCCTTTGTAAACTGTATCTGTGTTTTATTCCGCAACATTTCATCCCCCCTGTTTAAATTGTGTCTGTGTTTTATTCCCGTAATATTTCCTTTTTATTCCCGTAACTTTCCCATCCCTCCTTTGTAAACTGTATCTGTGTATTATTCCCATAAAATTTCCACCCCCCTATTTAAATTGTGTCTGAGTTTTATTCCCGTAATATTTCCCTTACGTTTTAATAAACAGTATCTGTGTTTTATTCAGATAATGTTCTGCTCGCTCCTTTATAAATTTTGGGTATTTTCTATTCCCGGAAGTTTCCCCTCACTCCTTTGTAAACTGTATCTGTGTTTTATTCCCGTAACATTTCCTCACCCTATTTAAATTTTGACTGTGTTTTATTCCCGTAATATTTCCTTTTTATTCCCGTAACTTTCACCTCACTCCTTTGTAAACTGTATCTGTGTTTTATTCCGCAACATTTCATCCCCCCTGTTTAAATTGTGTCTGTGTTTTATTCCCGTAATATTTCCTTTTTATTCCCGTAACTTTCCCATCACTCCTTTGTAAACTGTATCTGTGTTTTATTCCGCAACATTTCATCCCCGCTGTTTAAATTGTGTCTGTGTTTTATTCCCGTAATATTTCCTTTTTATTCCCGTAACTTTCCCATCACTCCTTTGTAAACTGTATCTGTGTTTTATTCCCATAACATTTCCACCCCCCTATTTAAATTGTGTCTGAGTTTTATTCCCGTAATATTTCCCTCACGTTTTAATAAATAGTATCTGTGTTTTATTCAGATAATGTTCTACTCGCTCCTTTATAAATTTTGGGTATTTTCTATTCCCGTAAATTTCCCCTCACTCCTTTGTAAACTGTATCTGTGTTTTATTCCCGTAACAGTTGCTACCCCTATTTAAATTGTGTCTGTGTTTTATTCCCGTAATAATTCCGTTTTATTCCCGTAACTTTACCCTCACTCCTTTGTAAATTGTATCTGTGTTTTATTCCCGTAACATTTCCTCCACCTATTTAAATTGTGACTGTGTTTTATTCCCGTAATATTTCCGTTTTATTCCCCTAACTTTCCACTCACTCCTTTGTAAACTGTATCTGTGTTTTATTCCGCAACATTTTCTCCCCCCTGTTTAAATTGTGTCTGTGTTTTATTCCCGTAATATTTCCTTTTTATTCCCGTAACATTCCCCTCACTCCTTTGTAAACTGTATCTGTGTTTTATTCCCGTAACATTTCCTCCCCCCTATTTAAATTGTGTCTGAGTTTTATTCCCGTAATATTTCCCTCACGTTTTAATAAATAGTATCTGTGTTTTATTCAGATAATGTTCTACTCGCTCCTTTATAAATTTTGGGTATTTTCTATTCCCGTAACTTTCCCCTCACTCCTTTGTAAACTGTATCTGTGTTTTATTCCCGTAACATTTCCTCCCCCCCCCTATTTAAAGTGTGTTTGTGTTTTATTCCCGTAATATTTCCTTTTTATTCCCGTAACTTTCCCCTCACTCCTTTGTAAACTGTATCTGTGTTTTTTTTCCCGTAAAATTTCCTCCCCCCATTCAAATTGTGTCTGAGTATTATTCCCGTAATATTTCCCTCACGTTTTAATAAATAGTATCTGTGTTTTATTCAGATAATGTTCTACTCGCTCCTTTATAAATTTTAGGTATATTCTATTCCCGGTAACTTTCTCCTCACTCCTTTGTAAACTGTATCTGTGTTTTATTCCCGTAACATTTCCTCCCCCCTATTTAAATTGTGTTTGTGTTTTATTCCCGTTATATTTCCGTTTTGTACCCCTAACTTTCCCCTCACTCCTTTGTAAACTGTATCTGTGTTTTATTCCGCAACATTTCCTCCACCCTGTTTAAATTGTGTCTGTGTTTTATTCCAGTAATATTTCCTTTTTATTCCCGGTAACTTTCACCTCACTCCTTTGTAAACTGTATCTGTGTTTTATACACGTAACATTTCCTCCCCCCTATTTAAATTGTGTTTCTGTTTTATTCCCGTTATATTTCCGTTTCATACCCCTAACTTTCCCCTCACTCCTTTGTAAACTGTATCTGTGTTTTATTCCGCAACATTTCCTCCGCCCTGTTTAAATTGTGTCTGTGTTTTATTCCCGTAATATTTCCTTTTTATTCCCGTAACTTTCCCCTCACTCCTTTGTAAACTGTATCTGTGTTTTATTCACGTAACATTTCCTCCCCCCTATTTAAATTGTGTCTGAGTTTTATTCCCGTAATATTTCCCTCACGTTTTAATAAATAGTATCTGTGTTTTATTCCGATAATGTTCTACACGCTCCTTTATAAATTTTGGGTGTTTTCTATTCCCGTAACATTCACCTCACTCCTTTGTAAACTGTATTTGTTTTATTCCAGTAACATTTCCACCCCCCTGTTTAAATTGTGTCTGTGTTTTATTCCCGTAATATTTCCTTTTTATTCCCCTAACTTTCTCCACACTCCTTTGAAAAATGTATCTGTGTTTTATTCCCGTTACATTTCCTCCCACTATTTAAATTATGTCTGTGTTTTATTCCCGTAATATTTCCTTTTTATTCCCGTAACTTTCCCCTCACTCCTTTGTAAACTGCATCTGTGTTTTATTCCCATAACATTTCCTCCCCACTTTATAAATTGTGTCTGTGTTTTATTCCCGTAATATTTCCTTTTTATTCCCGTAACTTTCCCCTCACTCCTTTGTAAACTGTATCTGTGTTTTATGTCCGTAACATTTCCTCCGCCCTTTTTAAATTGTGTCTGTGTTTTATTCCTCTAAAGTTATCCTTGCTTTTTATAAATTGTATGTGTGTTTTATTCGCGTAACCTTTCCATTTTCCTTTATAAATTGTGTCTGTGGTTTATTCCGGTAATATTTCCCTCAAGCCTTTATAAATTTTGGGTAATTTTTATTCCTGTAACTTTCCCCTCATTCCTTTGTAAACTGTATCTGTGTTTTATCCCCGTAACCTTTCCTCCCCCCTTTATAAATTGTGTCTGTGTTTTATTCCCGTAATATTTCCGTTTTATTCCCCTAACTTTCCCCTCACTCGTTTGTAAACTGTATCTGTGTTTTATTCCCGTAACCTTTCCTCCCCTATTTAGATTGTGTCTGTGTTTTATTCCCGTAATATTTCCTTTTTTTCCCGTAACTTTCCCCTCACTCCTTTGTAAACTGTATCAGTGTTTTATTCTCGTAACATTTCCACCCCCCTATTTAAATTGTGTCTGAGTTTTATTCACGTAATATTTCCCTCACGTTTTAATAAATAGTATCTGTGTTTTATTGAGATAATGTTCTACTCGCTCCTTTATAAATTTTGGGTATTTTCTATTCCCGTAACTCTCCCCTCACTCCTTTGTAAACTGTATCTGTGTTTTATTCCCGTAACAGTTGCTCCCCCTATTTAAATTGTGTCTGTGTTTTATTCCCGTAATAATTCCGTTTTATTCCCGTAACTTTACACTCACTCATTTGTAAACTGTATCTGTGTTTTATTCCCGTAACATTTCCTCACCCTATTTAAATTTTGACTGTGTTTTATTCCCGTAATATTTCCTTTTTATTCCCGTAACTTTCCCCTCACTCCTTTGTAAACTGTATCTGTGTTTTATTCCGCAACATTTCATCCCCCCTGTTTAAATTGTGTCTGTGTTTTATTCCCGTAATATTTCCTTTTTATTCCCGTAACTTTCCCATCACTCCTTTGTAAACTGTATCTGAGTTTTATTCCCGTAATATTTCCCTCACGTTTTAATAAATAGTATCTGTGTTTTATTCAGATAATGTTCTACTCGCTCCTTTATAAATTTTGGGTATTTTCTATTCCCGTAACTCTCCCTTCACTCCTTTGTAAACTGTATCTGTGTTTTATTCCCATAACATTTCCTCCCCTATTTAAAATGTGACTGTGTTTTATTTCCGTAATATTTCCTTTTTATTCCCGTAACTTTCCCCTCACTCCTTTGTAAACTGTATCTGTGTTTTATTCCGCAACATTTCATCCCCCCTGTTTAAATTGTGTCTGTGTTTTATTCCCGTAATATTTCCTTTTTATTCCCGTAACTTTCCCCTCACTCCTTTGTAAACTGTATCTGTGTTTTATTCACGTAACATTTCCTCCCCCCTATTTAAATTGTGTCTGAGTTTTATTCCCGTAATATTTCCCTCACGTTTTAATAAATAGTATCTGTGTTTTATTCCGATAATATTCAACACACTCCTTTATATATTTTGGGTGTTTTCTATTCCCGTAACATTCACCTCACTCCTTTGTAAACTGTATTTGTTTTATTCCAGTAACATTTCCACCCCCCTGTTTAAATTGTGTCTGTGTTTTATTCCCGTAATATTTCCTTTTTATTCCCCTAACTTTCTCCACACTCCTTTGAAAAATGTATCTGTGTTTTATTCCCGTTACATTTCCTCCCACTATTTAAATTATGTCTGTGTTTTATTCACGTAATATTTCCCTCACGTTTTAATAAATAGTATCTGTGTTTTATTGAGATAATGTTCTACTCGCTCCTTTATAAATTTTGGGTATTTTCTATTCCCGTAACTCTCCCCTCACTCCTTTGTAAACTGTATCTGTGTTTTATTCCCGTAACAGTTGCTCCCCCTATTTAAATTGTGTCTGTGTTTTATTCCCGTAATAATTCCGTTTTATTCCCGTAACTTTACACTCACTCATTTGTAAACTGTATCTGTGTTTTATTCCCGTAACATTTCCTCACCCTATTTAAATTTTGACTGTGTTTTATTCCCGTAATATTTCCTTTTTATTCCCGTAACTTTCCCCTCACTCCTTTGTAAACTGTATCTGTGTTTTATTCCGCAACATTTCATCCCCCCTGTTTAAATTGTGTCTGTGTTTTATTCCCGTAATATTTCCTTTTTATTCCCGTAACTTTCCCATCACTCCTTTGTAAACTGTATCTGAGTTTTATTCCCGTAATATTTCCCTCACGTTTTTATAAATAGTATCTGTGTTTTATTCAGATAATGTTCTACTCGCTCCTTTATAAATTTTGGGTATTTTCTATTCCCGTAACTCTCCCTTCACTCCTTTGTATACTGTATCTGTGTTTTATTCCCATAACATTTCCTCCCCCTATTTAAAATGTGACTGTGTTTTATTTCCGTAATATTTCCTTTTTATTCCCGTAACTTTCCCCTCACTCCTTTGTAAACTGTATCTGTGTTTTATTCCGCAACATTTCATCCCCCCTGTTTAAATTGTGTCTGTGTTTTATTCCCGTAATATTTCCTTTTTATTCCCGTAACTTTCCCCTCACTCCTTTGTAAACTGTATCTGTGTTTTATTCACGTAACATTTCCTCCCCCCTATTTAAATTGTGTCTGAGTTTTATTCCCGTAATATTTCCCTCACGTTTTAATAAATAGTATCTGTGTTTTATTCCGATAATATTCAACACACTCCTTTATAAATTTTGGGTGTTTTCTATTCCCGTAACATTCACCTCACTCCTTTGTAAACTGTATTTGTTTTATTCCAGTAACATTTCCACCCCCCTGTTTAAATTGTGTCTGTGTTTTATTCCCGTAATATTTCCTTTTTATTCCCCTAACTTTCTCCACACTCGTTTGAAAAATGTATCTGTGTTTTATTCCCGTTACATTTCCTCCCACTATTTAAATTATGTCTGTGTTTTATTCCCGTAATATTTCCTTTTTATTCCCGTAACTTTCCCCTCACTCCTTTGTAAACTGCATCTGTGTTTTATTCCCATAACATTTCCTCCCCACTTTATAAATTGTGTCTGTGTTTTATTCCCGTAATATTTCCTTTTTATTCCCGTAACTTTCCCCTCACTCCTTTGTAAACTGTATCTGTGTTTTATGACCGTAACATTTCCTCCGCCCTTTTTAAATTGTGTCTGCGTTTTATTCCTCTAAAGTTATCCTTGCATTTTATAAATTGTATGTGTGTTTTATTCGCGTAACTTTTCCATTTTCCTTTATAAATTGTGTCTGTGGTTTATTCCGGTAATATTTCCCTCAAGCCTTTATAAATTTTGGGTAATTTTTATTCCTGTAACTTTCCCCTCATTCCTTTGTAAACTGTATCTGTGTTTTATCCCCGTAACCTTTCCTCCCCCCTTTATAAATTGTGTCTGTGTTTTATTCCCGTAATATTTCCTTTTTATTCCCGTAACTTACCCCTCACTCCTTTGTTAACTGTATCTGTGTTTTATTCCCGTAACATTCCCTCCCCCTATTTAAATTGTGTCTGTGTTTTATTCCCGTAATATTTCCGTTTTATTCCCCTAACTTTCCCCTCACTCGTTTGTAAACTGTATCTGTGTTTTATTCCCGTAACCTTTCCTCCCCCTATTTAGATTGTGTCTGTGTTTTATTCCCGTAATATTTCCTTTTTTTCCCGTAACTTTCCCCTCACTCCTTTGTAAACTGTATCAGTGTTTTATTCTCGTAACATTTCCACCCCCCTATTTAAATTGTGTCTGAGTTTTATTCACGTAATATTTCCCTCACGTTTTAATAAATAGTATCTGTGTTTTATTGAGATAATGTTCTACTCGCTCCTTTATAAATTTTGGGTATTTTCTATTCCCGTAACTCTCCCCTCACTCCTTTGTAAACTGTATCTGTGTTTTATTCCCGTAACAGTTGCTCCCCTATTTAAATTGTGTCTGTGTTTTATTCCCGTAATAATTCCGTTTTATTCCCGTAACTTTACACTCACTCATTTGTAAACTGTATCTGTGTTTTATTCCCGTAACATTTCCTCACCCTATTTAAATTTTGACTGTGTTTTATTCCCGTAATATTTCCTTTTTATTCCCGTAACTTTCCCCTCACTCCTTTGTAAACTGTATCTGTGTTTTATTCCGCAACATTTCATCCCCCCTGTTTAAATTGTGTCTGTGTTTTATTCCCGTAATATTTCCTTTTTATTCCCGTAACTTTCCCATCACTCCTTTGTAAACTGTATCTGAGTTTTATTCCCGTAATATTTCCCTCACGTTTTAATAAATAGTATCTGTGTTTTATTCAGATAATGTTCTACTCGCTCCTTTATAAATTTTGGGTATTTTCTATTCCCGTAACTCTCCCTTCACTCCTTTGTAAACTGTATCTGTGTTTTATTCCCATAACATTTCCTCCCCCTATTTAAAATGTGACTGTGTTTTATTTCCGTAATATTTCCTTTTTATTCCCGTAACTTTCCCCTCACTCCTTTGTAAACTGTATCTGTGTTTTATTCCGCAACATTTCATCCCCCCTGTTTAAATTGTGTCTGTGTTTTATTCCCGTAATATTTCCTTTTTATTCCCGTAACTTTCCCATCACTCCTTTGTAAACTGTATCTGTGTTTTATTCCCATAAAATTTCCACCCCCCTATTTAAATTGTGTCTGAGTTTTATTCCCGTAATATTTCCCTCACGTTTTAATAAATAGTATCTGTGTTTTATTCAGATAATGTTCTACTCGCTCCTTTATAAATTTTGGGTATTTTCTATTCCCGGAAGTTTCCCCTCACTCCTTTGTAAACTGTATCTTTGTTTTATTCCAGTAACATTTGCTCCCCCTCTTTAAAATGTGTCTGTGTTTTATTCCCGTAATAATTCTGTTTTATTCCCGTAACTTTACCCTCACTCATTTGTAAACTGTATCGGTGTTTTATTCCAGTAACATTTCCTCACCCTATTTAAATTTTGACTGTGTTTTATTCCCGTAATATTTCCTTTTTATTCCCGTAACTTTCCCCTCACTCCTTTGTAAACTGTATCTGTGTTTTATTCCGCAACATTTCATCCCCCCTGTTTAAATTGTGTCTGTGTTTTATTCCCGTAATATTTCCTTTTTATTCCCGTAACTTTCCCATCACTCCTTTGTAAAATGTATCTGTGTTTTATTCCGCAACATTTCATCCCCCCTGTTTAAATTGTGTCTGTGTTTTATTCCCGTAATATTTCCTTTTTGTTCCCGTAACTTTCCCATCACTCCTTTGTAAACTGTATCTGTGTTTTATTCCCATAACATTTCCACCCCACTATTTAAATTGTGTCTGAGTTTTATTCCCGTAATATTTCCCTCACGTTTTAATAAATAGTATCTGTGTTTTATTCAGATAATGTTCTACTCGCTCCTTTATAAATTTTGGGTATTTTCTATTCCCGTAACTTTCCCCTCACTTCTTTGTAAACTGTATCTGTGTTTTATTCCCGTAACAGTTGCTCCCCCTATTTAAATTGTGTCTGTGTTTTATTCCCGTAATAATTCCGTTTTATTCCCGTAACTTTACCCTCACTCATTTGTAAACTGTATCGGTGTTTTATTCCAGTAACATTTCCTCAAACTATTTAAATTTTGACTGTGTTTTATTTCCGTAATATTTCCTTTTTATTCCCGTAACTTTCCCCTCACTCCTTTGTAAACTGTATCTGTGTTTTATTCCGCAACATTTCATCCCCCCTGTTTAAATTGTGTCTGTGTTTTATTCCCGTAATATTTCCTTTTTATTCACGTAACTTTCCCATCACTCCTTTGTAAACTGTATCTGTGTTTTATTCCGCAACATTTCATCCCCCCTGTTTAAATTGTGTCTGTGTTTTATTCCCGTAATATTTCCTTTTTATTCCCGTAACTTTCCCTTCACTCCTTTGTAAACTCTAACTGTGTTTTATTCCCATAACATTTCCACCCCCCTATTTAAATTGTGTCTGAGTTTTATTCCCGTAATATTTCCTTTTTATTCCCGTAACTTTCCCCTCACTCCTTTGTAAACTGTATCTGTGTTTTATTCCCGTAACAGTTGCTCCCCCTATTTAAATTGTGTCTGTGTTTTATTCCCGTAATAATTCCGTTTTATTCCCGTAACTTTACCCTCACTCATTTGTAAACTGTATCTGTGTTTTATTCCCGTAACATTTCCTCACCCTATTTAAATTTTGACTGTGTTTTATTCCCGTAATATTTCCTTTTTATTCCCGTAACTTTCCCCTCACTCCTTTGTAAACTGTATCTGTGTTTTCTTCCGCAACATTTCATCCCCCCTGTTTAAATTGTGTCTGTGTTTTATTCCCGTAATATTTCCTTTTTATTCCCGTAACTTTCCCATCACTCCTTTGTAAACTGTATCTGTGTTTTATTCCCATAAAAATTCCACCCCCCTATTTAAATTGTGTCGGAGTTTTATTCCCGTAATATTTCCCTTACGTTTTAATAAATAATATCTGTGTTTTATTCAGATAATGTTCTACTCGCTCCTTTATAAATTTTGGGTATTTTCTATTCCCGGAAGTTTCCCCTCACTCCTTTGTAAACTGTATCTGTGTTTTATTCCCGTAACATTTGCTCCCCCTCTTTAAAATGTGTCTGTGTTTTATTCCCGTAATAATTCCGTTTTATTCCCGTAACTTTACCCTCACTCAGTTGTAAACTGTATCGGTGTTTTATTCCAGTAACATTTCCTCACCCTATTTAAATTTTGACTGTGTTTTATTCCCGTAATATTTCCTTTTTATTCCCGTAACTTTCCCCTCACTCCTTTGTAAACTGTATCTGTGTTTTATTCCGCAACATTTCATCCCCCCTGTTTAAATTGTGTCTGTGTTTTATTCCCGTAATATTTCCTTTTTATTCCCGTAACTTTCCCATCACTCCTTTGTAAACTGTATCTGTGTTTTATTCCGCAACATTTCATCCCCCCTGTTTAAATTGTGTCTGAGTTTTATTCCCGTAATATTTCCCTCACGTTTTAATAAATAGTATCTGTGTTTTATTCAGATAATGTTCTACTCGCTCATTTATAAATTTTGGGTATTTTCTATTCCCGTAACTTTCCCCTCACTCCTTTGTAAACTGTATCTGTGTTTTATTCCCGTAACAGTTGCTCCCCCTATTTAAATTGTGTCTGTGTTTTATTCCCGTAATAATTCCGTTTTATTCCCGTAACTTTACCCTCACTCCTTTGTAAATTGTATCTGTGTTTTATTCCCGTAACATTTCCTCCCCCTATTTAAATTGTGACTCTGTTTTACTTCCGTAATATTTCCGTTTTATTCCCCTAACTTTCCACTCACTCCTTTGTAAACTGTATCTGTGTTTTATTCCGCAACATTTCCTCCCCCCTGTTTAAATTGTGTCTGTGTTTTATTCCCGTAATATTTCCTTTTTATTCCCGTAACTTTCCCCTCACTCCTTTGTAAACTGTATCTGTGTTTTATTCCCGTATCATTTCCTCCCCCCTATTTAAATTGTGCCTGAGTTTTATTCCCGTAATATTTCCCTCACGTTTTAATAAATAGTATCTGTGTTTTATTCAGATAATGTTCTACTCGCTCCTTTATAAATTTTGGGTATTTTCTATTCCCGTAACTTTCCCCTCACTCCTTTGTAAACTGTATCTGTGTTTTATTCCCGTAACATTTCTCCCCCCTACTTTAATTGTGTTTGTGTTTTATTCCCGTAATATTTCCTTTTTATTCCCGTAACTTTCCCCTCACTCCTTTGTAAACTGTATCTGTGTTTATTTTCCCGTAAAATTTCCTCCCCCCTATTTAAATTGAGTCTGAGTTTTATTCCCGTAATATTTCCCTCACGTTTTAATAAAGAGTATCTGTGTTTTATTCAGATAATGTTCTACTCTCTCCTTTATAAATTTTGGGTATTTTCTATTCCCGTAACTTTCCCCTCACTCCTTTGTAAACTGTTTCTGTGTTTTATTCCCGTAACATTTCCTCCCCCCCTATTTAAATTGTGTTTGTGTTTTATTCCCGTAGTATTTCCTTTTTATTCCCGTAACTTTCCCCTCACTCCTTTGTAAACTGTATCTGTGTTTTTTTTCCCGTAAAATTTCCTCCCCCCATTCAAATTGTGTCTGAGTTTTATTCCCGTAATATTTCCCTCACGTTTTAATAAATAGTATCTGTGTTTTATTCAGATAATGTTCTACTCGCTCCTTTATAAATTTTGCGTAGTTTCTATTCCCAGTAACTTTCTCCTCACTCCTTTGTATACTGTATCTGTGTTTTATTCCCGTAACATTTCCTCCCCCCTATTTAAATTGTGTTTGTGTTTTATTCCCGTTATATTTCCGTTTTATACCCCTAACTTTCCCCTCACTCCTTTGTAAACTGTATCTGTGTTTTATTCCGCAACATTTCCTCTGCCCTGTTTAAATTGTGTCTGTGTTTTATTCCCGTAATATTTCCTTTTTATTCCCGTAACTTTCCCCTCACTCCTTTGTAAACTGTATCTGTGTTTTATTCACGTAACATTTCCTCCACCCTATTTAAATTGTGTCTGAGTTTTATTCCCGTAATATTTCCCTCACGTTTTAATAAATAGTATCTGTGTTTTATTCCGATAATGTTCTACACGCTTCTTTATAAATTTTGGGTGTTTTCTATTCCCGTAACATTCACCTCACTCCTTTGTAAACTGTATTTGTTTTATTCCAGTAACATTTCCACCCCCCTGTTTAAATTGTGTCTGTGTTTTATTCCCGTAATATTTCCTTTTTATTCCCCTAACTTTCTCCACACTCCTTTGAAAAATGTATCTGTGTTTTATTCCCGTTACATTTCCTCCCCCTATTTAAATTATGTCTGTGTTTTATTCCCGTAATATTTCCGTTTTATACCCCTAACTTTCCCCTCACTCCTTTGTAAACTGTATCTGTGTTTTATTCCGCAACATTTCCTCCACCCTGTTTAAATTGTGTCTGTGTTTTATTCCCGTAATATTTCCTTTTTATTCCCGGTAACTTTCACCTCACTCCTTTGTAAACTGTATCTGTGTTTTATTCCCGTAACATTTCCTCCCCCCTATTTAAATTGTGTTTGTGTTTTATTCCCGTTATATTTCCGTTTTATACCCCTAACTTTCCCCTCACTCCTTTGTAAACTGTATCTGTGTTTTATTCCGCAACATTTCCTCCGCCCTGTTTAAATTGTGTCTGTGTTTTATTCCCGTAATATTTCCTTTTTATTCCCGTAACTTTCCCCTCACTCCTTTGTAAACTGTATCTGTGTTTTATTCACGTAACATTTCCTCCCCCCTATTTAAATTGTGTCTGAGTTTTATTCCCGTAATATTTCCCTCACGTTTTAATAAATAGTATCTGTGTTTTATTCCGATAATATTCAACACACTCCTTTATAAATTTTGGGTGTTTTCTATTCCCGTAACATTCACCTCACTCCTTTGTAAACTGTATTTGTTTTATTCCAGTAACATTTCCACCCCCCTGTTTAAATTGTGTCTGTGTTTTATTCCCGTAATATTTCCTTTTTATTCCCCTAACTTTCTCCACACTCCTTTGTAAAATGTATCTGTGTTTTATTCCCGTTACATTTCCTCCCCTATTTAAATTATGTCTGTGTTTTATTCCCGTAATATTTCCTTTTTATTCCCGTAACTTTCCCCTCACTCCTTTGTAAACTGCATCTGTGTTTTATTCCCATAACATTTCCTCCCCACTTTATAAATTGTGTCTGTGTTTTATTCCCGTAATAATTCCTTTTTATTCCCGTAACTTTCCCCTCACTCCTTTGTAAACTGTATCTGTGTTTTATGTCCGTAACATTTCCTCCGCCCTTTTTAAATTGTGTCTGCGTTTTATTCCTCTAAAGTTATCCTTGCTTTTTATAAATTGTATGTGTGTTTTATTCGCGTAACTTTTCCATTTTCCTTTATAAATTGTGTCTGTGGTTTATTCCGGTAATATTTCCCTCAAGCCTTTATAAATTTTGGGTAATTTTTATTCCTGTAACTTTCCCCTCATTCCTTTGTAAACTGTATCTGTGTTTTATCCCGGTAACCTTTCCTCCCCCCTTTATAAATTGTGTCTGTGTTTTATTCCCGTAATATTTCCTTTTTATTCCCGTAACTTACCCCTCACTCCTTTGTTAACTGTATCTGTGTTTTATTCCCGTAACATTCCCTCCCCCTATTAAAATTGTGTCTGTGTTTTATTCCCGTAATATTTCCGTTTTATTCCCCTAACTTTCCCCTCACTCGTTTGTAAACTGTATCTGTGTTTTATTCCCGTAACATTTCCATCCCCCTATTTAGATTGTGTCTGTGTTTTATTCCCGTAATATTTCCCTCACGTTTTAATAAATAGTATCTGTGTTTTATTCAGATAATGTTCTACTCGCTCCTTTATAAATTTTGGGTATTTTCTATTCCCGTAACTCTCCCCTCACTCCTTTGTAAACTGTATCTGTGTTTTATTCCCGTAACAGTTGCTCCCCCTATTTAAATTGTGTCTGTGTTTTATTCCCGTAATAATTCCGTTTTATTCCCGTAACTTTACCCTCACTCATTTGTAAACTGTATCTGTATTTTATTCCCGTAACATTTCCTCACCCTATTTAAATTTTGACTGTGTTTTATTCCCGTAATATTTCCTTTTTATTCCCGTAACTTTCCCCTCACTCCTTTGTAAACTGTATCTGTGTTTTATTCCGCAACATTTCATCCCCCCTGTTTAAATTGTGTCTGTGTTTTATTCCCGTAATATTTTCTTTTTATTCCCGTAACTTTCCCATCACTCCTTTGTAAACTGTATCTGAGTTTTATTCCCGTAATATTTCCCTCACGTTTTAATAAATAGTATCTGTGTTTTATTCATATAATGTTCTACTCGCTCCTTTATAAATTTTGGGTATTTTCTATTCCCGTAACTCTCCCCTCACTCCTTTGTAAACTGTATCTGTGTTTTATTCCCATAACATATCCTCCCCCTTTTTAAAATGTGACTGTGTTTTATTTCCGTAATATTTCCTTTTTATTCCCGTAACTTTCCCCTCACTCCTTTGTAAACTGTATCTGTGTTTTATTCCGCAACATTTCATCCCCCCTGTTTAAATTGTGTCCGTGTTTTATTCCCGTAATATTTCCTTTTTATTCCCGTAACTTTCCCATCACTCCTTTGTAAACTGTATCTGTGTTTTATTCCCATAAAATTTCCACCCCCCTATTTAAATTGTGTCTGAGTTTTATTCCCGTAATATTTCCCTTACGTTTTAATAAATAGTATCTGTGTTTTATTCAGATAATGTTCTACTCGCTCTTTTATAAATTTTGGGTATTTTCTATTCCCGGAAGTTTCCCCTCACTCCTT
Organism: Narcine bancroftii; assembly: GCF_036971445.1. Classification (NCBI taxonomy): domain Eukaryota; kingdom Metazoa; phylum Chordata; class Chondrichthyes; order Torpediniformes; family Narcinidae; genus Narcine; species Narcine bancroftii. The sequence continues at coordinate 4,785,608 of NW_027211800.1, read as the reverse complement.
TGTAAACTGTATCTGTGTTTTTTTCCAGTAACATTTGCTCCCCCTCTTTAAAATGTGTCTGTGTTTTATTCCCGTAATAATTCCGTTTTATTCCCGTAACTTTACCCTCACTCATTTGTAAACTGTATCGGTGTTTTATTCCAGTAACATTTCCTCACCCTATTTAAATTTTGACTGTGTTTTATTCCCGTAATATTTCCTTTTTATTCCCGTAACTTTCCCCTCACTCCTTTGTAAACTGTATCTGTGTTTTATTCCGCAACATTTCATCCCCCCTGTTTAAATTTTGTCTGTGTTTTATTCCCGTAATATTTCCTTTTTATTCCCGTAACTTTCCCATCACTCCTTTGTAAACTGTATCTGTGTTTTATTCCGCAACATTTCATCCCCCTGTTTAAATTGTGTCTGTGTTTTATTCCCGTAATATTTCCTTTTTATTCCCGTAACTTTCCCATCACTCCTTTGTAAACTATATCTGTGTTTTATTCCCATAACATTTCCACCCCACTATTAAAATTGTGTCTGAGTTTTATTCCCGTAATATTTCCCTCTCGTTTTAATAAATAGTATCTGTGTTTTATTCAGATAATGTTCTACTCGCTCCTTTATAAATTTTGGGTTTTTTCTATTCCCGTAACTCTCCCGTCACTCCTTTGTAAACTGTATCTGTGTTTTATTCCCGTAACAGTTGCACCCCCTATTTAAATTGTGTCTGTGTTTTATTCCCGTAATAATTCCGTTTTATTCCCGTAACTTTACCCTCACTCATTTGTAAACTGTATCTGTGTTTTATTCCCGTAACATTTCCTCACCCTATTTAAATTTTGACTGTGTTTTATTCCCGTAATATTTCCTTTTTATTCCCGTAACTTACCCCTCACTCCTTTGGAAACTGTATCTGTGTTTTATTCCGCAACATTTCATCCCCCCTGTTTAAATTGTGTCTGTGTTTTATTCCCGTAATATTTCCTTTTTATTCCCGTAACTTTCCCATCACTCCTTTGTAAACTGTATCTGAGTTTTATTCCCGTAATATTTCCCTCACGTTTTAATAAATAGTATCTGTGTTTTATTCAGATAATGTTCTACTCGCTCCTTTATAAATTTTGGGTATTTTCTATTCCCGTAACTCTCCCCTCACTCCTTTGTAAACTGTATCTGTGTTTTATTCCCATAACATTTCCTCCCCCTATTTAAAATGTGACTGTGTTTTATTTCCGTAATATTTCCTTTTTATTCCCGTAACTTTCCCCTCACTCCTTTGTAAACTGTATCTGTGTTTTATTCTGCAACATTTCATCCCCCCTGTTTAAATTGTGTCTGTGTTTTATTCCCGTAATATTTCCTTTTTATTCCCGTAACTTTCCCATCACTCCTTTGTAAACTGTATCTGTGTTTTATTCCCATAAAATTTCCACCCCCCTATTTAAATTGTGTCTGAGTTTTATTCCCGTAATATTTCCCTTACGTTTTAATAAATAGTATCTGTGTTTTATTCAGATAATGTTCTACTCGCTCCTTTATAAATTTTGGGTATTTTCTATTCCCGGAAGTTTCCCCTCACTCCTTTGTAAACTGTATCTGTGTTTTATTCCAGTAACATTTGCTCCCCCTCTTTAAAATGTGTCTGTGTTTTATTCCCGTAATAATTCCGTTTTATTCCCGTAACTTTACCCTCACTCATTTCTAAATTGTATCGGTGTTTTATTCCAGTAACATTTCCTCACCCTATTTAAATTGTGACTGTGTTTTCTTCCCGTAATATTTCCTTTTTATTCCCGTAACTTTCCCCTCACTCCTTTGTAAACTGTATCTGTGTTTTATTCCGCAACGTTTCATCCCCCCTGTTTAAATTGTGTCTGTGTTTTATTCCCGTAATATTTCATTTTTATTCCCGTAACGTTCCCATCACTCCTTTGTAAACTGTATCTGTGTTTTATTCCGCAACATTTCATCCCCCCTGTTTAAATTGTGTCTGTGTTTTATTCCCGTAATATTTCCTTTTTATTCCCGTAACTTTCCCATCACTCCTTTGTAAACTGTATCTGTCTTTTATTCCCATAACATTTCCACCCCACTATTTAAATTGTGTCTGAGTTTTATTCCCGTAATATTTCCCTCACGTTTTAATAAATAGTATCTGTGTTTTATTCAGATAATGTTCTACTCGCTCCTTTATAAATTTTGGGTATTTTCTATTCCCGTAACTTTCCCCTCACTCCTTTGTAAACTGTATCTGTGTTTTTTTCCAGTAACATTTGCTCCCCCTCTTTAAAATGTGTCTGTGTTTTATTCCCGTAATAATTCCGTTTTATTCCCGTAACTTTACCCTCACTCATTTGTAAACTGTATCGGTGTTTTATTCCAGTAGCATTTCCTCACCCTATTTAAATTTTAACTGTGTTTTATTCCCGTAATATTTCCTTTTTATTCCCGTAACTTTCCCATCACTCCTTTGTAAACTATATCTGTGTTTTATTCCCATAACATTTCCACCCCACTATTAAAATTGTGTCTGAGTTTTATTCCCGTAATATTTCCCTCTCGTTTTAATAAATAGTATCTGTGTTTTATTCAGATAATGTTCTACTCGCTCCTTTATAAATTTTGGGTATTTTCTATTCCCGTAACTCTCCACTCACTCCTTTGTAAACTGTATCTGTGTTTTATTCCCGTAACAGTTGCACCCCCTATTTAAATTGTGTCTGTGTTTTATTCCCATAATAATTCCGTTTTATTCCCGTAACTTTACCCTCACTCATTTGTAAACTGTATCTGTGTTTTATTCCCGTAACATTTCCTCACCCTATTTAAATTTTGACTGTGTTTTATTCCCGTAATATTTCCTTTTTATTCCCGTAACTTTCCCCTCACTCCTTTGGAAACTGTATCTGTGTTTCATTCCGCAACATTTCATCCCCCCTGTTTAAATTGTGTCTGTGTTTTATTCCCGTAATATTTCCTTTTTATTCCCGTAACTTTCCCATCACTCCTTTGTAAACTGTATCTGAGTTTTATTCCCGTAATATTTCCCTCACGTTTTAATAAATAGTATCTGTGTTTTATTCAGATAATGTTCTACTCGCTCCTTTATAAATTTTGGGTATTTTCTATTCCCGTAACTCTCCCCTCACTCCTTTGTAAACTGTATCTGTGTTTTATTCCCATAACATTTCCTCCCCCTATTTAAAATGTGACTGTGTTTTATTTCCGTAATATTTCCTTTTTATTCCCGTAACTTTCCCCTCACTCCTTTGTAAACTGTATCTGTGTTTTATTCTGCAACATTTCATCCCCCCTGTTTAAATTGTGTCTGTGTTTTATTCCCGTAATATTTCCTTTTTATTCCCGTAACTTTCCCATCACTCCTTTATAAACTGTATCTGTGTTTTATTCCCATAAAATTTCCACCCCCCTATTTAAATTGTGTCTGAGTTTTATTCCCGTAATATTTCCCTTACGTTTTAATAAATAGTATCTGTGTTTTATTCAGATAATGTTCTACTCGCTCCTTTATAAATTTTGGGTATTTTCTATTCCCGGAAGTTTCCCCTCACTCCTTTGTAAACTGTATCTGTGTTTTATTCCAGTAACATTTGCTCCCCCTCTTTAAAATGTGTCTGCGTTTTATTCCCGTAATAATTCCGTTTTATTCCCGTAACTTTACCCTCACTCATTTGTAAACTGTATCGGTGTTTTATTCCAGTAACATTTCCTCACCCTATTTAAATTTTGACTGTGTTTTCGTCCCGTAATATTTCCTTTTTATTCCCGTAACTTTCCCCTCACTCCTTTGTAAACTGTATCTGTGTTTTATTCCGCAACGTTTCATCCCCCCTGTTTAAATTGTGTCTGTGTTTTATTCCCGTAATATTTCCTTTTTATTCCCGTAACTTTCCCATCACTCCTTTGTAAACTGTATCTGTGTTTTATTCCGCAACATTTCATCCCCCCTGTTTAAATTGTGTCTGGGTTTTATTCCCCTAATATTTCCTTTTTATTCCCGTAACTTTCCCATCACTCTTTTGTAAACTGTATCTGTCTTTTATTCCCATAACATTTCCACCCCACTATTTAAATTGTGTCTGAGTTTTATTCCCGTAATATTTCCCTCACGTTTTAATAAATAGTATCTGTGTTTTATTCAGATAATGTTCTACTCGCTCCTTTATAAATTTTGGGTATTTTCTATTCCCGTAACTTCCCCCTCACTCCTTTGTAAACTGTATCTGTGTTTTATTCCCGTAACAGTTGCTCCCCATTTAAATTGTGTCTGTGTTTTATTCCCGTAATAATTCCGTTTTATTCCCGTAACTTTACCCTCACTCATTTGTAAACTGTATCTGTGTTTTATTCCCATAACATTTCCTCCCCTATTTAAAATGTGAATGTGTTTTATTTCCGTAATATTTCCTTTTTATTCCCGTAACTTTCCCCTCACTCCTTTGTAAACTGTATCTATGTTTTATTCCGCAACATTTCATCCCCCCTGTTTAAATTGTGTCTGTGTTTTATTTCCGTAATATTTCCTTTTTATTCCCGTAACTTTCCCATCACTCCTTTTTAAACTGTATCTGTGTTTTATTCCCATAAAATTTCCACCCACCTATTTAAATTGTGTCTGAGTTTTATTCCCGTAATATTTCCCTTACGTTTTAATAAATAGTATCTGTGTTTTATTCAGATAATGTTCTACTCGCTCCTTTATAAATTTTGGGTATTTTCTATTCCCGGAAGTTTCCCCTCACTCCTTTGCAAACTGTATCTGTGTTTTATTCCCGTAACATTTGCTCCCCCTCTTTAAAATGTGTCTGTGTTTTATTCCTGTAATAATTCCGTTTTATTCCCGTAACTTTACCCTCACTCATTTGTAAACTGTATCGGTGTTTTATTCCAGTAACATTTCCTCACCCTATTTAATTTTGACTGTGTTTTATTCCCGTAATATTTCCTTTTTATTCCCGTAACTTTCCCATCACTCCTTTTCAAACTGTATCTGTGTTTTATTCCCATAACATTTCCACCCCACTATTTAAATTGTGTCTGAGTTTTATTCCCGTAATATTTCCCTCACGTTTTAATAAATAGTATCTGTGTTTTATTCAGATAATGTTCTACTCGCTCCTTTATAAATTTTGGGTATTTTCTATTCCCGTAACTTCCCCCTCACTCCTTTGTAAACTGTATCTGTGTTTTATTCCCGTAACAGTTTCTCCCCCATTTAAATTGTGTCTGTGTTTTATTCCCGTAATAATTCCGTTTTATTCCCGTAACTTTACCCTCACTCATTTGTAAACTGTATCTGTGTTTTATTCCCATAACATTTCCTCCCCTATTTAAAATGTGACTGTGTTTTATTTCCGTAATATTTCCTTTTTATTCCCGTAACTTTCCCCTCACTCCTTTGCAAACTGTATCTGTGTTTTATTCCGCAACATTTCATCCCCCCTGTTTAAATTGTGTCTGTGTTTTATTTCCGTAATATTTCCTTTTTATTCCCGTAACTTTCCCATCACTCCTTTTCAAACTGTATCTGTGTTTTATTCCCATAACATTTCCACCCCACTATTTAAATTGTGTCTGAGTTTTATTCCCGTAATATTTCCCTCACGTTTTAATAAATAGTATCTGTGTTTTATTCAGATAATGTTCTACTCGCTCCTTTATAAATTTTGGGTATTTTCTATTCCCGTAACTTCCCCCTCACTCCTTTGTAAACTGTATCTGTGTTTTATTCCCGTAACAGTTGCTCCCCCATTTAAATTGTGTCTGTGTTTTATTCCCGTAATAATTCCGTTTTATTCCCGTAACTTTACCCTCACTCATTTGTAAACTGTATCTGTGTTTTATTCCCATAACATTTCCTCCCCTATTTAAAATGTGACTGTGTTTTATTTCCGTAATATTTCCTTTTTATTCCCGTAACTTTCCCCTCACTCCTTTGTAAACTGTATCTATGTTTTATTCCGCAACATTTCATCCCCCCTGTTTAAATTGTGTCTGTGTTTTATTTCCGTAATATTTCCTTTTTATTCCCGTAACTTTCCCATCACTCCTTTTTAAACTGTATCTGTGTTTTATTCCCATAAAATTTCCACCCCCCTATTTAAATTGTGTCTGAGTTTTATTCCCGTAATATTTCCCTTACGTTTTAATAAATAGTATCTGTGTTTTATTCAGATAATGTTCTACTCGCTCCTTTATAAATTTTGGGTATTTTCTATTCCCGGAAGTTTCCCCTCACTCCTTTGTAAACTGTATCTGTGTTTTATTCCCGTAACATTTGCTCCCCCTCTTTAAAATGTGTCTGTGTTTTATTCCTGTAATAATTCCGTTTTATTCCCGTAACTTTACCCTCACTCATTTGTAAACTGTATCGGTGTTTTATTCCAGTAACATTTCCTCACCCTATTTAAATTTTGACTGTGTTTTATTCCCGTAATATTTCCTTTTTATTCCCGTAACTTTCCCCTCACTCCTTTGTAAACTGTATCTGTGTTTTATTCCGCAACATTTCATCCCCCCTGTTTAAATTGTGTCTGTGTTTTATTCCCGTAATATTTCCTTTTTATTCCCGTAACTTTCCCATCACTCCTTTGTAAACTGTATCTGTGTTTTATTCCGCAACATTTCATCCCCCCTGTTTAAATTGTGTCTGTGTTTTATTCCCGTAATATTTCCTTTTTATTCCCGTAATTTTCCCATCACTCCTTTGTAAACTGTAACTGTGTTTTATTCCCATAACATTTCCACCCCCCTATTTAAATTGTGTCTGAGTTTTATTCCCGTAATATTTCCCACACGTTTTAATAAATAGTATCTGTGTTTTATTCAGATAATGTTCTACTCGCTCCTTTATAAATTTTGGGTATTTTCTATTCCCGTAACTTTCCCCTCACTCCTTTGTAAACTGTATCTGTGTTTTATTCCCGTAACAGTTGCTCCCCCTATTTAAATTGTGTCTGTGTTTTATTCCCGTAATAATTCCGTTTTATTCCCGTAACTTTACCCTCACTCCTTTGTAAATTGTATCTGTGTTTTATTCCCGTAACATTTCCTCCCCCTATTTAAATTGTGACTCTGTTTTATTCCCGTAATATTTCCGTTTTATTCCCCTAACTTTCCACTCACTCCTTTGTAAACTGTATCTGTGTTTTATTCCGCAACATTTCCTCCCCCCTGTTTAAATTGTGTCTGTGTTTTATTCCCGTAATATTTCCTTTTTATTCCCGTAACTTTCCCATCACTCCTTTGTAAACTGTATCTGAGTTTTATTCCCGTAATATTTCCCTCACGTTTTAATAAATAGTATCTGTGTTTTATTCAGATAATGTTCTACTCGCTTTTTTATAAATTTTGGGTATTTTCTATTCCCGTAACTCTCCCCTCACTCCTTTGTAAACTGTATCTGTGTTTTATTCCCATAACATTTCCTCCCCCTATTTAAAATGTGACTGTGTTTTATTTCCGTAATATTTCCTTTTTATTCCCGTAACTTTCCCCTCACTCCTTTGTAAACTGTATCTGTGTTTTATTCCCATAAAATTTCCACCCCCCTATTTAAATTGTGTCTGAGTTTTATTCCCGTAATATTTCCCTTACGTTTTAATAAATAGTATCTGTGTTTTATTCAGATAATGTTCTACTCGCTCCTTTATAAATTTTGGGTATTTTCTATTCCCGGAAGTTTCCCCTCACTCCTTTGTAAACTGTATCTGTGTTTTATTCCAGTAACATTTGCTCCCCCTCTTTAAAATGTGTCTGTGTTTTATTCCCGTAATAATTCCGTTTTATTCCCGTAACTTTACCCTCACTCATTTGTAAACTGTATCGGTGTTTTATTCCAGTAACATTTCCTCACCCTATTTAAATTTTTACTGTGTTTTCTTCCCGTAATATTTCCTTTTTATTCCCGTAACTTTCCCCTCACTCCTTTGTAAACTGTATCTGTGTTTTATTCCGCAACGTTTCATCCCCCCTGTTTAAATTGTGTCTGTGTTTTATTCCCGTAATATTTCCTTTTTATTCCCGTAACTTTCCCATCACTCCTTTGTAAACTGTATCTGTGTTTTATTCCGCAACATTTCATCCCCCCTGTTTAAATTGTGTCTGTGTTTTATTCCCGTAATATTTCCTTTTTATTCCCGTAACTTTCCCATCACTCCTTTGTAAACTGTATCTGTCTTTTATTCCCATAACATTTCCACCCCACTATTTAAATTGTGTCTGAGTTTTAATCCCGTAATATTTCCCTCACGTTTTAATAAATAGTATCTGTGTTTTATTCAGATAATGTTCTACTCGCTCCTTTATAAATTTTGGTTATTTTCTATTCCCGTAACTTCCCCCTCACTCCTTTGTAAAGTGTATCTGTGTTTTATTCCCGTAACAGTTGCTCCACCATTTAAATTGTGTCTGTGTTTTATTCCCGTAATAATTCCGTTTTATTCCAGTAACTTTACCCTCACTCATTTGTAAACTGTATCTGTGTTTTATTCCCATAACATTTCCTCCCCTATTTAAAATGTGACTGTGTTTTATTTCCGTAATATTTCCTTTTTATTCCCGTAACTTTCCCCTCACTCCTTTGTAAACTGTATCTATGTTTTATTCCGCAACATTTCATCCCCCCTGTTTAAATTGTGTCTGTGTTTTATTTCCGTAATATTTCCTTTTTATTCCCGTGACTTTCCCATCACTCCTTTTTAAACTGTATCTGTGTTTTATTCCCATAAAATTTCCACCCCCCTATTTAAATTGTGTCTGAGTTTTATTCCCGTAATATTTCCCTCACGTTTTAATAAATAGTATCTGTGTTTTATTCAGATAATGTTCTACTCGCTCCTTTATAAATTTTGGGTATTTTCTATTCCCGGAAGTTTCCCCTCACTCCTTTGTAAACTGTATCTGTGTTTTATTCCCGTAACATTTGCTCCCCCTCTTTAAAATGTGTCTGTGTTTTATTCCTGTAATAATTCTGTTTTATTCCCGTAACTTTACCCTCACTCATTTGTAAACTGTATCGGTGTTTTATTCCAGTAACATTTCCTCACGCTATTTAAATTTTGACTGTGTTTTATTCCCGTAATATTTCCTTTTTATTCCCGTAACTTTCCCCTCACTCCTTTGTAAACTGTATCTGTGTTTTATTCCGCAACATTTCATCCCCCCTGTTTAAATTGTGTCTGTGTTTTATTCCCGTAATATTTCCTTTTTATTCCCGTAACTTTCCCATCACTCCTTTGTAAACTGTATCTGTGTTTTATTCCGCAACATTTCATCCCCCCTGTTTAAATTGTGTCTGTGTTTTATTCCCGTAATATTTCCTTTTTATTCCCGTAACTTTCCCCTCACTCCTTTGTAAACTGTATCTGTGTTTTATTCCCGTAATATTTCCTCCCCCCTATTTAAATTGTGCCTGAGTTTTATTCCCGTAATATTTCCCTCACGTTTTAATAAATAGTATCTGTGTTTTATTCAGATAATGTTCTACTCGCTCCTTTATAAATTTTGGGTATTTTCTATTCCCGTAACTTTCCCCTCACTCCTTTGTAAACTGTATCTGTGTTTTATTCCCGTAACATTTCCTCCCCCCCTATTTAAATTGTGTTTGTGTTTTATTCCCGTAGTATTTCCTTTTTATTCCCGTAACTTTCCCCTCACTCCTTTGTAAACTGTATCTGTGTTTTTTTTTTCCCGTAAAATTTCCTCCCCCCATTCAAATTGTGTCTGAGTTTTATTCCCGTAATATTTCCCTCACGTTTTAATAAATAGTATCTGTGTTTTATTAAGATAATGTTCTACTCGCTCCTTTATAAATTTTGGGTATTTTCTATTCCCGGTAACTTTCTCCTCACTCCTTTGTAAACTGTATCTGTGTTTTATTCCCGTAACATTTCCTCCCCCCTATTTAAATTGTGTTTGTGTTTTATTCCCGTTATATTTCCGTTTTATACCCCTAACTTTCCCCTCACTCCCTTGTAAACTGTATCTGTGTTTTATTCCGCAACATTTCCTCCGCCCTGTTTAAATTGTGTCTGAGTTTTATTCCCGTAATATTTCCCTCACGTTTTAATAAATAGTATCTGTGTTTTATTCAGATAATGTTCTACTCGCTTTTTTATAAATTTTGGGTATTTTCTATTCCCGTAACTCTCCCCTCACTCCTTTGTAAACTGTATCTGTGTTTTATTCCCATAACATTTCCTCCCCCTATTTAAAATGTGACTGTGTTTTATTTCCGTAATATTTCCTTTTTATTCCCGTAACTTTCCCCTCACTCCTTTGTAAACTGTATCTGTGTTTTATTCCCATAAAATTTCCACCCCCCTATTTAAATTGTGTCTGAGTTTTATTCCCGTAATATTTCCCTTACGTTTTAATAAATAGTATCTGTGTTTTATTCAGATAATGTTCTACTCGCTCCTTTATAAATTTTGGGTATTTTCTATTCCCGGAAGTTTCCCCTCACTCCTTTGTAAACTGTATCTGTGTTTTATTCCAGTAACATTTGCTCCCCCTCTTTAAAATGTGTCTGTGTTTTATTCCCGTAATAATTCCGTTTTATTCCCGTAACTTTACCCTCACTCATTTGTAAACTGTATCGGTGTTTTATTCCAGTAACATTTCCTCACCCTATTTAAATTTTTACTGTGTTTTCTTCCCGTAATATTTCCTTTTTATTCCCGTAACTTTCCCCTCACTCCTTTGTAAACTGTATCTGTGTTTTATTCCGCAACGTTTCATCCCCCCTGTTTAAATTGTGTCTGTGTTTTATTCCCGTAATATTTCCTTTTTATTCCCGTAACTTTCCCATCACTCCTTTGTAAACTGTATCTGTGTTTTATTCCGCAACATTTCATCCCCCCTGTTTAAATTGTGTCTGTGTTTTATTCCCGTAATATTTCCTTTTTATTCCCGTAACTTTCCCATCACTCCTTTGTAAACTGTATCTGTCTTTTATTCCCATAACATTTCCACCCCACTATTTAAATTGTGTCTGAGTTTTAATCCCGTAATATTTCCCTCACGTTTTAATAAATAGTATCTGTGTTTTATTCAGATAATGTTCTACTCGCTCCTTTATAAATTTTGGTTATTTTCTATTCCCGTAACTTCCCCCTCACTCCTTTGTAAAGTGTATCTGTGTTTTATTCCCGTAACAGTTGCTCCACCATTTAAATTGTGTCTGTGTTTTATTCCCGTAATAATTCCGTTTTATTCCAGTAACTTTACCCTCACTCATTTGTAAACTGTATCTGTGTTTTATTCCCATAACATTTCCTCCCCTATTTAAAATGTGACTGTGTTTTATTTCCGTAATATTTCCTTTTTATTCCCGTAACTTTCCCCTCACTCCTTTGTAAACTGTATCTATGTTTTATTCCGCAACATTTCATCCCCCCTGTTTAAATTGTGTCTGTGTTTTATTTCCGTAATATTTCCTTTTTATTCCCGTGACTTTCCCATCACTCCTTTTTAAACTGTATCTGTGTTTTATTCCCATAAAATTTCCACCCCCCTATTTAAATTGTGTCTGAGTTTTATTCCCGTAATATTTCCCTCACGTTTTAATAAATAGTATCTGTGTTTTATTCAGATAATGTTCTACTCGCTCCTTTATAAATTTTGGGTATTTTCTATTCCCGGAAGTTTCCCCTCACTCCTTTGTAAACTGTATCTGTGTTTTATTCCCGTAACATTTGCTCCCCCTCTTTAAAATGTGTCTGTGTTTTATTCCTGTAATAATTCTGTTTTATTCCCGTAACTTTACCCTCACTCATTTGTAAACTGTATCGGTGTTTTATTCCAGTAACATTTCCTCACGCTATTTAAATTTTGACTGTGTTTTATTCCCGTAATATTTCCTTTTTATTCCCGTAACTTTCCCCTCACTCCTTTGTAAACTGTATCTGTGTTTTATTCCGCAACATTTCATCCCCCCTGTTTAAATTGTGTCTGTGTTTTATTCCCGTAATATTTCCTTTTTATTCCCGTAACTTTCCCATCACTCCTTTGTAAACTGTATCTGTGTTTTATTCCGCAACATTTCATCCCCCCTGTTTAAATTGTGTCTGTGTTTTATTCCCGTAATATTTCCTTTTTATTCCCGTAACTTTCCCCTCACTCCTTTGTAAACTGTATCTGTGTTTTATTCCCGTAATATTTCCTCCCCCCTATTTAAATTGTGCCTGAGTTTTATTCCCGTAATATTTCCCTCACGTTTTAATAAATAGTATCTGTGTTTTATTCAGATAATGTTCTACTCGCTCCTTTATAAATTTTGGGTATTTTCTATTCCCGTAACTTTCCCCTCACTCCTTTGTAAACTGTATCTGTGTTTTATTCCCGTAACATTTCCTCCCCCCCTATTTAAATTGTGTTTGTGTTTTATTCCCGTAGTATTTCCTTTTTATTCCCGTAACTTTCCCCTCACTCCTTTGTAAACTGTATCTGTGTTTTTTTTTTCCCGTAAAATTTCCTCCCCCCATTCAAATTGTGTCTGAGTTTTATTCCCGTAATATTTCCCTCACGTTTTAATAAATAGTATCTGTGTTTTATTAAGATAATGTTCTACTCGCTCCTTTATAAATTTTGGGTATTTTCTATTCCCGGTAACTTTCTCCTCACTCCTTTGTAAACTGTATCTGTGTTTTATTCCCGTAACATTTCCTCCCCCCTATTTAAATTGTGTTTGTGTTTTATTCCCGTTATATTTCCGTTTTATACCCCTAACTTTCCCCTCACTCCCTTGTAAACTGTATCTGTGTTTTATTCCGCAACATTTCCTCCGCCCTGTTTAAATTGTGTCTGTGTTTTATTCCCGTAATATTTCCTTTTTATTCCCGTAACTTTCCCCTCACTCCTTTGTAAACTGTATCTGTGTTTTATTCATGTAACATTTCCTCCCCCCTATTTAAATTGTGTCTGAGTTTTATTCCCGTAATATTTCCCTCACGTTTTAATAAATAGTATCTGTGTTTTATTCAGATAATGTTCTACACGCTTCGTTATAAATTTTGGGTGTTTTCTATTCCCGTAACATTCACCTCACTCCTTTGTAAACTGTATTTGTTTTATTCCAGTAACATTTCCACCCCCCTGTTTAAATTGTGTCTGTGTTTTATTCCCGTAATATTTCCTTTTTATTCCCCTAACTTTCTCCACACTCCTTTGAAAAATGTATCTGTGTTTTATTCCCGTTACATTTCCTCCCCCTATTTAAATTATGTCTGTGTTTTATTCCCGTAATATTTCCTTTTTATTCACGTAACTTTCCCCTCACTCCTTTGTAAACTGCATCTGTGTTTTATTCCCATAACATTTCCTTCCCACTTTATAAATTGTGTCTGTGTTTTATTCCCGTAATATTTCCTTTTTATTCCCGTAACTTTCCCCTCACTCCTTTGTAAACTGTATCTGTGTTTTATGTCCGTAACATTTCCTCCGCCCTTTTTAAATTGTGTCTGCGTTTTATTCCTCTAAAGTTATCCTTGCTTGTTATAAATTGTATGTGTGTTTTATTCGGGTAACTTTTCCATTTTCCTTTATTAATTGTGTTGTGGTTTATTCCGGTAATATTTCCCTCAAGCCTTTATAAATTTTGGGTAATTGTTATTCCTGTAACTTTCCCCTCACTCCTTTGTAAACTGTATCAGTGTTTTATTCTCGTAACATTTCCACCCCCCTATTTAAATTGTGTCTGAGTTTTATTCCCGTAATATTTCCCTCACGTTTTAATAAATAGTATCTGTGTTTTATTCAGATAATGTTCTACTCGCTCCTTTATAAATTTTGGGTATTTTCTATTCCCGTAACTCGCCCCTCACTCCTTTGTAAACTGTATCTGTGTTTTATTCCCGAAACAGTTGCTCCCCCTATTTAAATTGTGTCTGTGTTTTATTCCCGTAATAATTCCGTTTTATTCCCGTAACTTTACCCTCACTCATTTGTAAACTGTATCTGTGTTTTATTCCCGTCACATTTCCTCCCCCTATTTAAAATGTGACTGTGTTTTATTTCCGTAATATTTCCTTTTTATTCCCGTAACTTTTTCCTCACTCCTTTGTAAACTGTATCTGTGTTTTATTCCGCAACATTTCATACCCCCTGTTTAAATTGTGTCTGTGTTTTATTCCCGTAATATTTCCTTTTTATTCCCGTAACTTTCCCATCACTCCTTTGTAAACTGTATCTGTGTTTTATTCCCATAAAATTTCCACCCCCCTATTTAAATTGTGTCTGAGTTTTATTCCCGTAATATTTCCCTTACGTTTTAATAAATAGTATCAGTGTTTTATTCAGATAATGTTCTTAATGTTTGTAGTTTCATTTTAACATTTATGTTATTCCTTTCAAAATTGAAATGTAGAAGTGAATTTACAGATCTACATTTTGTTTTCTTGTAGAAAAGTACTTTTTACAAGTGCTGTTTCATTGATGTGAAACCATGTTTAAATATTTCTCAAAAAAGCATGTATTTTAATGTTTGTAGTTTCATTTTAACATTTATGTTATTCTTTTCAAAATTGAAATGTAGAAGTGAATTTATGCATCCTCATTTTGCTTTCTTTTAGAAAAGTACTTTTTACAAGTGCTGTTTCATAGATGTGAAATCATGTTTAAACATTTCTCAAAAAAGCATGTATTTTAATGTTTGTCGTTTCATTTTAACATTTATGTTATTCTTTTCAAATTTGAAATGTAGAAGTGAATTTACAGATTTACATTTTGCTTTCTTGTGGAAAAGTACTTTTTACAAGTGCTGTTTCATAGATGTTAAACCATGTTTAAACATTTCTAAACAAAGCATGTATTTTAATGTTTGTAGTTTCATTTTAACATTTATGTTATTCTTTTCAAAATTGAAATGTAGAAGTGAATTTACAGATCTACATTTTGTTTTCTTGTAGAAAAGTACTTTTTACAAGTGCTGTTTCATTGATGTGAAACCATGTTTAAATATTTCTCAAAAAAGCATGTATTTTAATGTTTGTAGTTTCATTTTAACATTTATGTTGTTCTTTTCAAAATGAAATGTAGAAGTGAATTTACAGATCTACATTTTGTTTTCTTGTAGAAAAGTGCTTTTTACATGTGCTGTTTCATTGATGTGAAATCATGTTTAAATATTTCACAAAAAAGCATGTATTTTATTGTTTGTAGTTTCATTTTAACATTTATGTTATTATTTTCAAATTTGAAATGTAGAAGTGAATTTACAGATTTACATTTTGCTTTCTTGTGGAAAAGTACTTTTTACAAGTGCTGTTTCATAGATGTGAAACCATGTTTAAACATTTCTCAAAAAAGCATGTATTTTAATGTTTGTAGTTTCATTTTAACATTAATGTTATTCTTTTCAAAATTGAATATGTAGAAGTGAATTTATGCATCCTCATTTTGCTTTCTTTTAGAAAAGTACTTTTTACAAGTGCTGTTTCATAGATGTGAAATCATGTTTAAATATTTCACAAAAAAGCATGTATTTTATTGTTTGTAGTTTCATTTTAACATTTATGTTATTATTTTCAAATTTGAAATGTAGAAGTGAATTTACAGATTTACATTTTGCTTTCTTGTGGAAAAGTACTTTTTACAAGTGCTGTTTCATAGATGTGAAAACATGTTTAAACATTTCTCAAAAAAGCATGTATTTTAATGTTTGTAGTTTCATTTTAACATTTATGTTGTTCTTTTCAAAATTGAAATGTAGAAGTGAATTTACAGATCTACATTTTGTTTTCTTGTAGAAAAGTGCTTTTTACCTGTGCTGTTTCATTGTTGTCAAATCATGTTTAAACATTACTCAAAAAAGCATGTATTTTATGTCTGTAGTTTCATTTTAACATTTATGTTATTCTTTTCAAATTTGAAATGTAGAAGTGAATTTACAGATTTACATTTTGCTTTCTTGTGGAAAAGTACTTTTTACAAGTGCTGTTTCATAGATGTGAAACCATGTTTAAACATTTCTCAAAAAAGCATGTATTTTAATGTTTGTAGTTTCATTTTAACATTTATGTTGTTCTTTTCAAAATTGAAATGTAGAAGTGAATTTACAGATCAACATTTTGTTTTCTTGTAGAAAAGTGCTTTTTACCTGTGCTGTTTCATTGATGTGAAATCAGGTTTAAACATTACTCAAAAAAGCATGTATTTTAATGTTTGTAGTTTCATTTTAACATTTATGTTATTCTTTTCAAAATTGAAATGTGGAAGTGAATTTATGCATCCTCATTTTGATTTCTTTTAGAAAAGTACTTTTTACAAGTGCTGTTTCATAGATGTGAAATCATGTTTAAACATTTCTCAAAAAAGCATGTATTTTAATGTTTGTAGTTTCATTTTAACATTTATGTTATTCTTTTCAAAATTGAAATGTAGAAGTGAATTTACAGATCGACATTTTGTTTTCTTGTAAAAAAGTACTTTTTACAAGTGCTGTTTCATAGATGTGAAATCATGTTTAAACATTTCTCAAAAAAGCATGTATTTTATTGTTTGTAGTTTCATTTTAACATTAATGTTATTCTTTTCAAAATTGAATATGTAGAAGTGAATTTATGCATCCTCATTTTGCTTTCTTTTAGAAAAGTACTTTTTACAAGTGCTGTTTCATAGATGTGAAATCATGTTTAAACATTTCTCAAAAAAGCATGTATTTTAATGTTTGTAGTTTCATTTTAACATTTATGTTATTCTTTTCAAATTTGAAATGTAGAAGTGAATTTACAGATTTACATTTTGCTTTCTTGTGGAAAAGTACTTTTTACGTGCTGTTTCATAGATGTGAAACCATGTTTAAACATTTCTCAATAAAGCATGTATTTTAATGTTTGTAGTTACATTTTAACGTTTATGTTGTTCTTTTCAAAATTGAAATGTAGAAGTGAATTTACAGATCTACATTTTGTTTTCTTGTAGAAAAGTGCTTTTTACCTGTGCTGTTTCATTGATGTGAAATCATGTTTAAACATTTCACAAAAAAGCATGTATTTTATTGTTTGTAGTTTCATTTTAACATTTATGTTATTATTTTCAAATTTGAAATGTAGAAGTGAATATACAGATTTACATTTTGCTTTCTTGTGGAAAAGTACTTTTTACAAGTGCTGTTTCATAGATGTGAAAACATGTTTAAACATTTCTCAAAAAAGCATGTATTTTAATGTTTGTAGTTTCATTTTAACATTTATGTTGTTCTTTTCAAAATTGAAATGTAGAAGTGAATTTACAGATCTACATTTTGTTTTCTTGTAGAAAAGTGCTTTTTACCTGTGCTGTTTCATTGATGTGAAATCAGGTTTAAACATTACTCAAAAAAGCATGTATTTTTATGTTTGTAGTTTCATTTTAACATTTATGTTGTTCTTTTCAAAATTGAAATGTAGAAGTGAATTTACAGATCAACATTTTGTTTTCTTGTAGAAAAGTGCTTTTTACCTGTGCTGTTTCATTGATGTGAAATCATGTTTAAACATTACTCAAAAAAGCATGTATTTTAATATTTGTAGTTTCATTTTAACATTTATGTAGTTGTTTTCAAAATTGAAATGTAGAAGTGAATTTACAGATTTACATTTTGCTTTCTTGTGGAAAAGTACTTTTTACAAGTGCTGTTTCATAGATGTGAAACCATGTTTAAACATTTCTCAAAAAAGCATGTATTTTAATGTTTGTAGTTTCATTTTAACATTTATGTTGTTCTTTTCAAAATGAAATGTAGAAGTGAATTTACAGATCTACATTTTGTTTTCTAGTGGAAAAGTACTTTTTACAAGTGCTGTTTCATAGATGTGAAACCATGTTTAAACATTTCTCAAAAAAGCATGTATTTTAATGTTTGTAGTTTCATTTTAACATTTATGTTGTTCTTTTCAAAATTGAAATGTAGAAGTGAATTTACAGATCTACATTTTGTTTTCTTGTAGAAAAGTGCTTTTTACCTGTGCTGTTTCATTGATGTGATATCATGTTTAAACATTACTCAAAAAAGCATGTATTTTAATATTTGTAGTTTCATTTTAACATTTATGTTGTTCTTTTCAAAATTGAAATGTAGAAGTGAATTTACAGATCTACATTTTGTTTTCTTGTAGAAAAGTGCTTTTTACCTGTGCTGTTTCATTGATGCCAAATCATGTTTAAACATTACTCAAAAAAGCATGTATGTTATTGTTTGTAGTTTCATTTTAACATTTATGTTATTCTTTTCAAATTTGTTATGTAGAAGTGAATTTACAGATTTACATTTTGCTTTCTTGTGGAAAAGTACTTTTTACAAGTGCTGTTTCATAGATGTGAAACCATGTTTAAACATTTCTCAAAAAAGCATGTATTTTAATGTTTGTAGTTTCATTTTAACATTTATGTTGTTCTTTTCAAAATTGAAATGTAGAAGTGAATTTACAGATTTACATTTTGCTTTCTTGTGGAAAAGTACTTTTTACAAGTGCTGTTTCATAGATGTGAAACCATGTTTAAACATTTCTCAAAAAAGCATGTATTTTAATGTTTGTAGTTTCATTTTAACATATATGTTATTCTTTTCAAAATTGAAATGTAGAAGTGAATTTACAGATCTACATTTTGCTTTCTTTTAGAAAAGTTGTTTTTACAAGTGCTGTTTCATAGATGTGAAATCATGTTTAAACATTTCACAAAAAAGCATGTATTTTATTGTTTGTAGTTTCATTTTAACATTTATGTTATTCTTTTCAAAATTGAAATGTGGAAGTGAATTTATGCATCCTCATTTTGATTTCTTTTAGAAAAGTACTTTTTACAAGTGCTGTTTCATAGATGTGAAATCATGTTTAAACATTTCTCAAACAAGCATGTATTTTAATGTTTGTAGTTTCATTTTAACATTTATGTTATTCTTTTCAAAATTGAAATGTGGAAGTGAATTTATGCATCCTCATTTTGATTTCTTTTAGGAAAGTACTTTTTACAAGTGCTGTTTCATAGATGTGAAATCATGTTTAAACATTTCTCAAAAAAGCATGTATTTTAATGTTTGTAGTTTCATTTTAACATTTATGTTATTCTTTTCAAATTTGAAATGTAGAAGTGAATTTACAGATTTACATTTTGCTTTCTTGTGGAAAAGTACTTTTTACAAGTGTTGTTTCATAGATGTGAAACCATGTTTAAACATTTCTCAAAAAAGCATGTATTTTAATGTTTGTAGTTTCATTTTAACATTTATGTTATTCTTTTCAAAATTGAAATGTAGAAGTGAATTTACAGATCGACATTTTGTTTTCTTGTAAAAAAGTACTTTTTACAAGTGCTGTTTCATAGGTGAAATCATGTTTAAATATTTCACAAAAAAGCATGTATTTTATTGTTTGTAGTTTCATTTTAACATTTATGTTATTCTTTTCAAATTTGAAATGTAGAAGTGAATTTACAGATTTACATTTTGCTTTCTTGTGGAAAAGTACTTTTTACAATTGCTGTTTCATAGATGTGAAACCATGTTTAAACATTTTTTCAAAAAAGCATGTATTTTAATGTTTGTAGTTTCATTTTAACATTTATGTTATTCTTTTCAAAATTGAAATGTTAGAAGTGAATTTACGCATCCTCATTTTGCTTTCTTTTAGAAAAGTACTTTTCACAAGTGCTGTTTCATTGATGTGAAATCATGTTTAAATATATCACAAAAAAGCATGTATTTTATTGTTTGTAGTTTCATTTTAACATTTATGTTATTATTTTCAAATTTGAAATATAGAACTGAATTTACAGATTTACATTTTGCTTTCATGTGGAAAAGTACTTTTTACAAGTGCTGTTTCATAGATGTGAAACCATGTTTAAACATTTCTCAAAAAAGCATGTATTTTATCGTTTGTAGTTTCATTTTAACATTTATGTTGTTCTTTTCAAAATTGAAATGTAGAAGTGAATTTACAGATCTACATTTTGTTTTCTTGTAGAAAAGTGCTTTTTACCTGTGCTGTTTCATTGATGTCAAATCATGTTTAAACATTACTCAAAAAAGCATGTATTTTATTGTTTGTAGTTTCATTTTAACATTTATGTTATTCTTTTCAAATTTGAAATGTAGAAGTGAATTTACAGATTTACATTTTGCTTTCTTGTGGAAAAGTACTTTTTACAAGTGCTGTTTCATAGATGTGAAACCATGTTTAAACATTTCTCAAAAAAGCATGTATTTTAATGTTTGTAGTTTCATTTTAACATTAATGTTATTCTTTTCAAAATTGAATATGTGGAAGTGAATTTATGCATCCTCATTTTGCTTTCTTTTAGAAAAGTACTTTTTACAAGTGCTGTTTCATAGATGTGAAATCATCTTTAAATATTTCACAAAAAAGCATGTATTTTATTGTTTGTAGTTTCATTTTAACATTTATGTTATTATTTTCAAATTTGAAATGTAGAAGTGAATTTACAGATTTACATTTTGCTTTCTTGTGGAAAAGTACTTTTTACAAGTGCTGTTTCATAGATGTGAAAACATGTTTAAACATTTCTCAAAAAAGCATGTATTTTAATGTTTGTAGTTTCATTTTAACATTTATGTTGTTCTTTTCAAAATTGAAATGTAGAAGTGAATTTACAGATCTACATTTTGTTTTCTTGTAGAAAAGTGCTTTTTACCTGTGCTGTTTCATTGTTGTCAAATCATGTTTAAACATTACTCAAAAAAGCATGTATTTTATGTCTGTAGTTTCATTTTAACATTTATGTTATTCTTTTCAAATTTGAAATGTAGAAGTGAATTTACAGATTTACATTTTGCTTTCTTGTGGAAAAGTACTTTTTACAAGTGCTGTTTCATAGATGTGAAACCATGTTTAAACATTTCTCAAAAAAGCATGTATTTTAATGTTTGTAGTTTCATTTTAACATTTATGTTGTTCTTTTCAAAATTGAAATGTAGAAGTGAATTTACAGATCAACATTTTGTTTTCTTGTAGAAAAGTGCTTTTTACCTGTGCTGTTTCATTGATGTGAAATCAGGTTTAAACATTACTCAAAAAAGCATGTATTTTAATGTTTGTAGTTTCATTTTAACATTTATGTTATTCTTTTCAAAATTGAAATGTGGAAGTGAATTTATGCATCCTCATTTTGATTTCTTTTAGAAAAGTACTTTTTACAAGTGCTGTTTCATAGATGTGAAATCATGTTTAAACATTTCTCAAAAAAGCATGTATTTTAATGTTTGTAGTTTCATTTTAACATTTATGTTATTCTTTTCAAAATTGAAATGTAGAAGTGAATTTACAGATCGACATTTTGTTTTCTTGTAAAAAAGTACTTTTTACAAGTGCTGTTTCATAGATGTGAAATCATGTTTAAACATTTCTCAAAAAAGCATGTATTTTATTGTTTGTAGTTTCATTTTAACATTAATGTTATTCTTTTCAAAATTGAATATGTAGAAGTGAATTTATGCATCCTCATTTTGCTTTCTTTTAGAAAAGTACTTTTTACAAGTGCTGTTTCATAGATGTGAAATCATGTTTAAACATTTCTCAAAAAAGCATGTATTTTAATGTTTGTAGTTTCATTTTAACATTTATGTTATTCTTTTCAAATTTGAAATGTAGAAGTGAATTTACAGATTTACATTTTGCTTTCTTGTGGAAAAGAACTTTTTACGTGCTGTTTCATAGATGTGAAACCATGTTTAAACATTTCTCAATAAAGCATGTATTTTAATGTTTGTAGTTTCATTTTAACATTTATGTTGTTCTTTTCAAAATTGAAATGTAGAAGTGAATTTACAGATTTACATTTTGCTTTCTTGTGGAAAAGTACTTTTTACAAGTGCTGTTTCATAGATGTGAAACCATGTTTAAACATTTCTCAAAAAAGCATGTATTTTAATCTTTGTAGTTTCATTTTAACATATATGTTATTCTTTTCAAAATTGAAATGTAGAAGTGAATTTACAGATCTACATTTTGCTTTCTTTTAGAAAAGTTGTTTTTACAAGTGCTGTTTCATAGATGTGAAATCATGTTTAAACATTTCACAAAAAAGCATGTATTTTATTGTTTGTAGTTTCATTTTAACATTTATGTTATTCTTTTCAAAATTGAAATGTGGAAGTGAATTTATGCATCCTCATTTTGATTTCTTTTAGAAAAGTACTTTTTACAAGTGCTGTTTCATAGATGTGAAATCATGTTTAAACATTTCTCAAACAAGCATGTATTTTAATGTTTGTAGTTTCATTTTAACATTTATGTTATTCTTTTCAAAATTGAAATGTGGAAGTGAATTTATGCATCCTCATTTTGATTTCTTTTAGGAAAGTACTTTTTACAAGTGCTGTTTCATAGATGTGAAATCATGTTTAAACATTTCTCAAAAAAGCATGTATTTTAATGTTTGTAGTTTCATTTTAACATTTATGTTATTCTTTTCAAAATTGAAATGTAGAAGTGAATTTACAGATCGACATTTTGCTTTCTTGTGGAAAAGTACTTTTTACAAGTGTTGTTTCATAGATGTGAAACCATGTTTAAACATTTCTCAAAAAAGCATGTATTTTAATGTTTGTAGTTTCATTTTAACATTTATGTTATTCTTTTCAAAATTGAAATGTAGAAGTGAATTTACAGATCGACATTTTGTTTTCTTGTAAAAAAGTACTTTTTACAAGTGCTGTTTCATAGGTGAAATCATGTTTAAATATTTCACAAAAAAGCATGTATTTTATTGTTTGTAGTTTCATTTTAACATTTATGTTATTCTTTTCAAATTTGAAATGTAGAAGTGAATTTACAGATTTACATTTTGCTTTCTTGTGGAAAAGTACTTTTTACAATTGCTGTTTCATAGATGTGAAACCATGTTTAAACATTTTTTCAAAAAAGCATGTATTTTAATGTTTGTAGTTTCATTTTAACATTTATGTTATTCTTTTCAAAATTGAAATGTTAGAAGTGAATTTACGCATCCTCATTTTGCTTTCTTTTAGAAAAGTACTTTTCACAAGTGCTGTTTCATTGATGTGAAATCATGTTTAAATATATCACAAAAAAGCATGTATTTTATTGTTTGTAGTTTCATTTTAACATTTATGTTATTATTTTCAAATTTGAAATATACAACTGAATTTACAGATTTACATTTTGCTTTCATGTGGAAAAGTACTTTTTACAAGTGCTGTTTCATAGATGTGAAACCATGTTTAAACATTTCTCAAAAAAGCATGTATTTTATCGTTTGTAGTTTCATTTTAACATTTATGTTGTTCTTTTCAAAATTGAAATGTAGAAGTGAATTTACAGATCTACATTTTGTTTTCTTGTAGAAAAGTGCTTTTTACAAGTGCTGTTTCATAGATGTGAAACCATGTTTAAACATTTCTCAAAAAAGCATGTATTTTAATGTTTGTAGTTTCATTTTAACATTAATGTTATTCTTTTCAAAATTGAATATGTGGAAGTGAATTTATGCATCCTCATTTTGCTTTCTTTTAGAAAAGTACTTTTTACAAGTGCTGTTTCATAGATGTGAAATCATCTTTAAATATTTCACAAAAAAGCATGTATTTTATTGTTTGTAGTTTCATTTTAACATTTATGTTATTATTTTCAAATTTGAAATGTAGAAGTGAATTTACAGATTTACATTTTGCTTTCTTGTGGAAAAGTACTTTTTACAAGTGCTGTTTCATAGATGTGAAAACATGTTTAAACATTTCTCAAAAAAGCATGTATTTTAATGTTTGTAGTTTCATTTTAACATTTATGTTGTTCTTTTCAAAATTGAAATGTAGAAGTGAATTTACAGATCTACATTTTGTTTTCTTGTAGAAAAGTGCTTTTTACCTGTGCTGTTTCATTGATGTCAAATCATGTTTAAACATTACTCAAAAAAGCATGTATTTTATGTTTGTAGTTTCATTTTAACATTTATGTTATTCTTTTCAAATTTAAAATGTAGAAGTGAATTTACAGATTTACATTTTGCTTTCTTGTGGAAAAGTACTTTTTACAAGTGCTGTTTCATAGATGTGAAACCATGTTTAAACATTTCTCAAAAAAGCATGTATTTTAATGTTTGTAGTTTCATTTTAACATTTATGTTGTTCTTTTCAAAATTGAAATGTAGAAGTGAATTTACAGATCAACATTTTGTTTTCTTGTAGAAAAGTGCTTTTTACCTGTGCTGTTTCATTGATGTGAAATCAGGTTTAAACATTACTCAAAAAAGCATGTATTTTAATGTTTGTAGTTTCCTTTTAACATTTATGTTGTTCTTTTCAAAATTGAAATGTAGAAGTGAATTTACAGATCAACATTTTGTTTTCTTGTAGAAAAGTGCTTTTTACCTGTGCTGTTTCATTGATGTGAAATCATGTTTAAACATTACTCAAAAAAGCATGTATTTTAATATTTGTAGTTTCATTTTAACATTTATGTAGTTGTTTTCAAATTTGAAATGTAGAAGTGAATTTACAGATTTACATTTTGCTTTCTTGTGGAAAAGTACTTTTTACGTGCTGTTTCATAGATGTGAAACCATGTTTAAACATTTCTCAAAAAAGCATGTATTTTAATGTTTGTAGTTACATTTTAACATTTATGTTGTTCTTTTCAAAATTGAAATGTAGAAGTGAATTTACAGATCTACAT
Source organism: Narcine bancroftii (assembly GCF_036971445.1). NCBI lineage: Eukaryota > Metazoa > Chordata > Chondrichthyes > Torpediniformes > Narcinidae > Narcine > Narcine bancroftii. The sequence continues at coordinate 4,760,973 of NW_027211800.1, read as the reverse complement.
TTTGTTTTCTTGTAGAAAAGTGCTTTTTACCTGTGCTGTTTCATTGATGTCAAATCATGTTTAAACATTACTCAAAAAAGCATGTATTTTATGTTTGTAGTTTCATTTTAACATTTATGTTATTCTTTTCAAATTTGAAATGTAGAAGTGAATTTACAGATTTACATTTTGCTTTCTTGTGGAAAAGTACTTTTTACAAGTGCTGTTTCATAGATGTGAAACCATGTTTAAACATTTCTCAAAAAAGCATGTATTTTAATGTTTGTAGTTTCATTTTAACATTTATGTTGTTCTTTTCAAAATTGAAATGTAGAAGTGAATTTACAGATCAACATTTTGTTTTCTTGTAGAAAAGTGCTTTTTACCTGTGCTGTTTCATTGATGTGAAATCATGTTTAAACATTACTCAAAAAAGCATGTATTTTAATATTTGTAGTTTCATTTTAACATTTATGTAGTTGTTTTCAAAATTGAAATGTAGGTGAATTTACAGATTTACATTTTGCTTTCTTGTGGAAAAGTACTTTTTACAAGTGCTGTTTCATAGATGTGAAACCATGTTTAAACATTTCTCAAAAAAGCATGTATTTTAATGTTTGTAGTTTCATTTTAACATTTATGTTGTTCTTTTCAAAATGAAATGAGAAGTGAATTTACAGATCTACATTTTGTTTTCTTGTAGAAAAGTGCTTTTTACATGTGCTGTTTCATTGATGTGAAATCATGTTTAAATATTTCACAAAAAAGCATGTATTTTATTGTTTGTAGTTTCATTTTAACATTAATGTTATTATTTTCAAATTTGAAATGTAGAAGTGAATTTACAGATTTACATTTTGCTTTCTTGTGGAAAAGTACTTTTTACAAGTGCTGTTTCATAGATGTGAAACCATGTTTAAACATTTCTCAAAAAAGCATGTATTTTAATGTTTGTAGTTTCATTTTAACATTTATGTTGTTCTTTTCAAAATTGAAATGTAGAAGTGAATTTACAGATCTACATTTTGTTTTCTTGTAGAAAAGTGCTTTTTACCTGTGCTGTTTCATTGATGTGAAATCATGTTTAAACATTACTCAAAAAAGCATGTATTTTAATGTTTGTAGTTTCATTTTAACATTTATGTAGTTGTTTTCAAAATTGAAATGTAGAAGTGAATTTACAGATTTACATTTTGCTTTCTTGTGGAAAAGTACTTTTTACAAGTGCTGTTTCATATATGTGAAACCATGTTTAAACATTTCTCAAAAAAGCATGTATTTTAATGTTTGTAGTTTCATTTTAACATTAATGTTATTCTTTTCAAAATTGAATATGTAGAAGTGAATTTATGCATCCTCATTTTGCTTTCTTTTAGAAAAGTACTTTTTACAAGTGCTGTTTCATAGATGTGAAATCATGTTTAAACATTTCTCAAAAAAGCATGTATTTTAATGTTTGTAGTTTCATTTTAACATTTATGTTATTCTTTTCAAATTTGAAATGTAGAAGTGAATATACAGATTTACATTTTGCTTTCTTGTGGAAAAGTACTTTTTGCAAGTGCTGTTTCATAGATGTGAAAACATGTTTAAACATTTCTCAAAAAAGCATGTATTTTAATGTTTGTAGTTTCATTTTAACATTTATGTTGTTCTTTTCAAAATTGAAATGTAGAAGTGAATTTACAGATCAACATTTTGTTTTCTTGTAGAAAAGTGCTTTTTACCTGTGCTGTTTCATTGATGTGAAATCAGGTTTAAACATTACTCAAAAAAGCATGTATTTTAATGTTTGTAGTTTCATTTTAACATTTATGTTGTTCTTTTCAAAATTGAAATGTAGAAGTGAATTTACAGATCAACATTTTGTTTTCTTGTAGAAAAGTGCTTTTTACCTGTGCTGTTTCATTGATGTGAAATCATGTTTAAACATTACTCAAAAAAGCATGTATTTTAATATTTGTAGTTTCATTTTAACATTTATGTAGTTGTTTTCAAATTTGAAATGTAGAAGTGAATTTACAGATTTACATTTTGCTTTCTTGTGGAAAAGTACTTTTTACAAGTGCTGTTTCATAGATGTGAAACCATGTTTAAACATTTCTCAAAAAAGCATGTATTTTAATGTTTGTAGTTTCATTTTAACATTTATGTTGTTCTTTTCAAAATTGAAATGTAGAAGTGAATTTACAGATTTACATTTTGCTTTCTTGTGGAAAAGTACTTTTTACAAGTGCTGTTTCATAGATGTGAAACCATGTTTAAACATTTCTCAAAAAAGCATGTATTTTAATGTTTGTAGTTTCATTTTAACATATATGTTATTCTTTTCAAAATTGAAATGTAGAAGTGAATTTACAGATCTACATTTTGCTTTCTTTTAGAAAAGTTCTTTTTACAAGTGCTGTTTCATAGATGTGAAATCATGTTTAAACATTTCACAAAAAAGCATGTATTTTATTGTTTGTAGTTTCATTTTAACATTTATGTTATTCTTTTCAAAATTGAAATGTGGAAGTGAATTTATGCATCCTCATTTTGATTTCTTTTAGAAAAGTACTTTTTACAAGTGCTGTTTCATAGATGTGAAATCATGTTTAAACATTTCTCAAACAAGCATGTATTTTAATGTTTGTAGTTTCATTTTAACATTTATGTTATTCTTTTCAAAATTGAAATGTGGAAGTGAATTTATGCATCCTCATTTTGATTTCTTTTAGAAAAGTACTTTTTACAAGTGCTGTTTCATAGATGTGAAATCATGTTTAAACATTTCTCAAAAAAGCATGTATTTTAATGTTTGTAGTTTCATTTTAACATTTATGTTATTCTTTTCAAATTTGAAATGTAGAAGTGAATTTACAGATTTACATTTTGCTTTCTTGTGGAAAAGTACTTTTTACAAGTGTTGTTTCATAGATGTGAAACCATGTTTAAACATTTCTCAAAAAAGCATGTATTTTAATGTTTGTAGTTTCATTTTAACATTTATGTTATTCTTTTCAAAATTGAAATGTAGAAGTGAATTTACAGATCGACATTTTGTTTTCTTGTAAAAAAGTACTTTTTACAAGTGCTGTTTCATAGGTGAAATCATGTTTAAATATTTCACAAAAAAGCATGTATTTTATTGTTTGTAGTTTCATTTTAACATTTATGTTATTCTTTTCAAATTTGAAATGTAGAAGTGAATTTACAGATTTACATTTTGCTTTCTTGTGGAAAAGTACTTTTTACAATTGCTGTTTCATAGATGTGAAACCATGTTTAAACATTTTTTCAAAAAAGCATGTATTTTAATGTTTGTAGTTTCATTTTAACATTTATGTTATTCTTTTCAAAATTGAAATGTTAGAAGTGAATTTACGCATCCTCATTTTGCTTTCTTTTAGAAACGTACTTTTCACAAGTGCTGTTTCATTGATGTGAAATCATGTTTAAATATATCACAAAAAAGCATGTATTTTATTGTTTGTAGTTTCATTTTAACATTTATGTTATTATTTTCAAATTTGAAATATAGAACTGAATTTACAGATTTACATTTTGCTTTCATGTGGAAAAGTACTTTTTACAAGTGCTGTTTCATAGATGTGAAACCATGTTTAAACATTTCTCAAAAAAGCATGTATTTTATCGTTTGTAGTTTCATTTTAACATTTATGTTGTTCTTTTCAAAATTGAAATGTAGAAGTGAATTTACAGATCTACATTTTGTTTTCTTGTAGAAAAGTGCTTTTTACAAGTGCTGTTTCATAGATGTGAAACCATGTTTAAACATTTCTCAAAAAAGCATGTATTTTAATGTTTGTAGTTTCATTTTAACATTAATGTTATTCTTTTCAAAATTGAATATGTGGAAGTGAATTTATGCATCCTCATTTTGCTTTCTTTTAGAAAAGTACTTTTTACAAGTGCTGTTTCATAGATGTGAAATCATCTTTAAATATTTCACAAAAAAGCATGTATTTTATTGTTTGTAGTTTCATTTTAACATTTATGTTATTATTTTCAAATTTGAAATGTAGAAGTGAATTTACAGATTTACATTTTGCTTTCTTGTGGAAAAGTACTTTTTACAAGTGCTGTTTCATAGATGTGAAAACATGTTTAAACATTTCTCAAAAAAGCATGTATTTTAATGTTTGTAGTTTCATTTTAACATTTATGTTGTTCTTTTCAAAATTGAAATGTAGAAGTGAATTTACAGATCTACATTTTGTTTTCTTGTAGAAAAGTGCTTTTTACCTGTGCTGTTTCATTGATGTCAAATCATGTTTAAACATTACTCAAAAAAGCATGTATTTTATGTTTGTAGTTTCATTTTAACATTTATGTTATTCTTTTCAAATTTAAAATGTAGAAGTGAATTTACAGATTTACATTTTGCTTTCTTGTGGAAAAGTACTTTTTACAAGTGCTGTTTCATAGATGTGAAACCATGTTTAAACATTTCTCAAAAAAGCATGTATTTTAATGTTTGTAGTTTCATTTTAACATTTATGTTGTTCTTTTCAAAATTGAAATGTAGAAGTGAATTTACAGATCAACATTTTGTTTTCTTGTAGAAAAGTGCTTTTTACCTGTGCTGTTTCATTGATGTGAAATCAGGTTTAAACATTACTCAAAAAAGCATGTATTTTAATGTTTGTAGTTTCCTTTTAACATTTATGTTGTTCTTTTCAAAATTGAAATGTAGAAGTGAATTTACAGATCAACATTTTGTTTTCTTGTAGAAAAGTGCTTTTTACCTGTGCTGTTTCATTGATGTGAAATCATGTTTAAACATTACTCAAAAAAGCATGTATTTTAATATTTGTAGTTTCATTTTAACATTTATGTAGTTGTTTTCAAATTTGAAATGTAGAAGTGAATTTACAGATTTACATTTTGCTTTCTTGTGGAAAAGTACTTTTTACGTGCTGTTTCATAGATGTGAAACCATGTTTAAACATTTCTCAAAAAAGCATGTATTTTAATGTTTGTAGTTACATTTTAACATTTATGTTGTTCTTTTCAAAATTGAAATGTAGAAATGAATTTACAGATCTACATTTTGTTTTCTTGTAGAAAAGTGCTTTTTACCTGTGCTGTTTCATTGATGTCAAATCATGTTTAAACATTACTCAAAAAAGCATGTATTTTATGTTTGTAGTTTCATTTTAACATTTATGTTATTCTTTTCAAATTTGAAATGTAGAAGTGAATTTACAGATTTACATTTTGCTTTCTTGTGGAAAAGTACTTTTTACAAGTGCTGTTTCATAGATGTGAAACCATGTTTAAACATTTCTCAAAAAAGCATGTATTTTAATGTTTGTAGTTTCATTTTAACATTTATGTTGTTCTTTTCAAAATTGAAATGTAGAAGTGAATTTACAGATCAACATTTTGTTTTCTTGTAGAAAAGTGCTTTTTACCTGTGCTGTTTCATTGATGTGAAATCATGTTTAAACATTACTCAAAAAAGCATGTATTTTAATATTTGTAGTTTCATTTTAACATTTATGTAGTTGTTTTCAAAATTGAAATGTAGGTGAATTTACAGATTTACATTTTGCTTTCTTGTGGAAAAGTACTTTTTACAAGTGCTGTTTCATAGATGTGAAACCATGTTTAAACATTTCTCAAAAAAGCATGTATTTTAATGTTTGTAGTTTCATTTTAACATTTATGTTGTTCTTTTCAAAATGAAATGAGAAGTGAATTTACAGATCTACATTTTGTTTTCTTGTAGAAAAGTGCTTTTTACATGTGCTGTTTCATTGATGTGAAATCATGTTTAAATATTTCACAAAAAAGCATGTATTTTATTGTTTGTAGTTTCATTTTAACATTAATGTTATTATTTTCAAATTTGAAATGTAGAAGTGAATTTACAGATTTACATTTTGCTTTCTTGTGGAAAAGTACTTTTTACAAGTGCTGTTTCATAGATGTGAAACCATGTTTAAACATTTCTCAAAAAAGCATGTATTTTAATGTTTGTAGTTTCATTTTAACATTTATGTTGTTCTTTTCAAAATTGAAATGTAGAAGTGAATTTACAGATCTACATTTTGTTTTCTTGTAGAAAAGTGCTTTTTACCTGTGCTGTTTCATTGATGTGAAATCATGTTTAAACATTACTCAAAAAAGCATGTATTTTAATGTTTGTAGTTTCATTTTAACATTTATGTAGTTGTTTTCAAAATTGAAATGTAGAAGTGAATTTACAGATTTACATTTTGCTTTCTTGTGGAAAAGTACTTTTTACAAGTGCTGTTTCATATATGTGAAACCATGTTTAAACATTTCTCAAAAAAGCATGTATTTTAATGTTTGTAGTTTCATTTTAACATTAATGTTATTCTTTTCAAAATTGAATATGTAGAAGTGAATTTATGCATCCTCATTTTGCTTTCTTTTAGAAAAGTACTTTTTACAAGTGCTGTTTCATAGATGTGAAATCATGTTTAAACATTTCTCAAAAAAGCATGTATTTTAATGTTTGTAGTTTCATTTTAACATTTATGTTATTCTTTTCAAATTTGAAATGTAGAAGTGAATATACAGATTTACATTTTGCTTTCTTGTGGAAAAGTACTTTTTGCAAGTGCTGTTTCATAGATGTGAAAACATGTTTAAACATTTCTCAAAAAAGCATGTATTTTAATGTTTGTAGTTTCATTTTAACATTTATGTTGTTCTTTTCAAAATTGAAATGTAGAAGTGAATTTACAGATCAACATTTTGTTTTCTTGTAGAAAAGTGCTTTTTACCTGTGCTGTTTCATTGATGTGAAATCAGGTTTAAACATTACTCAAAAAAGCATGTATTTTAATGTTTGTAGTTTCATTTTAACATTTATGTTGTTCTTTTCAAAATTGAAATGTAGAAGTGAATTTACAGATCAACATTTTGTTTTCTTGTAGAAAAGTGCTTTTTACCTGTGCTGTTTCATTGATGTGAAATCATGTTTAAACATTACTCAAAAAAGCATGTATTTTAATATTTGTAGTTTCATTTTAACATTTATGTAGTTGTTTTCAAATTTGAAATGTAGAAGTGAATTTACAGATTTAAATTTTGCTTTCTTGTGGAAAAGTACTTTTTACGTGCTGTTTCATAGATGTGAAACCATGTTTAAACATTTCTCAAAAAAGCATGTATTTTAATGTTTGTAGTTACATTTTAACATTTATGTTGTTCTTTTCAAAATTGAAATGTAGAAGTGAATTTACAGATCTACATTTTGTTTTCTTGTAGAAAAGTGCTTTTTACCTGTGCTGTTTCATTGATGTCAAATCATGTTTAAACATTACTCAAAAAAGCATGTATTTTATGTTTGTAGTTTCATTTTAACATTTATGTTATTCTTTTCAAATTTGAAATGTAGAAGTGAATTTACAGATTTACATTTTGCTTTCTTGTGGAAAAGTACTTTTTACAAGTGCTGTTTCATAGATGTGAAACCATGTTTAAACATTTCTCAAAAAAGCATGTATTTTAATGTTTGTAGTTTCATTTTAACATTTATGTTGTTCTTTTCAAAATTGAAATGTAGAAGTGAATTTACAGATCAACATTTTGTTTTCTTGTAGAAAAGTGCTTTTTACCTGTGCTGTTTCATTGATGTGAAATCATGTTTAAAAATTACTCAAAAAAGCATGTATTTTAATATTTGTAGTTTCATTTTAACATTTATGTAGTTGTTTTCAAAATTGAAATGTAGGTGAATTTACAGATTTACATTTTGCTTTCTTGTGGAAAAGTACTTTTTACAAGTGCTGTTTCATTGATGTGAAATCATGTTTAAATATATCACAAAAAAGCATGTATTTTATTGTTTGTAGTTTCATTTTAACATTTATGTTATTATTTTCAAATTTGAAATATAGAACTGAATTTACAGATTTACATTTTGCTTTCATGTGGAAAAGTACTTTTTACAAGTGCTGTTTCATAGATGTGAAACCATGTTTAAACATTTCTCAAAAAAGCATGTATTTTATCGTTTGTAGTTTCATTTTAACATTTATGTTGTTCTTTTCAAAATTGAAATGTAGAAGTGAATTTACAGATCTACATTTTGTTTTCTTGTAGAAAAGTGCTTTTTACCTGTGCTGTTTCATTGATGTCAAATCATGTTTAAACATTACTCAAAAAAGCATGTATTTTATTGTTTGTAGTTTCATTTTAACATTTATGTTATTCTTTTCAAATTTGAAATGTAGAAGTGAATTTACAGATTTACATTTTGCTTTCTTGTGGAAAAGTACTTTTTACAAGTGCTGTTTCATAGATGTGAAACCATGTTTAAACATTTCTCAAAAAAGCATGTATTTTAATGTTTGTAGTTTCATTTTAACATTAATGTTATTCTTTTCAAAATTGAATATGTGGAAGTGAATTTATGCATCCTCATTTTGCTTTCTTTTAGAAAAGTACTTTTTACAAGTGCTGTTTCATAGATGTGAAATCATCTTTAAATATTTCACAAAAAAGCATGTATTTTATTGTTTGTAGTTTCATTTTAACATTTATGTTATTATTTTCAAATTTGAAATGTAGAAGTGAATTTACAGATTTACATTTTGCTTTCTTGTGGAAAAGTACTTTTTACAAGTGCTGTTTCATAGATGTGAAAACATGTTTAAACATTTCTCAAAAAAGCATGTATTTTAATGTTTGTAGTTTCATTTTAACATTTATGTTGTTCTTTTCAAAATTGAAATGTAGAAGTGAATTTACAGATCTACATTTTGTTTTCTTGTAGAAAAGTGCTTTTTACCTGTGCTGTTTCATTGATGTCAAATCATGTTTAAACATTACTCAAAAAAGCATGTATTTTATGTTTGTAGTTTCATTTTAACATTTATGTTATTCTTTTCAAATTTAAAATGTAGAAGTGAATTTACAGATTTACATTTTGCTTTCTTGTGGAAAAGTACTTTTTACAAGTGCTGTTTCATAGATGTGAAACCATGTTTAAACATTTCTCAAAAAAGCATGTATTTTAATGTTTGTAGTTTCATTTTAACATTTATGTTGTTCTTTTCAAAATTGAAATGTAGAAGTGAATTTACAGATCAACATTTTGTTTTCTTGTAGAAAAGTGCTTTTTACCTGTGCTGTTTCATTGATGTGAAATCAGGTTTAAACATTACTCAAAAAAGCATGTATTTTAATGTTTGTAGTTTCCTTTTAACATTTATGTTGTTCTTTTCAAAATTGAAATGTAGAAGTGAATTTACAGATCAACATTTTGTTTTCTTGTAGAAAAGTGCTTTTTACCTGTGCTGTTTCATTGATGTGAAATCATGTTTAAACATTACTCAAAAAAGCATGTATTTTAATATTTGTAGTTTCATTTTAACATTTATGTAGTTGATTTCAAATTTGAAATGTAGAAGTGAATTTACAGATTTACATTTTGCTTTCTTGTGGAAAAGTACTTTTTACGTGCTGTTTCATAGATGTGAAACCATGTTTAAACATTTCTCAAAAAAGCATGTATTTTAATGTTTGTAGTTACATTTTAACATTTATGTTGTTCTTTTCAAAATTGAAATGTAGAAGTGAATTTACAGATCTACATTTTGTTTTCTTGTAGAAAAGTGCTTTTTACCTGTGCTGTTTCATTGATGTCAAATCATGTTTAAACATTACTCAAAAAAGCATGTATTTTATGTTTGTAGTTTCATTTTAACATTTATGTTATTCTTTTCAAATTTGAAATGTAGAAGTGAATTTACAGATTTACATTTTGCTTTCTTGTGGAAAAGTACTTTTTACAAGTGCTGTTTCATAGATGTGAAACCATGTTTAAACATTTCTCAAAAAAGCATGTATTTTAATGTTTGTAGTTTCATTTTAACATTTATGTTGTTCTTTTCAAAATTGAAATGTAGAAGTGAATTTACAGATCAACATTTTGTTTTCTTGTAGAAAAGTGCTTTTTACCTGTGCTGTTTCATTGATGTGAAATCATGTTTAAACATTACTCAAAAAAGCATGTATTTTAATATTTGTAGTTTCATTTTAACATTTATGTAGTTGTTTTCAAAATTGAAATGTAGGTGAATTTACAGATTTACATTTTGCTTTCTTGTGGAAAAGTACTTTTTGCAAGTGCTGTTTCATAGATGTGAAACCATGTTTAAACATTTCTCAAAAAAGCATGTATTTTAATGTTTGTAGTTTCATTTTAACATTTATGTTGTTCTTTTCAAAATGAAATGAGAAGTGAATTTACAGATCTACATTTTGTTTTCTTGTAGAAAAGTGCTTTTTACATGTGCTGTTTCATTGATGTGAAATCATGTTTAAATATTTCACAAAAAAGCATGTATTTTATTGTTTGTAGTTTCATTTTAACATTAATGTTATTATTTTCAAATTTGAATTGTAGAAGTGAATTTACAGATTTACATTTTGCTTTCTTGTGGAAAAGTACTTTTTACAAGTGCTGTTTCATAGATGTGAAACCATGTTTAAACATTTCTCAAAAAAGCATGTATTTTAATGTTTGTAGTTTCATTTTAACATTTATGTTGTTCTTTTCAAAATTGAAATGTAGAAGTGAATTTACAGATCTACATTTTGTTTTCTTGTAGAAAAGTGCTTTTTACCTGTGCTGTTTCATTGATGTGAAATCATGTTTAAACATTACTCAAAAAAGCATGTATTTTAATGTTTGTAGTTTCATTTTAACATTTATGTAGTTGTTTTCAAAATTGAAATGTAGAAGTGAATTTACAGATTTACATTTTGCTTTCTTGTGGAAAAGTACTTTTTACAAGTGCTGTTTCATATATGTGAAACCATGTTTAAACATTTCTCAAAAAAGCATGTATTTTAATGTTTGTAGTTTCATTTTAACTTTAATGTTATTCTTTTCAAAATTGAATATGTAGAAGTGAATTTATGCATCCTCATTTTGCTTTCTTTTAGAAAAGTACTTTTTACAAGTGCTGTTTCATAGATGTGAAATCATGTTTAAACATTTCTCAAAAAAGCATGTATTTTAATGTTTGTAGTTTCATTTTAACACTTATGTTATTCTTTTCAAATTTGAAATGTAGAAGTGAATATACAGATTTACATTTTGCTTTCTTGTGGAAAAGTACTTTTTGCAAGTGCTGTTTCATAGATGTGAAAACATGTTTAAACATTTCTCAAAAAAGCATGTATTTTAATGTTTGTAGTTTCATTTTAACATTTATGTTGTTCTTTTCAAAATTGAAATGTAGAAGTGAATTTACAGATCAACATTTTGTTTTCTTGTAGAAAAGTGCTTTTTACCTGTGCTGTTTCATTGATGTGAAATCAGGTTTAAACATTACTCAAAAAAGCATGTATTTTAATGTTTGTAGTTTCATTTTAACATTTATGTTGTTCTTTTCAAAATTGAAATGTAGAAGTGAATTTACAGATCAACATTTTGTTTTCTTGTAGAAAAGTGCTTTTTACCTGTGCTGTTTCATTGATGTGAAATCATGTTTAAACATTACTCAAAAAAGCATGTATTTTAATATTTGTAGTTTCATTTTAACATTTATGTAGTTGTTTTCAAATTTGAAATGTAGAAGTGAATTTACAGATTTAAATTTTGCTTTCTTGTGGAAAAGTACTTTTTACGTGCTGTTTCATAGATGTGAAACCATGTTTAAACATTTCTCAAAAAAGCATGTATTTTAATGTTTGTAGTTACATTTTAACATTTATGTTGTTCTTTTCAAAATTGAAATGTAGAAGTGAATTTACAGATCTACATTTTGTTTTCTTGTAGAAAAGTGCTTTTTACCTGTGCTGTTTCATTGATGTCAAATCATGTTTAAACATTACTCAAAAAAGCATGTATTTTATGTTTGTAGTTTCATTTTAACATTTATGTTATTCTTTTCAAATTTGAAATGTAGAAGTGAATTTACAGATTTACATTTTGCTTTCTTGTGGAAAAGTACTTTTTACAAGTGCTGTTTCATAGATGTGAAACCATGTTTAAACATTTCTCAAAAAAGCATGTATTTTAATGTTTGTAGTTTCATTTTAACATTTATGTTGTTCTTTTCAAAATTGAAATGTAGAAGTGAATTTACAGATCAACATTTTGTTTTCTTGTAGAAAAGTGCTTTTTACCTGTGCTGTTTCATTGATGTGAAATCATGTTTAAAAATTACTCAAAAAAGCATGTATTTTAATATTTGTAGTTTCATTTTAACATTTATGTAGTTGTTTTCAAAATTGAAATGTAGGTGAATTTACAGATTTACATTTTGCTTTCTTGTGGAAAAGTACTTTTTACAAGTGCTGTTTCATAGATGTGAAACCATGTTTAAACATTTCTCAAAAAAGCATGTATTTTAATGTTTGTAGTTTCATTTTAACATTTATGTTGTTCTTTTCAAAATTGAAATGTAGAAGTGAATTTACAGATTTACATTTTGCTTTCTTGTGGAAAAGTACTTTTTACGTGCTGTTTCATAGATGTGAAACCATGTTTAAACGTTTCTCAAAAAAGCATGTATTTTAATGTTTGTAGTTTCATTTTAACATTTATGTTATTCTTTTCAAATTTGAAATGTAGAAGTGAATTTACAGATTTACATTTTGCTTTCTTTTAGAAAAGTTCTTTTTACAAGTGCTGTTTCATAGATGTGAAACCATGTATAAACATTTCTCAAAAAAGCATGTATTTTAATGTTTGTAGTTTCATTTTAACATTTATGTTGTTCTTTTCAAAATTGAAATGTAGAAGTGAATTTACAGATCTACATTTTGTTTTCTTGTAGAAAAGTGCTTTTTACATGTGCTGTTTCATGATGTGAAATCATGTTTAAACATTTCACAAAAAAGCATGTATTTTATTATTTGTAGTTTCATTTAAACATTTATGTTATTCCTTTCAAATTTGAAATGTAGAAGTGAATTTACAGATTTACATTTTGCTTTCTTGTGGAAAAGTACTTTTTACAAGTGCTGTTTCATAGATGTGAAACCATGTTTAAACATTTCTCAAAAAAGCATGTATTTTAATGTTTGTTGTTTCATTTTAACATTTATGTTATTCCTTTCAAAATTGAAATGTAGAAGTGAATTTACAGATCGACATTTTTTTTTCTTGTAGAAAAGTACTTTTTACGTGCTGTTTCATTGATGTGAAACCATGTTTAAATATTTCTCAAAAAAGCATGTATTTTAATGTTTGTAGTTTCGTTTTAACATTAATGTTATTCTTTTCAAAATTGAATATGTAGAAGTGAATTTATGCATCCTCATTTTGCTTTCTTTTAGAAAAGTACTTTTTACAAGTGCTGTTTCATAGATGTGAAATCATGTTTAAACATTTCTCAAAAAAGCATGTATTTTAATATTTGTAGTTTCATTTTAACATTTATGTAGTTGTTTTCAAAATTGAAATGTAGGTGAATTTACAGATTTACATTTTGCTTTCTTGTGGAAAAGTACTTTTTACAAGTGCTGTTTCATAGATGTGAAACCATGTTTAAACATTTCTCAAAAAAGCATGTATTTTAATGTTTGTAGTTTCATTTTAACATTTATGTTATTCTTTTCAAATTTGAAATGTAGAAGTGAATTTACAGATTTACATTTTGCTTTCTTGTGGAAAAGTACTTTTTACGTGCTGTTTCATAGATGTGAAACCATGTTTAAACATTTCTCAAAAAAGCATGTATTTTAATGTTTGTAGTTACATTTTAACATTTATGTTGTTCTTTTCAAAATTGAAATGTAGAAGTGAATTTACAGATCTACATTTTGTTTTCTTGTAGAAAAGTGCTTTTTACCTGTGCTGTTTCATTGATGTGAAATCATGTTTAAACATTTCACAAAAAAGCATGTATTTTATTGTTTGTAGTTTCATTTTAACATTTATGTTATTATTTTCAAATTTGAAATGTAGAAGTGAATATACAGATTTACATTTTGCTTTCTTGTGGAAAAGTACTTTTTGCAAGTGCTGTTTCATAGATGTGAAAACATGTTTAAACATTTCTCAAAAAAGCATGTATTTTAATGTTTGTAGTTTCATTTTAACATTTATGTTGTTCTTTTCAAAATTGAAATGTAGAAGTGAATTTACAGATCTACATTTTGTTTTCTTGTAGAAAAGTGCTTTTTACCTGTGCTGTTTCATTGATGTCAAATCATGTTTAAACATTACTCAAAAAAGCATGTATTTTATGTTTGTAGTTTCATTTTAACATTTATGTTATTCTTTTCAAATTTGAAATGTAGAAGTGAATTTACAGATTTACATTTTGCTTTCTTGTGGAAAAGTACTTTTTACAAGTGCTGTTTCATAGATGTGAAACCATGTTTAAACATTTCTCAAAAAAGCATGTATTTTAATGTTTGTAGTTTCATTTTAACATTTATGTTGTTCTTTTCAAAATTGAAATGTAGAAGTGAATTTACAGATCAACATTTTGTTTTCTTGTAGAAAAGTGCTTTTTACCTGTGCTGTTTCATTGATGTGAAATCATGTTTAAACATTACTCAAAAAAGCATGTATTTTAATATTTGTAGTTTCATTTTAACATTTATGTAGTTGTTTTCAAAATTGAAATGTAGGTGAATTTGCAGATTTACATTTTGCTTTCTTGTGGAAAAGTACTTTTTACAAGTGCTGTTTCATAGATGTGAAACCATGTTTAAACATTTCTCAAAAAAGCATGTATTTTAATGTTTGTAGTTTCATTTTAACATTTATGTTGTCCTTTTCAAAATGAAATGAGAAGTGAATTTACAGATCTACATTTTGTTTTCTTGTAGAAAAGTGCTTTTTACATGTGCTGTTTCATTGATGTGAAATCATGTTTAAATATTTCACAAAAAAGCATGTATTTTATTGTTTGTAGTTTCATTTTAACATTTATGTTATTCTTTTCAAATTTGTAATGTAGAAGTGAATTTACAGATTTACATTTTGCTTTCTTGTGGAAAAGTACTTTTTACAAGTGCTGTTTCATAGATGTGAAACCATGTTTAAACATTTCTCAAAAAAGCATGTATTTTAATGTTTGTAGTTTCATTTTAACATTTATGTTGTTCTTTTCAAAATTGAAATGTAGAAGTGAATTTACAGATTTACATTTTGCTTTCTTGTGGAAAAGTACTTTTTACAAGTGCTGTTTCATAGATGTGAAACCATGTTTAAACATTTCTCAAAAAAGCATGTATTTTAATGTTTGTAGTTTCATTTTAACATTTATGTTATTCCTTTCAAAATTGAAATGTAGAAGTGAATTTACAGATCTACATTTTTTTTTCTTGTAGAAAAGTACTTTTTACGTGCTGTTTCATTGATGTGAAACCATGTTTAAATATTTCACAAAAAAGCATGTATTTTAATGTTTGTAGTTTCATTTTAACATTTATGTTATTCTTTTCAAAATTGAAATGTGGAAGTGAATTTATGCATCCTCATTTTGATTTCTTTTAGAAAAGTACTTTTTACAAGTGCTGTTTCATAGATGTGAAATCATGTTTAAACATTTCTCAAAAAAGCATGTATTTTAATGTTTGTAGTTTCATTTTAACATTTATGTTATTCTTTTCAAATTTGAAATGTAGAAGTGAATTTACAGATTTACATTTTGCTTTCTTGTGGAAAAGTACTTTTTACAAGTGTTGTTTCATAGATGTGAAACCATGTTTAAACATTTCTCAAAAAAGCATGTATTTTAATGTTTGTAGTTTCATTTTAACATTTATGTTATTCTTTTCAAAATTGAAATGTAGAAGTGAATTTACAGATCGACATTTTGTTTTCTTGTAAAAAAGTACTTTTTACAAGTGCTGTTTCATAGTTGTGAAATCATGTTTAAACATTTCTCAAAAAAGCATGTATTTTATTGTTTGTAGTTTCATTTTAACATTAATGTTATTCTTTTCAAATTTGAAATGTAGAAGTGAATTTACAGATTTACATTTTGCTTTCTTGTGGAAAAGTACTTTTTACAAGTGCTGTTTCATAGATGTGAAACCATGTTTAAACATTTCTCAAAAAAGCATGTATTTTAATATTTGTAGTTTCATTTTAACATTTATGTAGTTGTTTTCAAAATTGAAATGTAGGTGAATTTACAGATTTACATTTTGCTTTCTTGTGGAAAAGTACTTTTTACAAGTGCTGTTTCATAGATGTGAAACCATGTTTAAACATTTCTCAAAAAAGCATGTATTTTAATGTTTGTAGTTTCATTTTAACATTTATGTTGTTCTTTTCAAAATGAAATGAGAAGTGAATTTACAGATCTACATTTTGTTTTCTTGTAGAAAAGTGCTTTTTACATGTGCTGTTTCATTGATGTGAAATCATGTTTAAATATTTCACAAAAAAGCATGTATTTTATTGTTTGTAGTTTCATTTTAACATTAATATTATTATTTTCAAATTTGAAATGTAGAAGTGAATTTACAGATTTACATTTTGCTTTCTTGTGGAAAAGTACTTTTTACAAGTGCTGTTTCATAGATGTGAAACCATGTTTAAACATTTCTCAAAAAAGCATGTATTTTAATGTTTGTAGTTTCATTTTAACATTTATGTTGTTCTTTTCAAAATTGAAATGTAGAAGTGAATTTACAGATCTACATTTTGTTTTCTTTTAGAAAAGTGCTTTTTACCTGTGCTGTTTCATTGATGCCAAATCATGTTTAAACATTACTCAAAAAAGCATGTATTTTATTGTTTGTAGTTTCATTTTAACATTTATGTTATTCTTTTCAAATTTGTAATGTAGAAGTGAATTTACAGATTTACATTTTGCTTTCTTGTGGAAAAGTACTTTTTACAAGTGCTGTTTCATAGATGTGAAACCATGTTTAAACATTTCTCAAAAAAGCATGTATTTTAATGTTTGTAGTTTCATTTTAACATTTATGTTGTTCTTTTCAAAATGAAATGAGAAGTGAATTTACAGATCTACATTTTGTTTTCTTGTAGAAAAGTGCTTTTTACATGTGCTGTTTCATTGATGTGAAATCATGTTTAAATATTTCACAAAAAAGCATGTATTTTATTGTTTGTAGTTTCATTTTAACATTAATATTATTATTTTCAAATTTGAAATGTAGAAGTGAATTTACAGATTTACATTTTGCTTTCTTGTGGAAAAGTACTTTTTACAAGTGCTGTTTCATAGATGTGAAATCATGTTTAAACATTTCACAAAAAAGCATGTATTTTATTGTTTGTAGTTTCATTTTAACATTTATGTTATTATTTTCAAATTTGAAATGTAGAAGTGAATATACAGATTTACATTTTGCTTTCTTGTGGAAAAGTACTTTTTGCAAGTGCTGTTTCATAGATGTGAAAACATGTTTAAACATTTCTCAAAAAAGCATGTATTTTAATGTTTGTAGTTTCATTTTAACATTTATGTTGTTCTTTTCAAAATTGAAATGTAGAAGTGAATTTACAGATCTACATTTTGTTTTCTTGTAGAAAAGTGCTTTTTACCTGTGCTGTTTCATTGATGTCAAATCATGTTTAAACATTACTCAAAAAAGCATGTATTTTATGTTTGTAGTTTCATTTTAACATTTATGTTATTCTTTTCAAATTTGAAATGTAGAAGTGAATTTACAGATTTACATTTTGCTTTCTTGTGGAAAAGTACTTTTTACAAGTGCTGTTTCATAGATGTGAAACCATGTTTAAACATTTCTCAAAAAAGCATGTATTTTAATATTTGTAGTTTCATTTTAACATTTATGTAGTTGTTTTCAAAATTGAAATGTAGGTGAATTTACAGATTTACATTTTGCTTTCTTGTGGAAAAGTACTTTTTACAAGTGCTGTTTCATAGATGTGAAACCATGTTTAAACATTTCTCAAAAAAGCATGTATTTTAATGTTTGTAGTTTCATTTTAACATTTATGTTGTTCTTTTCAAAATGAAATGAGAAGTGAATTTACAGATCTACATTTTGTTTTCTTGTAGAAAAGTGCTTTTTACATGTGCTGTTTCATTGATGTGAAATCATGTTTAAATATTTCACAAAAAAGCATGTATTTTATTGTTTGTAGTTTCATTTTAACATTAATATTATTATTTTCAAATTTGAAATGTAGAAGTGAATTTACAGATTTACATTTTGCTTTCTTTTAGAAAAGTTCTTTTTACAAGTGCTGTTTCATAGATGTGAAACCATGTTTAAACATTTCTCAAAAAAGCATGTATTTTAATGTTTGTAGTTTCATTTTAACATTTATGTTATTCCTTTCAAAATTGAAATGTAGAAGTGAATTTACAGATCTACATTTTTTTTTCTTGTAGAAAAGTACTTTTTACGTGCTGTTTCATTGATGTGAAACCATGTTTAAATATTTCACAAAAAAGCATGTATTTTAATGTTTGTAGTTTCATTTTAACATTTATGTTATTCTTTTCAAAATTGAAATGTGGAAGTGAATTTATGCATCCTCATTTTGATTTCTTTTAGAAAAGTACTTTTTACAAGTGCTGTTTCATAGATGTGAAATCATGTTTAAACATTTCTCAAAAAAGCATGTATTTTAATGTTTGTAGTTTCATTTTAACATTTATGTTATTCTTTTCAAATTTGAAATGTAGAAGTGAATTTACAGATTTACATTTTGCTTTCTTGTGGAAAAGTACTTTTTACAAGTGTTGTTTCATAGATGTGAAACCATGTTTAAACATTTCTCAAAAAAGCATGTATTTTAATGTTTGTAGTTTCATTTTAACATTTATGTTATTCTTTTCAAAATTGAAATGTAGAAGTGAATTTACAGATCGACATTTTGTTTTCTTGTAAAAAAGTACTTTTTACAAGTGCTGTTTCATATTTGTGAAATCATGTTTAAACATTTCTCAAAAAAGCATGTATTTTATTGTTTGTAGTTTCATTTTAACATTAATGTTATTCTTTTCAAATTTGAAATGTAGAAGTGAATTTACAGATTTACATTTTGCTTTCTTGTGGAAAAGTACTTTTTACAAGTGCTGTTTCATAGATGTGAAACCATGTTTAAACATTTCTCAAAAAAGCATGTATTTTAATATTTGTAGTTTCATTTTAACATTTATGTAGTTGTTTTCAAAATTGAAATGTAGGTGAATTTACAGATTTACATTTTGCTTTCTTGTGGAAAAGTACTTTTTACAAGTGCTGTTTCATAGATGTGAAACCATGTTTAAACATTTCTCAAAAAAGCATGTATTTTAATGTTTGTAGTTTCATTTTAACATTTATGTTGTTCTTTTCAAAATGAAATGAGAAGTGAATTTACAGATCTACATTTTGTTTTCTTGTAGAAAAGTGCTTTTTACATGTGCTGTTTCATTGATGTGAAATCATGTTTAAATATTTCACAAAAAAGCATGTATTTTATTGTTTGTAGTTTCATTTTAACATTAATATTATTATTTTCAAATTTGAAATGTAGAAGTGAATTTACAGATTTACATTTTGCTTTCTTGTGGAAAAGTACTTTTTACAAGTGCTGTTTCATAGATGTGAAACCATGTTTAAACATTTCTCAAAAAAGCATGTATTTTAATGTTTGTAGTTTCATTTTAACATTTATGTTGTTCTTTTCAAAATTGAAATGTAGAAGTGAATTTACAGATCTACATTTTGTTTTCTTTTAGAAAAGTGCTTTTTACCTGTGCTGTTTCATTGATGCCAAATCATGTTTAAACATTACTCAAAAAAGCATGTATTTTATTGTTTGTAGTTTCATTTTAACATTTATGTTATTCTTTTCAAATTTGTAATGTAGAAGTGAATTTACAGATTTACATTTTGCTTTCTTGTGGAAAAGTACTTTTTACAAGTGCTGTTTCATAGATGTGAAACCATGTTTAAACATTTCTCAAAAAAGCATGTATTTTAATGTTTGTAGTTTCATTTTAACATTTATGTTGTTCTTTTCAAAATGAAATGAGAAGTGAATTTACAGATCTACATTTTGTTTTCTTGTAGAAAAGTGCTTTTTACATGTGCTGTTTCATTGATGTGAAATCATGTTTAAATATTTCACAAAAAAGCATGTATTTTATTGTTTGTAGTTTCATTTTAACATTAATATTATTATTTTCAAATTTGAAATGTAGAAGTGAATTTACAGATTTACATTTTGCTTTCTTGTGGAAAAGTACTTTTTACAAGTGCTGTTTCATAGATGTGAAATCATGTTTAAACATTTCACAAAAAAGCATGTATTTTATTGTTTGTAGTTTCATTTTAACATTTATGTTATTATTTTCAAATTTGAAATGTAGAAGTGAATATACAGATTTACATTTTGCTTTCTTGTGGAAAAGTACTTTTTGCAAGTGCTGTTTCATAGATGTGAAAACATGTTTAAACATTTCTCAAAAAAGCATGTATTTTAATGTTTGTAGTTTCATTTTAACATTTATGTTGTTCTTTTCAAAATTGAAATGTAGAAGTGAATTTACAGATCTACATTTTGTTTTCTTGTAGAAAAGTGCTTTTTACCTGTGCTGTTTCATTGATGTCAAATCATGTTTAAACATTACTCAAAAAAGCATGTATTTTATGTTTGTAGTTTCATTTTAACATTTATGTTATTCTTTTCAAATTTGAAATGTAGAAGTGAATTTACAGATTTACATTTTGCTTTCTTGTGGAAAAGTACTTTTTACAAGTGCTGTTTCATAGATGTGAAACCATGTTTAAACATTTCTCAAAAAAGCATGTATTTTAATATTTGTAGTTTCATTTTAACATTTATGTAGTTGTTTTCAAAATTGAAATGTAGGTGAATTTACAGATTTACATTTTGCTTTCTTGTGGAAAAGTACTTTTTACAAGTGCTGTTTCATAGATGTGAAACCATGTTTAAACATTTCTCAAAAAAGCATGTATTTTAATGTTTGTAGTTTCATTTTAACATTTATGTTGTTCTTTTCAAAATGAAATGAGAAGTGAATTTACAGATCTACATTTTGTTTTCTTGTAGAAAAGTGCTTTTTACATGTGCTGTTTCATTGATGTGAAATCATGTTTAAATATTTCACAAAAAAGCATGTATTTTATTGTTTGTAGTTTCATTTTAACATTAATATTATTATTTTCAAATTTGAAATGTAGAAGTGAATTTACAGATTTACATTTTGCTTTCTTTTAGAAAAGTTCTTTTTACAAGTGCTGTTTCATAGATGTGAAACCATGTTTAAACATTTCTCAAAAAAGCATGTATTTTAATGTTTGTAGTTTCATTTTAACATTTATGTTATTCCTTTCAAAATTGAAATGTAGAAGTGAATTTACAGATCTACATTTTTTTTTCTTGTAGAAAAGTACTTTTTACGTGCTGTTTCATTGATGTGAAACCATGTTTAAATATTTCACAAAAAAGCATGTATTTTAATGTTTGTAGTTTCATTTTAACATTTATGTTATTCTTTTCAAAATTGAAATGTGGAAGTGAATTTATGCATCCTCATTTTGATTTCTTTTAGAAAAGTACTTTTTACAAGTGCTGTTTCATAGATGTGAAATCATGTTTAAACATTTCTCAAAAAAGCATGTATTTTAATGTTTGTAGTTTCATTTTAACATTTATGTTATTCTTTTCAAATTTGAAATGTAGAAGTGAATTTACAGATTTACATTTTGCTTTCTTGTGGAAAAGTACTTTTTACAAGTGTTGTTTCATAGATGTGAAACCATGTTTAAACATTTCTCAAAAAAGCATGTATTTTAATGTTTGTAGTTTCATTTTAACATTTATGTTATTCTTTTCAAAATTGAAATGTAGAAGTGAATTTACAGATCGACATTTTGTTTTCTTGTAAAAAAGTACTTTTTACAATTGCTGTTTCATAGTTGTGAAATCATGTTTAAACATTTCTCAAAAAAGCATGTATTTTATTGTTTGTAGTTTCATTTTAACATTAATGTTATTCTTTTCAAATTTGAAATGTAGAAGTGAATTTACAGATTTACATTTTGCTTTCTTGTGGAAAAGTACTTTTTACAAGTGCTGTTTCATAGATGTGAAACCATGTTTAAACATTTCTCAAAAAAGCATGTATTTCAATATTTGTAGTTTCATTTTAACATTTATGTAGTTGTTTTGAAAATTGAAATGTAGGTGAATTTACAGATTTACATTTTGCTTTCTTGTGGAAAAGTACTTTTTACAAGTGCTGTTTCATAGATGTGAAACCATGTTTAAACATTTCTCAAAAAAGCATGTATTTTAATGTTTGTAGTTTCATTTTAACATTTATGTTGTTCTTTTCAAAATGAAATGAGAAGTGAATTTACAGATCTACATTTTGTTTTCTTGTAGAAAAGTGCTTTTTACATGTGCTGTTTCATTGATGTGAAATCATGTTTAAATATTTCACAAAAAAGCATGTATTTTATTGTTTGTAGTTTCATTTTAACATTAATATTATTATTTTCAAATTTGAAATGTAGAAGTGAATTTACAGATTTACATTTTGCTTTCTTGTGGAAAAGTACTTTTTACAAGTGCTGTTTCATAGATGTGAAACCATGTTTAAACATTTCTCAAAAAAGCATGTATTTTAATGTTTGTAGTTTCATTTTAACATTTATGTTGTTCTTTTCAAAATTGAAATGTAGAAGTGAATTTACAGATCTACATTTTGTTTTCTTTTAGAAAAGTGCTTTTTACCTGTGCTGTTTCATTGATGCCAAATCATGTTTAAACATTACTCAAAAAAGCATGTATTTTATTGTTTGTAGTTTCATTTTAACATTTATGTTATTCTTTTCAAATTTGTAATGTAGAAGTGAATTTACAGATTTACATTTTGCTTTCTTGTGGAAAAGTACTTTTTACAAGTGCTGTTTCATAGATGTGAAACCATGTTTAAACATTTCTCAAAAAAGCATGTATTTTAATGTTTGTAGTTTCATTTTAACATTTATGTTGTTCTTTTCAAAATGAAATGAGAAGTGAATTTACAGATCTACATTTTGTTTTCTTGTAGAAAAGTGCTTTTTACATGTGCTGTTTCATTGATGTGAAATCATGTTTAAATATTTCACAAAAAAGCATGTATTTTATTGTTTGTAGTTTCATTTTAACATTAATATTATTATTTTCAAATTTGAAATGTAGAAGTGAATTTACAGATTTACATTTTGCTTTCTTGTGGAAAAGTACTTTTTACAAGTGCTGTTTCATAGATGTGAAATCATGTTTAAACATTTCACAAAAAAGCATGTATTTTATTGTTTGTAGTTTCATTTTAACATTTATGTTATTATTTTCAAATTTGAAATGTAGAAGTGAATATACAGATTTACATTTTGCTTTCTTGTGGAAAAGTACTTTTTGCAAGTGCTGTTTCATAGATGTGAAAACATGTTTAAACATTTCTCAAAAAAGCATGTATTTTAATGTTTGTAGTTTCATTTTAACATTTATGTTGTTCTTTTCAAAATTGAAATGTAGAAGTGAATTTACAGATCTACATTTTGTTTTCTTGTAGAAAAGTGCTTTTTACCTGTGCTGTTTCATTGATGTCAAATCATGTTTAAACATTACTCAAAAAAGCATGTATTTTATGTTTGTAGTTTCATTTTAACATTTATGTTATTCTTTTCAAATTTGAAATGTAGAAGTGAATTTACAGATTTACATTTTGCTTTCTTGTGGAAAAGTACTTTTTACAAGTGCTGTTTCATAGATGTGAAACCATGTTTAAACATTTCTCAAAAAAGCATGTATTTTAATATTTGTAGTTTCATTTTAACATTTATGTAGTTGTTTTCAAAATTGAAATGTAGGTGAATTTACAGATTTACATTTTGCTTTCTTGTGGAAAAGTACTTTTTACAAGTGCTGTTTCATAGATGTGAAACCATGTTTAAACATTTCTCAAAAAAGCATGTATTTTAATGTTTGTAGTTTCATTTTAACATTTATGTTGTTCTTTTCAAAATGAAATGAGAAGTGAATTTACAGATCTACATTTTGTTTTCTTGTAGAAAAGTGCTTTTTACATGTGCTGTTTCATTGATGTGAAATCATGTTTAAATATTTCACAAAAAAGCATGTATTTTATTGTTTGTAGTTTCATTTTAACATTAATATTATTATTTTCAAATTTGAAATGTAGAAGTGAATTTACAGATTTACATTTTGCTTTCTTTTAGAAAAGTTCTTTTTACAAGTGCTGTTTCATAGATGTGAAACCATGTATAAACATTTCTCAAAAAGGAATGTATTTTAATGTTTGTAGTTTCATTTTAACATTTATGTTGTTCTTTTCAAAATTGAAATGTAGAAGTGAATTTACAGATCTACATTTTGTTTTCTTGTAGAAATGTGCTTTTTACATGTGCTGTTTCATGATGTGAAATCATGTTTAAACATTTCACAAAAAAGCATGTATTTTATTGTTTGTAGTTTCATTTAAACATTTATGTTATTCTTTTCAAATTTGAAATGTAGAAGTGAATTTACAGATTTACATTTTGCTTTCTTGTGGAAAAGTACTTTTTACAAGTGCTGTTTCATAGATGTGAAACCATGTTTAAACATTTCTCAAAAAAGCATGTATTTTAATGTTTGTAGTTTCATTTTAACATTTATGTTATTCCTTTCAAAATTGAAATGTAGAAGTGAATTTACAGATCTACATTTTTTTTTCTTGTAGAAAAGTACTTTTTACGTGCTGTTTCATTGATGTGAAACCATGTTTAAATATTTCACAAAAAAGCATGTATTTTAATGTTTGTAGTTTCATTTTAACATTTATGTTATTCTTTTCAAAATTGAAATGTGGAAGTGAATTTATGCATCCTCATTTTGATTTCTTTTAGAAAAGTACTTTTTACAAGTGCTGTTTCATAGATGTGAAATCATGTTTAAACATTTCTCAAAAAAGCATGTATTTTAATGTTTGTAGTTTCATTTTAACATTTATGTTATTCTTTTCAAATTTGAAATGTAGAAGTGAATTTACAGATTTACATTTTGCTTTCTTGTGGAAAAGTACTTTTTACAAGTGTTGTTTCATAGATGTGAAACCATGTTTAAACATTTCTCAAAAAAGCATGTATTTTAATGTTTGTAGTTTCATTTTAACATTTATGTTATTCTTTTCATAATTGAAATGTAGAAGTGAATTTACAGATCGACATTTTGTTTTCTTGTAAAAAAGTACTTTTTACAAGTGCTGTTTCATAGATGTGAAATCATGTTTAAACATTTCTCAAAAAAGCATGTATTTTATTGTTTGTAGTTTCATTTTAACATTAATGTTATTCTTTTCAAAATTGAATATGTAGAAGTGAATTTATGCATCCTCATTTTGCTTTCTTTTAGAAAAGTACTTTTTACAAGTGCTGTTTCATAGATGTGAAACCATGTTTAAACATTTCTCAAAAAAGCATGTATTTTAATGTTTGTAGTTTCATTTTAACATTTATGTTGTTCTTTTCAAAATTGAAATGTAGAAGTGAATTTACAGATTTACATTTTGCTTTCTTGTGGAAAAGTACTTTTTACGTGCTGTTTCATAGATGTGAAACCATGTTTAAACGTTTCTCAAAAAAGCATGTATTTTAATGTTTGTAGTTTCATTTTAACATTTATGTTATTCTTTTCAAATTTGAAATGTAGAAGTGAATTTACAGATTTACATTTTGCTTTCTTTTAGAAAAGTTCTTTTTACAAGTGCTGTTTCATAGATGTGAAACCATGTTTAAACATTTCTCAAAAAAGCATGTATTTTAATGTTTGTAGTTTCATTTTAACATTTATGTTGTCCTTTTCAAAATGAAATGAGAAGTGAATTTACAGATCTACATTTTGTTTTCTTGTAGAAAAGTGCTTTTTACATGTGCTGTTTCATTGATGTGAAATCATGTTTAAATATTTCACAAAAAAGCATGTATTTTATTGTTTGTAGTTTCATTTTAACATTTATGTTATTCTTTTCAAATTTGAAATGTAGAAGTGAATATACAGATTTACATTTTGCTTTCTTGTGGAAAAGTACTTTTTGCAAGTGCTGTTTCATAGATGTGAAAACATGTTTAAACATTTCTCAAAAAAGCATGTATTTTAATGTTTGTAGTTTCATTTTAACATTTATGTTGTTCTTTTCAAAATTGAAATGTAGAAGTGAATTTACAGATCAACATTTTGTTTTCTTGTAGAAAAGTGCTTTTTACCTGTGCTGTTTCATTGATGTGAAATCAGGTTTAAACATTACTCAAAAAAGCATGTATTTTAATGTTTGTAGTTTCATTTTAACATTTATGTTGTTCTTTTCAAAATTGAAATGTAGAAGTGAATTTACAGATCAACATTTTGTTTTCTTGTAGAAAAGTGCTTTTTACCTGTGCTGTTTCATTGATGTGAAATCATGTTTAAACATTACTCAAAAAAGCATGTATTTTAATATTTGTAGTTTCATTTTAACATTTATGTAGTTGTTTTCAAATTTGAAATGTAGAAGTGAATTTACAGATTTAAATTTTGCTTTCTTGTGGAAAAGTACTTTTTACGTGCTGTTTCATAGATGTGAAACCATGTTTAAACATTTCTC
Source organism: Narcine bancroftii (assembly GCF_036971445.1). Taxonomy (NCBI): domain Eukaryota; kingdom Metazoa; phylum Chordata; class Chondrichthyes; order Torpediniformes; family Narcinidae; genus Narcine; species Narcine bancroftii. The sequence continues at coordinate 4,734,442 of NW_027211800.1, read as the reverse complement.
AAAAAAGCATGTATTTTAATGTTTGTAGTTACATTTTAACATTTATGTTGTTCTTTTCAAAATTGAAATGTAGAAGTGAATTTACAGATCTACATTTTGTTTTCTTGTAGAAAAGTGCTTTTTACCTGTGCTGTTTCATTGATGTCAAATCATGTTTAAACATTACTCAAAAAAGCATGTATTTTATGTTTGTAGTTTCATTTTAACATTTATGTTATTCTTTTCAAATTTGAAATGTAGAAGTGAATTTACAGATTTACATTTTGCTTTCTTGTGGAAAAGTACTTTTTACAAGTGCTGTTTCATAGATGTGAAACCATGTTTAAACATTTCTCAAAAAAGCATGTATTTTAATGTTTGTAGTTTCATTTTAACATTTATGTTGTTCTTTTCAAAATTGAAATGTAGAAGTGAATTTACAGATCAACATTTTGTTTTCTTGTAGAAAAGTGCTTTTTACCTGTGCTGTTTCATTGATGTGAAATCATGTTTAAAAATTACTCAAAAAAGCATGTATTTTAATATTTGTAGTTTCATTTTAACATTTATGTAGTTGTTTTCAAAATTGAAATGTAGGTGAATTTACAGATTTACATTTTGCTTTCTTGTGGAAAAGTACTTTTTACAAGTGCTGTTTCATAGATGTGAAACCATGTTTAAACATTTCTCAAAAAAGCATGTATTTTAATGTTTGTAGTTTCATTTTAACATTTATGTTGTTCTTTTCAAAATTGAAATGTAGAAGTGAATTTACAGATTTACATTTTGCTTTCTTGTGGAAAAGTACTTTTTACGTGCTGTTTCATAGATGTGAAACCATGTTTAAACGTTTCTCAAAAAAGCATGTATTTTAATGTTTGTAGTTTCATTTTAACATTTATGTTATTCTTTTCAAATTTGAAATGTAGAAGTGAATTTACAGATTTACATTTTGCTTTCTTTTAGAAAAGTTCTTTTTACAAGTGCTGTTTCATAGATGTGAAACCATGTATAAACATTTCTCAAAAAAGCATGTATTTTAATGTTTGTAGTTTCATTTTAACATTTATGTTGTTCTTTTCAAAATTGAAATGTAGAAGTGAATTTACAGATCTACATTTTGTTTTCTTGTAGAAAAGTGCTTTTTACATGTGCTGTTTCATGATGTGAAATCATGTTTAAACATTTCACAAAAAAGCATGTATTTTATTGTTTGTAGTTTCATTTAAACATTTATGTTATTCTTTTCAAATTTGAAATGTAGAAGTGAATTTACAGATTTACATTTTGCTTTCTTGTGGAAAAGTACTTTTTACAAGTGCTGTTTCATAGATGTGAAACCATGTTTAAACATTTCTCAAAAAAGCATGTATTTTAATGTTTGTTGTTTCATTTTAACATTTATGTTATTCCTTTCAAAATTGAAATGTAGAAGTGAATTTACAGATCGACATTTTTTTTTCTTGTAGAAAAGTACTTTTTACGTGCTGTTTCATTGATGTGAAACCATGTTTAAATATTTCTCAAAAAAGCATGTATTTTAATGTTTGTAGTTTCGTTTTAACATTAATGTTATTCTTTTCAAAATTGAATATGTAGAAGTGAATTTATGCATCCTCATTTTGCTTTCTTTTAGAAAAGTACTTTTTACAAGTGCTGTTTCATAGATGTGAAATCATGTTTAAACATTTCTCAAAAAAGCATGTATTTTAATATTTGTAGTTTCATTTTAACATTTATGTAGTTGTTTTCAAAATTGAAATGTAGGTGAATTTACAGATTACATTTTGCTTTCTTGTGGAAAAGTACTTTTTACAAGTGCTGTTTCATAGATGTGAAACCATGTTTAAACATTTCTCAAAAAAGCATGTATTTTAATGTTTGTAGTTTCATTTTAACATTTATGTTATTCTTTTCAAATTTGAAATGTAGAAGTGAATTTACAGATTTACATTTTGCTTTCTTGTGGAAAAGTACTTTTTACGTGCTGTTTCATAGATGTGAAACCATGTTTAAACATTTCTCAAAAAAGCATGTATTTTAATGTTTGTAGTTACATTTTAACATTTATGTTGTTCTTTTCAAAATTGAAATGTAGAAGTGAATTTACAGATCTACATTTTGTTTTCTTGTAGAAAAGTGCTTTTTACCTGTGCTGTTTCATTGATGTGAAATCATGTTTAAACATTTCACAAAAAAGCATGTATTTTATTGTTTGTAGTTTCATTTTAACATTTATGTTATTATTTTCAAATTTGAAATGTAGAAGTGAATATACAGATTTACATTTTGCTTTCTTGTGGAAAAGTACTTTTTGCAAGTGCTGTTTCATAGATGTGAAAACATGTTTAAACATTTCTCAAAAAAGCATGTATTTTAATGTTTGTAGTTTCATTTTAACATTTATGTTGTTCTTTTCAAAATTGAAATGTAGAAGTGAATTTACAGATCTACATTTTGTTTTCTTGTAGAAAAGTGCTTTTTACCTGTGCTGTTTCATTGATGTCAAATCATGTTTAAACATTACTCAAAAAAGCATGTATTTTATGTTTGTAGTTTCATTTTAACATTTATGTTATTCTTTTCAAATTTGAAATGTAGAAGTGAATTTACAGATTTACATTTTGCTTTCTTGTGGAAAAGTACTTTTTACAAGTGCTGTTTCATAGATGTGAAACCATGTTTAAACATTTCTCAAAAAAGCATGTATTTTAATGTTTGTAGTTTCATTTTAACATTTATGTTGTTCTTTTCAAAATTGAAATGTAGAAGTGAATTTACAGATCAACATTTTGTTTTCTTGTAGAAAAGTGCTTTTTACCTGTGCTGTTTCATTGATGTGAAATCATGTTTAAACATTACTCAAAAAAGCATGTATTTTAATATTTGTAGTTTCATTTTAACATTTATGTAGTTGTTTTCAAAATTGAAATGTAGGTGAATTTACAGATTTACATTTTGCTTTCTTGTGGAAAAGTACTTTTTACAAGTGCTGTTTCATAGATGTGAAACCATGTTTAAACATTTCTCAAAAAAGCATGTATTTTAATGTTTGTAGTTTCATTTTAACATTTATGTTGTCCTTTTCAAAATGAAATGAGAAGTGAATTTACAGATCTACATTTTGTTTTCTTGTAGAAAAGTGCTTTTTACATGTGCTGTTTCATTGATGTGAAATCATGTTTAAATATTTCACAAAAAAGCATGTATTTTATTGTTTGTAGTTTCATTTTAACATTTATGTTATTCTTTTCAAATTTGTAATGTAGAAGTGAATTTACAGATTTACATTTTGCTTTCTTGTGGAAAAGTACTTTTTACAAGTGCTGTTTCATAGATGTGAAACCATGTTTAAACATTTCTCAAAAAAGCATGTATTTTAATGTTTGTAGTTTCATTTTAACATTTATGTTGTTCTTTTCAAAATTGAAATGTAGAAGTGAATTTACAGATTTACATTTTGCTTTCTTGTGGAAAAGTACTTTTTACAAGTGCTGTTTCATAGATGTGAAACCATGTTTAAACATTTCTCAAAAAAGCATGTATTTTAATGTTTGTAGTTTCATTTTAACATTTATGTTATTCCTTTCAAAATTGAAATGTAGAAGTGAATTTACAGATCTACATTTTTTTTTCTTGTAGAAAAGTACTTTTTACGTGCTGTTTCATTGATGTGAAACCATGTTTAAATATTTCACAAAAAAGCATGTATTTTAATGTTTGTAGTTTCATTTTAACATTTATGTTATTCTTTTCAAAATTGAAATGTGGAAGTGAATTTATGCATCCTCATTTTGATTTCTTTTAGAAAAGTACTTTTTACAAGTGCTGTTTCATAGATGTGAAATCATGTTTAAACATTTCTCAAAAAAGCATGTATTTTAATGTTTGTAGTTTCATTTTAACATTTATGTTATTCTTTTCAAATTTGAAATGTAGAAGTGAATTTACAGATTTACATTTAGCTTTCTTGTGGAAAAGTACTTTTTACAAGTGTTGTTTCATAGATGTGAAACCATGTTTAAACATTTCTCAAAAAAGCATGTATTTTAATGTTTGTAGTTTCATTTTAACATTTATGTTATTCTTTTCAAAATTGAAATGTAGAAGTGAATTTACAGATCGACATTTTGTTTTCTTGTAAAAAAGTACTTTTTACAAGTGCTGTTTCATAGTTGTGAAATCATGTTTAAACATTTCTCAAAAAAGCATGTATTTTATTGTTTGTAGTTTCATTTTAACATTAATGTTATTCTTTTCAAATTTGAAATGTAGAAGTGAATTTACAGATTTACATTTTGCTTTCTTGTGGAAAAGTACTTTTTACTAGTGCTGTTTCATAGATGTGAAACCATGTTTAAACATTTCTCAAAAAAGCATGTATTTTAATATTTGTAGTTTCATTTTAACATTTATGTAGTTGTTTTCAAAATTGAAATGTAGGTGAATTTACAGATTTACATTTTGCTTTCTTGTGGAAAAGTACTTTTTACAAGTGCTGTTTCATAGATGTGAAACCATGTTTAAACATTTCTCAAAAAAGCATGTATTTTAATGTTTGTAGTTTCATTTTAACATTTATGTTGTTCTTTTCAAAATGAAATGAGAAGTGAATTTACAGATCTACATTTTGTTTTCTTGTAGAAAAGTGCTTTTTACATGTGCTGTTTCATTGATGTGAAATCATGTTTAAATATTTCACAAAAAAGCATGTATTTTATTGTTTGTAGTTTCATTTTAACATTAATATTATTATTTTCAAATTTGAAATGTAGAAGTGAATTTACAGATTTACATTTTGCTTTCTTGTGGAAAAGTACTTTTTACAAGTGCTGTTTCATAGATGTGAAACCATGTTTAAACATTTCTCAAAAAAGCATGTATTTTAATGTTTGTAGTTTCATTTTAACATTTATGTTGTTCTTTTCAAAATTGAAATGTAGAAGTGAATTTACAGATCTACATTTTGTTTTCTTTTAGAAAAGTGCTTTTTACCTGTGCTGTTTCATTGATGCCAAATCATGTTTAAACATTACTCAAAAAAGCATGTATTTTATTGTTTGTAGTTTCATTTTAACATTTATGTTATTCTTTTCAAATTTGTAATGTAGAAGTGAATTTACAGATTTACATTTTGCTTTCTTGTGGAAAAGTACTTTTTACAAGTGCTGTTTCATAGATGTGAAACCATGTTTAAACATTTCTCAAAAAAGCATGTATTTTAATGTTTGTAGTTTCATTTTAACATTTATGTTGTTCTTTTCAAAATGAAATGAGAAGTGAATTTACAGATCTACATTTTGTTTTCTTGTAGAAAAGTGCTTTTTACATGTGCTGTTTCATTGATGTGAAATCATGTTTAAATATTTCACAAAAAAGCATGTATTTTATTGTTTGTAGTTTCATTTTAACATTAATATTATTATTTTCAAATTTGAAATGTAGAAGTGAATTTACAGATTTACATTTTGCTTTCTTGTGGAAAAGTACTTTTTACAAGTGCTGTTTCATAGATGTGAAATCATGTTTAAACATTTCACAAAAAAGCATGTATTTTATTGTTTGTAGTTTCATTTTAACATTTATGTTATTATTTTCAAATTTGAAATGTAGAAGTGAATATACAGATTTACATTTTGCTTTCTTGTGGAAAAGTACTTTTTGCAAGTGCTGTTTCATAGATGTGAAAACATGTTTAAACATTTCTCAAAAAAGCATGTATTTTAATGTTTGTAGTTTCATTTTAACATTTATGTTGTTCTTTTCAAAATTGAAATGTAGAAGTGAATTTACAGATCTACATTTTGTTTTCTTGTAGAAAAGTGCTTTTTACCTGTGCTGTTTCATTGATGTCAAATCATGTTTAAACATTACTCAAAAAAGCATGTATTTTATGTTTGTAGTTTCATTTTAACATTTATGTTATTCTTTTCAAATTTGAAATGTAGAAGTGAATTTACAGATTTACATTTTGCTTTCTTGTGGAAAAGTACTTTTTACAAGTGCTGTTTCATAGATGTGAAACCATGTTTAAACATTTCTCAAAAAAGCATGTATTTTAATATTTGTAGTTTCATTTTAACATTTATGTAGTTGTTTTCAAAATTGAAATGTAGGTGAATTTACAGATTTACATTTTGCTTTCTTGTGGAAAAGTACTTTTTACAAGTGCTGTTTCATAGATGTGAAACCATGTTTAAACATTTGTCAAAAAAGCATGTATTTTAATGTTTGTAGTTTCATTTTAACATTTATGTTGTTCTTTTCAAAATGAAATGAGAAGTGAATTTACAGATCTACATTTTGTTTTCTTGTAGAAAAGTGCTTTTTACATGTGCTGTTTCATTGATGTGAAATCATGTTTAAATATTTCACAAAAAAGCATGTATTTTATTGTTTGTAGTTTCATTTTAACATTAATATTATTATTTTCAAATTTGAAATGTAGAAGTGAATTTACAGATTTACATTTTGCTTTCTTTTAGAAAAGTTCTTTTTACAAGTGCTGTTTCATAGATGTGAAACCATGTATAAACATTTCTCAAAAAGGAATGTATTTTAATGTTTGTAGTTTCATTTTAACATTTATGTTGTTCTTTTCAAAATTGAAATGTAGAAGTGAATTTACAGATCTACATTTTGTTTTCTTGTAGAAATGTGCTTTTTACATGTGCTGTTTCATGATGTGAAATCATGTTTAAACATTTCACAAAAAAGCATGTATTTTATTGTTTGTAGTTTCATTTAAACATTTATGTTATTCTTTTCAAATTTGAAATGTAGAAGTGAATTTACAGATTTACATTTTGCTTTCTTGTGGAAAAGTACTTTTTACAAGTGCTGTTTCATAGATGTGAAACCATGTTTAAACATTTCTCAAAAAAGCATGTATTTTAATGTTTGTAGTTTCATTTTAACATTTATGTTATTCCTTTCAAAATTGAAATGTAGAAGTGAATTTACAGATCTACATTTTTTTTTCTTGTAGAAAAGTACTTTTTACGTGCTGTTTCATTGATGTGAAACCATGTTTAAATATTTCACAAAAAAGCATGTATTTTAATGTTTGTAGTTTCATTTTAACATTTATGTTATTCTTTTCAAAATTGAAATGTGGAAGTGAATTTATGCATCCTCATTTTGATTTCTTTTAGAAAAGTACTTTTTACAAGTGCTGTTTCATAGATGTGAAATCATGTTTAAACATTTCTCAAAAAAGCATGTATTTTAATGTTTGTAGTTTCATTTTAACATTTATGTTATTCTTTTCAAATTTGAAATGTAGAAGTGAATTTACAGATTTACATTTTGCTTTCTTGTGGAAAAGTACTTTTTACAAGTGTTGTTTCATAGATGTGAAACCATGTTTAAACATTTCTCAAAAAAGCATGTATTTTAATGTTTGTAGTTTCATTTTAACATTTATGTTATTCTTTTCATAATTGAAATGTAGAAGTGAATTTACAGATCGACATTTTGTTTTCTTGTAAAAAAGTACTTTTTACAAGTGCTGTTTCATAGATGTGAAATCATGTTTAAACATTTCTCAAAAAAGCATGTATTTTATTGTTTGTAGTTTCATTTTAACATTAATGTTATTCTTTTCAAAATTGAATATGTAGAAGTGAATTTATGCATCCTCATTTTGCTTTCTTTTAGAAAAGTACTTTTTACAAGTGCTGTTTCATAGATGTGAAACCATGTTTAAACATTTCTCAAAAAAGCATGTATTTTAATGTTTGTAGTTTCATTTTAACATTTATGTTGTTCTTTTCAAAATTGAAATGTAGAAGTGAATTTACAGATTTACATTTTGCTTTCTTGTGGAAAAGTACTTTTTACGTGCTGTTTCATAGATGTGAAACCATGTTTAAACGTTTCTCAAAAAAGCATGTATTTTAATGTTTGTAGTTTCATTTTAACATTTATGTTATTCTTTTCAAATTTGAAATGTAGAAGTGAATTTACAGATTTACATTTTGCTTTCTTTTAGAAAAGTTCTTTTTACAAGTGCTGTTTCATAGATGTGAAACCATGTTTAAACATTTCTCAAAAAAGCATGTATTTTAATGTTTGTAGTTTCATTTTAACATTTATGTTGTCCTTTTCAAAATGAAATGAGAAGTGAATTTACAGATCTACATTTTGTTTTCTTGTAGAAAAGTGCTTTTTACATGTGCTGTTTCATTGATGTGAAATCATGTTTAAATATTTCACAAAAAAGCATGTATTTTATTGTTTGTAGTTTCATTTTAACATTTATGTTATTCTTTTCAAATTTGAAATGTAGAAGTGAATATACAGATTTACATTTTGCTTTCTTGTGGAAAAGTACTTTTTGCACGTGCTGTTTCATAGATGTGAAAACATGTTTAAACATTTCTCAAAAAAGCATGTATTTTAATGTTTGTAGTTTCATTTTAACATTTATGTTGTTCTTTTCAAAATTGAAATGTAGAAGTGAATTTACAGATCTACATTTTGTTTTCTTGTAGAAAAGTGCTTTTTACATGTGCTGTTTCATGATGTGAAATCATGTTTAAACATTTCACAAAAAAGCATGTATTTTATTGTTTGTAGTTTCATTTAAACATTTATGTTATTCTTTTCAAATTTGAAATGTAGAAGTGAATTTACAGATTTACATTTTGCTTTCTTGTGGAAAAGTACTTTTTACAAGTGCTGTTTCATAGATGTGAAACCATGTTTAAACATTTCTCAAAAAAGCATGTATTTTAATGTTTGTTGTTTCATTTTAACATTTATGTTATTCCTTTCAAAATTGAAATGTAGAAGTGAATTTACAGATCGACATTTTTTTTTCTTGTAGAAAAGTACTTTTTACGTGCTGTTTCATTGATGTGAAACCATGTTTAAATATTTCTCAAAAAAGCATGTATTTTAATGTTTGTAGTTTCGTTTTAACATTAATGTTATTCTTTTCAAAATTGAATATGTAGAAGTGAATTTATGCATCCTCATTTTGCTTTCTTTTAGAAAAGTACTTTTTACAAGTGCTGTTTCATAGATGTGAAATCATGTTTAAACATTTCTCAAAAAAGCATGTATTTTAATATTTGTAGTTTCATTTTAACATTTATGTAGTTGTTTTCAAAATTGAAATGTAGGTGAATTTACAGATTACATTTTGCTTTCTTGTGGAAAAGTACTTTTTACAAGTGCTGTTTCATAGATGTGAAACCATGTTTAAACATTTCTCAAAAAAGCATGTATTTTAATGTTTGTAGTTTCATTTTAACATTTATGTTATTCTTTTCAAATTTGAAATGTAGAAGTGAATTTACAGATTTACATTTTGCTTTCTTGTGGAAAAGTACTTTTTACGTGCTGTTTCATAGATGTGAAACCATGTTTAAACATTTCTCAAAAAAGCATGTATTTTAATGTTTGTAGTTACATTTTAACATTTATGTTGTTCTTTTCAAAATTGAAATGTAGAAGTGAATTTACAGATCTACATTTTGTTTTCTTGTAGAAAAGTGCTTTTTACCTGTGCTGTTTCATTGATGTGAAATCATGTTTAAACATTTCACAAAAAAGCATGTATTTTATTGTTTGTAGTTTCATTTTAACATTTATGTTATTATTTTCAAATTTGAAATGTAGAAGTGAATATACAGATTTACATTTTGCTTTCTTGTGGAAAAGTACTTTTTGCAAGTGCTGTTTCATAGATGTGAAAACATGTTTAAACATTTCTCAAAAAAGCATGTATTTTAATGTTTGTAGTTTCATTTTAACATTTATGTTGTTCTTTTCAAAATTGAAATGTAGAAGTGAATTTACAGATTTACATTTTGTTTTCTTGTAGAAAAGTGCTTTTTACCTGTGCTGTTTCATTGATGTCAAATCATGTTTAAACATTACTCAAAAAAGCATGTATTTTATGTTTGTAGTTTCATTTTAACATTTATGTTATTCTTTTCAAATTTGAAATGTAGAAGTGAATTTACAGATTTACATTTTGCTTTCTTGTGGAAAAGTACTTTTTACAAGTGCTGTTTCATAGATGTGAAACCATGTTTAAACATTTCTCAAAAAAGCATGTATTTTAATGTTTGTAGTTTCATTTTAACATTTATGTTGTTCTTTTCAAAATTGAAATGTAGAAGTGAATTTACAGATCAACATTTTGTTTTCTTGTAGAAAAGTGCTTTTTACCTGTGCTGTTTCATTGATGTGAAATCATGTTTAAACATTACTCAAAAAAGCATGTATTTTAATATTTGTAGTTTCATTTTAACATTTATGTAGTTGTTTTCAAAATTGAAATGTAGGTGAATTTACAGATTTACATTTTGCTTTCTTGTGGAAAAGTACTTTTTACAAGTGCTGTTTCATAGATGTGAAACCATGTTTAAACATTTCTCAAAAAAGCATGTATTTTAATGTTTGTAGTTTCATTTTAACATTTATGTTGTCCTTTTCAAAATGAAATGAGAAGTGAATTTACAGATCTACATTTTGTTTTCTTGTAGAAAAGTGCTTTTTACATGTGCTGTTTCATTGATGTGAAATCATGTTTAAATATTTCACAAAAAAGCATGTATTTTATTGTTTGTAGTTTCATTTTAACATTTATGTTATTCTTTTCAAATTTGTAATGTAGAAGTGAATTTACAGATTTACATTTTGCTTTCTTGTGGAAAAGTACTTTTTACAAGTGCTGTTTCATAGATGTGAAACCATGTTTAAACATTTCTCAAAAAAGCATGTATTTTAATGTTTGTAGTTTCATTTTAACATTTATGTTGTTCTTTTCAAAATTGAAATGTAGAAGTGAATTTACAGATTTACATTTTGCTTTCTTGTGGAAAAGTACTTTTTACAAGTGCTGTTTCATAGATGTGAAACCATGTTTAAACATTTCTCAAAAAAGCATGTATTTTAATGTTTGTAGTTTCATTTTAACATTTATGTTATTCCTTTCAAAATTGAAATGTAGAAGTGAATTTACAGATCTACATTTTTTTTTCTTGTAGAAAAGTACTTTTTACGTGCTGTTTCATTGATGTGAAACCATGTTTAAATATTTCACAAAAAAGCATGTATTTTAATGTTTGTAGTTTCATTTTAACATTTATGTTATTCTTTTCAAAATTGAAATGTGGAAGTGAATTTATGCATCCTCATTTTGATTTCTTTTAGAAAAGTACTTTTTACAAGTGCTGTTTCATAGATGTGAAATCATGTTTAAACATTTCTCAAAAAAGCATGTATTTTAATGTTTGTAGTTTCATTTTAACATTTATGTTATTCTTTTCAAATTTGAAATGTAGAAGTGAATTTACAGATTTACATTTAGCTTTCTTGTGGAAAAGTACTTTTTACAAGTGTTGTTTCATAGATGTGAAACCATGTTTAAACATTTCTCAAAAAAGCATGTATTTTAATGTTTGTAGTTTCATTTTAACATTTATGTTATTCTTTTCAAAATTGAAATGTAGAAGTGAATTTACAGATCGACATTTTGTTTTCTTGTAAAAAAGTACTTTTTACAAGTGCTGTTTCATAGTTGTGAAATCATGTTTAAACATTTCTCAAAAAAGCATGTATTTTATTGTTTGTAGTTTCATTTTAACATTAATGTTATTCTTTTCAAATTTGAAATGTAGAAGTGAATTTACAGATTTACATTTTGCTTTCTTGTGGAAAAGTACTTTTTACAAGTGCTGTTTCATAGATGTGAAACCATGTTTAAACATTTCTCAAAAAAGCATGTATTTTAATATTTGTAGTTTCATTTTAACATTTATGTAGTTGTTTTCAAAATTGAAATGTAGGTGAATTTACAGATTTACATTTTGCTTTCTTGTGGAAAAGTACTTTTTACAAGTGCTGTTTCATAGATGTGAAACCATGTTTAAACATTTCTCAAAAAAGCATGTATTTTAATGTTTGTAGTTTCATTTTAACATTTATGTTGTTCTTTTCAAAATGAAATGAGAAGTGAATTTACAGATCTACATTTTGTTTTCTTGTAGAAAAGTGCTTTTTACATGTGCTGTTTCATTGATGTGAAATCATGTTTAAATATTTCACAAAAAAGCATGTATTTTATTGTTTGTAGTTTCATTTTAACATTAATATTATTATTTTCAAATTTGAAATGTAGAAGTGAATTTACAGATTTACATTTTGCTTTCTTGTGGAAAAGTACTTTTTACAAGTGCTGTTTCATAGATGTGAAACCATGTTTAAACATTTCTCAAAAAAGCATGTATTTTAATGTTTGTAGTTTCATTTTAACATTTATGTTGTTCTTTTCAAAATTGAAATGTAGAAGTGAATTTACAGATCTACATTTTGTTTTCTTTTAGAAAAGTGCTTTTTACCTGTGCTGTTTCATTGATGCCAAATCATGTTTAAACATTACTCAAAAAAGCATGTATTTTATTGTTTGTAGTTTCATTTTAACATTTATGTTATTCTTTTCAAATTTGTAATGTAGAAGTGAATTTACAGATTTACATTTTGCTTTCTTGTGGAAAAGTACTTTTTACAAGTGCTGTTTCATAGATGTGAAACCATGTTTAAACATTTCTCAAAAAAGCATGTATTTTAATGTTTGTAGTTTCATTTTAACATTTATGTTGTTCTTTTCAAAATGAAATGAGAAGTGAATTTACAGATCTACATTTTGTTTTCTTGTAGAAAAGTGCTTTTTACATGTGCTGTTTCATTGATGTGAAATCATGTTTAAATATTTCACAAAAAAGCATGTATTTTATTGTTTGTAGTTTCATTTTAACATTAATATTATTATTTTCAAATTTGAAATGTAGAAGTGAATTTACAGATTTACATTTTGCTTTCTTGTGGAAAAGTACTTTTTACAAGTGCTGTTTCATAGATGTGAAATCATGTTTAAACATTTCACAAAAAAGCATGTATTTTATTGTTTGTAGTTTCATTTTAACATTTATGTTATTATTTTCAAATTTGAAATGTAGAAGTGAATATACAGATTTACATTTTGCTTTCTTGTGGAAAAGTACTTTTTGCAAGTGCTGTTTCATAGATGTGAAAACATGTTTAAACATTTCTCAAAAAAGCATGTATTTTAATGTTTGTAGTTTCATTTTAACATTTATGTTGTTCTTTTCAAAATTGAAATGTAGAAGTGAATTTACAGATCTACATTTTGTTTTCTTGTAGAAAAGTGCTTTTTACCTGTGCTGTTTCATTGATGTCAAATCATGTTTAAACATTACTCAAAAAAGCATGTATTTTATGTTTGTAGTTTCATTTTAACATTTATGTTATTCTTTTCAAATTTGAAATGTAGAAGTGAATTTACAGATTTACATTTTGCTTTCTTGTGGAAAAGTACTTTTTACAAGTGCTGTTTCATAGATGTGAAACCATGTTTAAACATTTCTCAAAAAAGCATGTATTTTAATATTTGTAGTTTCATTTTAACATTTATGTAGTTGTTTTCAAAATTGAAATGTAGGTGAATTTACAGATTTACATTTTGCTTTCTTGTGGAAAAGTACTTTTTACAAGTGCTGTTTCATAGATGTGAAACCATGTTTAAACATTTCTCAAAAAAGCATGTATTTTAATGTTTGTAGTTTCATTTTAACATTTATGTTGTTCTTTTCAAAATGAAATGAGAAGTGAATTTACAGATCTACATTTTGTTTTCTTGTAGAAAAGTGCTTTTTACATGTGCTGTTTCATTGATGTGAAATCATGTTTAAATATTTCACAAAAAAGCATGTATTTTATTGTTTGTAGTTTCATTTTAACATTAATATTATTATTTTCAAATTTGAAATGTAGAAGTGAATTTACAGATTTACATTTTGCTTTCTTTTAGAAAAGTTCTTTTTACAAGTGCTGTTTCATAGATGTGAAACCATGTATAAACATTTCTCAAAAAGGAATGTATTTTAATGTTTGTAGTTTCATTTTAACATTTATGTTGTTCTTTTCAAAATTGAAATGTAGAAGTGAATTTACAGATCTACATTTTGTTTTCTTGTAGAAATGTGCTTTTTACATGTGCTGTTTCATGATGTGAAATCATGTTTAAACATTTCACAAAAAAGCATGTATTTTATTGTTTGTAGTTTCATTTAAACATTTATGTTATTCTTTTCAAATTTGAAATGTAGAAGTGAATTTACAGATTTACATTTTGCTTTCTTGTGGAAAAGTACTTTTTACAAGTGCTGTTTCATAGATGTGAAACCATGTTTAAACATTTCTCAAAAAAGCATGTATTTTAATGTTTGTAGTTTCATTTTAACATTTATGTTATTCCTTTCAAAATTGAAATGTAGAAGTGAATTTACAGATCTACATTTTTTTTTCTTGTAGAAAAGTACTTTTTACGTGCTGTTTCATTGATGTGAAACCATGTTTAAATATTTCACAAAAAAGCATGTATTTTAATGTTTGTAGTTTCATTTTAACATTTATGTTATTCTTTTCAAAATTGAAATGTGGAAGTGAATTTATGCATCCTCATTTTGATTTCTTTTAGAAAAGTACTTTTTACAAGTGCTGTTTCATAGATGTGAAATCATGTTTAAACATTTCTCAAAAAAGCATGTATTTTAATGTTTGTAGTTTCATTTTAACATTTATGTTATTCTTTTCAAATTTGAAATGTAGAAGTGAATTTACAGATTTACATTTTGCTTTCTTGTGGAAAAGTACTTTTTACAAGTGTTGTTTCATAGATGTGAAACCATGTTTAAACATTTCTCAAAAAAGCATGTATTTTAATGTTTGTAGTTTCATTTTAACATTTATGTTATTCTTTTCATAATTGAAATGTAGAAGTGAATTTACAGATCGACATTTTGTTTTCTTGTAAAAAAGTACTTTTTACAAGTGCTGTTTCATAGATGTGAAATCATGTTTAAACATTTCTCAAAAAAGCATGTATTTTATTGTTTGTAGTTTCATTTTAACATTAATGTTATTCTTTTCAAAATTGAATATGTAGAAGTGAATTTATGCATCCTCATTTTGCTTTCTTTTAGAAAAGTACTTTTTACAAGTGCTGTTTCATAGATGTGAAACCATGTTTAAACATTTCTCAAAAAAGCATGTATTTTAATGTTTGTAGTTTCATTTTAACATTTATGTTGTTCTTTTCAAAATTGAAATGTAGAAGTGAATTTACAGATTTACATTTTGCTTTCTTGTGGAAAAGTACTTTTTACGTGCTGTTTCATAGATGTGAAACCATGTTTAAACGTTTCTCAAAAAAGCATGTATTTTAATGTTTGTAGTTTCATTTTAACATTTATGTTATTCTTTTCAAATTTGAAATGTAGAAGTGAATTTACAGATTTACATTTTGCTTTCTTTTAGAAAAGTTCTTTTTACAAGTGCTGTTTCATAGATGTGAAACCATGTTTAAACATTTCTCAAAAAAGCATGTATTTTAATGTTTGTAGTTTCATTTTAACATTTATGTTGTCCTTTTCAAAATGAAATGAGAAGTGAATTTACAGATCTACATTTTGTTTTCTTGTAGAAAAGTGCTTTTTACATGTGCTGTTTCATTGATGTGAAATCATGTTTAAATATTTCACAAAAAAGCATGTATTTTATTGTTTGTAGTTTCATTTTAACATTTATGTTATTCTTTTCAAATTTGAAATGTAGAAGTGAATATACAGATTTACATTTTGCTTTCTTGTGGAAAAGTACTTTTTGCACGTGCTGTTTCATAGATGTGAAAACATGTTTAAACATTTCTCAAAAAAGCATGTATTTTAATGTTTGTAGTTTCATTTTAACATTTATGTTGTTCTTTTCAAAATTGAAATGTAGAAGTGAATTTACAGATCAACATTTTGTTTTCTTGTAGAAAAGTGCTTTTTACCTGTGCTGTTTCATTGATGTGAAATCAGGTTTAAACATTACTCAAAAAAGCATGTATTTTAATGTTTGTAGTTTCATTTTAACATTTATGTTGTTCTTTTCAAAATTGAAATGTAGAAGTGAATTTACAGATCAACATTTTGTTTTCTTGTAGAAAAGTGCTTTTTACCTGTGCTGTTTCATTGATGTGAAATCATGTTTAAACATTACTCAAAAAAGCATGTATTTTAATATTTGTAGTTTCATTTTAACATTTATGTAGTTGTTTTCAAATTTGAAATGTAGAAGTGAATTTACAGATTTAAATTTTGCTTTCTTGTGGAAAAGTACTTTTTACGTGCTGTTTCATAGATGTGAAACCATGTTTAAACATTTCTCAAAAAAGCATGTATTTTAATGTTTGTAGTTACATTTTAACATTTATGTTGTTCTTTTCAAAATTGAAATGTAGAAGTGAATTTACAGATCTACATTTTGTTTTCTTGTAGAAAAGTGCTTTTTACCTGTGCTGTTTCATTGATGTCAAATCATGTTTAAACATTACTCAAAAAAGCATGTATTTTATGTTTGTAGTTTCATTTTAACATTTATGTTATTCTTTTCAAATTTGAAATGTAGAAGTGAATTTACAGATTTACATTTTGCTTTCTTGTGGAAAAGTACTTTTTACAAGTGCTGTTTCATAGATGTGAAACCATGTTTAAACATTTCTCAAAAAAGCATGTATTTTAATGTTTGTAGTTTCATTTTAACATTTATGTTGTTCTTTTCAAAATTGAAATGTAGAAGTGAATTTACAGATCAACATTTTGTTTTCTTGTAGAAAAGTGCTTTTTACCTGTGCTGTTTCATTGATGTGAAATCATGTTTAAAAATTACTCAAAAAAGCATGTATTTTAATATTTGTAGTTTCATTTTAACATTTATGTAGTTGTTTTCAAAATTGAAATGTAGGTGAATTTACAGATTTACATTTTGCTTTCTTGTGGAAAAGTACTTTTTACAAGTGCTGTTTCATAGATGTGAAACCATGTTTAAACATTTCTCAAAAAAGCATGTATTTTAATGTTTGTAGTTTCATTTTAACATTTATGTTGTTCTTTTCAAAATTGAAATGTAGAAGTGAATTTACAGATTTACATTTTGCTTTCTTGTGGAAAAGTACTTTTTACGTGCTGTTTCATAGATGTGAAACCATGTATAAACATTTCTCAAAAAAGCATGTATTTTAATGTTTGTAGTTTCATTTTAACATTTATGTTGTTCTTTTCAAAATTGAAATGTAGAAGTGAATTTACAGATCTACATTTTGTTTTCTTGTAGAAAAGTGCTTTTTACATGTGCTGTTTCATGATGTGAAATCATGTTTAAACATTTCACAAAAAAGCATGTATTTTATTGTTTGTAGTTTCATTTAAACATTTATGTTATTCTTTTCAAATTTGAAATGTAGAAGTGAATTTACAGATTTACATTTTGCTTTCTTGTGGAAAAGTACTTTTTACAAGTGCTGTTTCATAGATGTGAAACCATGTTTAAACATTTCTCAAAAAAGCATGTATTTTAATGTTTGTTGTTTCATTTTAACATTTATGTTATTCCTTTCAAAATTGAAATGTAGAAGTGAATTTACAGATCGACATTTTTTTTTCTTGTAGAAAAGTACTTTTTACGTGCTGTTTCATTGATGTGAAACCATGTTTAAATATTTCTCAAAAAAGCATGTATTTTAATGTTTGTAGTTTCGTTTTAACATTAATGTTATTCTTTTCAAAATTGAATATGTAGAAGTGAATTTATGCATCCTCATTTTGCTTTCTTTTAGAAAAGTACTTTTTACAAGTGCTGTTTCATAGATGTGAAATCATGTTTAAACATTTCTCAAAAAAGCATGTATTTTAATATTTGTAGTTTCATTTTAACATTTATGTAGTTGTTTTCAAAATTGAAATGTAGGTGAATTTACAGATTACATTTTGCTTTCTTGTGGAAAAGTACTTTTTACAAGTGCTGTTTCATAGATGTGAAACCATGTTTAAACATTTCTCAAAAAAGCATGTATTTTAATGTTTGTAGTTTCATTTTAACATTTATGTTATTCTTTTCAAATTTGAAATGTAGAAGTGAATTTACAGATTTACATTTTGCTTTCTTGTGGAAAAGTACTTTTTACGTGCTGTTTCATAGATGTGAAACCATGTTTAAACATTTCTCAAAAAAGCATGTATTTTAATGTTTGTAGTTACATTTTAACATTTATGTTGTTCTTTTCAAAATTGAAATGTAGAAGTGAATTTACAGATCTACATTTTGTTTTCTTGTAGAAAAGTGCTTTTTACCTGTGCTGTTTCATTGATGTGAAATCATGTTTAAACATTTCACAAAAAAGCATGTATTTTATTGTTTGTAGTTTCATTTTAACATTTATGTTATTATTTTCAAATTTGAAATGTAGAAGTGAATATACAGATTTACATTTTGCTTTCTTGTGGAAAAGTACTTTTTGCAAGTGCTGTTTCATAGATGTGAAAACATGTTTAAACATTTCTCAAAAAAGCATGTATTTTAATGTTTGTAGTTTCATTTTAACATTTATGTTGTTCTTTTCAAAATTGAAATGTAGAAGTGAATTTACAGATCTACATTTTGTTTTCTTGTAGAAAAGTGCTTTTTACCTGTGCTGTTTCATTGATGTCAAATCATGTTTAAACATTACTCAAAAAAGCATGTATTTTATGTTTGTAGTTTCATTTTAACATTTATGTTATTCTTTTCAAATTTGAAATGTAGAAGTGAATTTACAGATTTACATTTTGCTTTCTTGTGGAAAAGTACTTTTTACAAGTGCTGTTTCATAGATGTGAAACCATGTTTAAACATTTCTCAAAAAAGCATGTATTTTAATGTTTGTAGTTTCATTTTAACATTTATGTTGTTCTTTTCAAAATTGAAATGTAGAAGTGAATTTACAGATCAACATTTTGTTTTCTTGTAGAAAAGTGCTTTTTACCTGTGCTGTTTCATTGATGTGAAATCATGTTTAAACATTACTCAAAAAAGCATGTATTTTAATATTTGTAGTTTCATTTTAACATTTATGTAGTTGTTTTCAAAATTGAAATGTAGGTGAATTTACAGATTTACATTTTGCTTTCTTGTGGAAAAGTACTTTTTACAAGTGCTGTTTCATAGATGTGAAACCATGTTTAAACATTTCTCAAAAAAGCATGTATTTTAATGTTTGTAGTTTCATTTTAACATTTATGTTGTCCTTTTCAAAATGAAATGAGAAGTGAATTTACAGATCTACATTTTGTTTTCTTGTAGAAAAGTGCTTTTTACATGTGCTGTTTCATTGATGTGAAATCATGTTTAAATATTTCACAAAAAAGCATGTATTTTATTGTTTGTAGTTTCATTTTAACATTTATGTTATTCTTTTCAAATTTGTAATGTAGAAGTGAATTTACAGATTTACATTTTGCTTTCTTGTGGAAAAGTACTTTTTACAAGTGCTGTTTCATAGATGTGAAACCATGTTTAAACATTTCTCAAAAAAGCATGTATTTTAATGTTTGTAGTTTCATTTTAACATTTATGTTGTTCTTTTCAAAATTGAAATGTAGAAGTGAATTTACAGATTTACATTTTGCTTTCTTGTGGAAAAGTACTTTTTACAAGTGCTGTTTCATAGATGTGAAACCATGTTTAAACATTTCTCAAAAAAGCATGTATTTTAATGTTTGTAGTTTCATTTTAACATTTATGTTATTCCTTTCAAAATTGAAATGTAGAAGTGAATTTACAGATCTACATTTTTTTTTCTTGTAGAAAAGTACTTTTTACGTGCTGTTTCATTGATGTGAAACCATGTTTAAATATTTCACAAAAAAGCATGTATTTTAATGTTTGTAGTTTCATTTTAACATTTATGTTATTCTTTTCAAAATTGAAATGTGGAAGTGAATTTATGCATCCTCATTTTGATTTCTTTTAGAAAAGTACTTTTTACAAGTGCTGTTTCATAGATGTGAAATCATGTTTAAACATTTCTCAAAAAAGCATGTATTTTAATGTTTGTAGTTTCATTTTAACATTTATGTTATTCTTTTCAAATTTGAAATGTAGAAGTGAATTTACAGATTTACATTTTGCTTTCTTGTGGAAAAGTACTTTTTACAAGTGTTGTTTCATAGATGTGAAACCATGTTTAAACATTTCTCAAAAAAGCATGTATTTTAATGTTTGTAGTTTCATTTTAACATTTATGTTATTCTTTTCAAAATTGAAATGTAGAAGTGAATTTACAGATCGACATTTTGTTTTCTTGTAAAAAAGTACTTTTTACAAGTGCTGTTTCATAGTTGTGAAATCATGTTTAAACATTTCTCAAAAAAGCATGTATTTTATTGTTTGTAGTTTCATTTTAACATTAATGTTATTCTTTTCAAATTTGAAATGTAGAAGTGAATTTACAGATTTACATTTTGCTTTCTTGTGGAAAAGTACTTTTTACAAGTGCTGTTTCATAGATGTGAAACCATGTTTAAACATTTCTCAAAAAAGCATGTATTTTAATATTTGTAGTTTCATTTTAACATTTATGTAGTTGTTTTCAAAATTGAAATGTAGGTGAATTTACAGATTTACATTTTGCTTTCTTGTGGAAAAGTACTTTTTACAAGTGCTGTTTCATAGATGTGAAACCATGTTTAAACATTTCTCAAAAAAGCATGTATTTTAATGTTTGTAGTTTCATTTTAACATTTATGTTGTTCTTTTCAAAATGAAATGAGAAGTGAATTTACAGATCTACATTTTGTTTTCTTGTAGAAAAGTGCTTTTTACATGTGCTGTTTCATTGATGTGAAATCATGTTTAAATATTTCACAAAAAAGCATGTATTTTATTGTTTGTAGTTTCATTTTAACATTAATATTATTATTTTCAAATTTGAAATGTAGAAGTGAATTTACAGATTTACATTTTGCTTTCTTGTGGAAAAGTACTTTTTACAAGTGCTGTTTCATAGATGTGAAACCATGTTTAAACATTTCTCAAAAAAGCATGTATTTTAATGTTTGTAGTTTCATTTTAACATTTATGTTGTTCTTTTCAAAATTGAAATGTAGAAGTGAATTTACAGATCTACATTTTGTTTTCTTTTAGAAAAGTGCTTTTTACCTGTGCTGTTTCATTGATGCCAAATCATGTTTAAACATTACTCAAAAAAGCATGTATTTTATTGTTTGTAGTTTCATTTTAACATTTATGTTATTCTTTTCAAATTTGTAATGTAGAAGTGAATTTACAGATTTACATTTTGCTTTCTTTTAGAAAAGTTCTTTTTACAAGTGCTGTTTCATAGATGTGAAACCATGTTTAAACATTTCTCAAAAAAGCATGTATTTTAATGTTTGTAGTTTCATTTTAACATTTATGTTGTTCTTTTCAAAATGAAATGAGAAGTGAATTTACAGATCTACATTTTGTTTTCTTGTAGAAAAGTGCTT
Source organism: Narcine bancroftii (assembly GCF_036971445.1). Lineage (NCBI taxonomy): Eukaryota > Metazoa > Chordata > Chondrichthyes > Torpediniformes > Narcinidae > Narcine > Narcine bancroftii. Next base: position 4,713,080 of record NW_027211800.1, on the reverse strand, counting down.
TTTACATGTGCTGTTTCATTGATGTGAAATCATGTTTAAATATTTCACAAAAAAGCATGTATTTTATTGTTTGTAGTTTCATTTTAACATTAATATTATTATTTTCAAATTTGAAATGTAGAAGTGAATTTACAGATTTACATTTTGCTTTCTTGTGGAAAAGTACTTTTTACAAGTGCTGTTTCATAGATGTGAAATCATGTTTAAACATTTCACAAAAAAGCATGTATTTTATTGTTTGTAGTTTCATTTTAACATTTATGTTATTATTTTCAAATTTGAAATGTAGAAGTGAATATACAGATTTACATTTTGCTTTCTTGTGGAAAAGTACTTTTTGCAAGTGCTGTTTCATAGATGTGAAAACATGTTTAAACATTTCTCAAAAAAGCATGTATTTTAATGTTTGTAGTTTCATTTTAACATTTATGTTGTTCTTTTCAAAATTGAAATGTAGAAGTGAATTTACAGATCTACATTTTGTTTTCTTGTAGAAAAGTGCTTTTTACCTGTGCTGTTTCATTGATGTCAAATCATGTTTAAACATTACTCAAAAAAGCATGTATTTTATGTTTGTAGTTTCATTTTAACATTTATGTTATTCTTTTCAAATTTGAAATGTAGAAGTGAATTTACAGATTTACATTTTGCTTTCTTGTGGAAAAGTACTTTTTACAAGTGCTGTTTCATAGATGTGAAACCATGTTTAAACATTTCTCAAAAAAGCATGTATTTTAATATTTGTAGTTTCATTTTAACATTTATGTAGTTGTTTTCAAAATTGAAATGTAGGTGAATTTACAGATTTACATTTTGCTTTCTTGTGGAAAAGTACTTTTTACAAGTGCTGTTTCATAGATGTGAAACCATGTTTAAACATTTCTCAAAAAAGCATGTATTTTAATGTTTGTAGTTTCATTTTAACATTTATGTTGTTCTTTTCAAAATGAAATGAGAAGTGAATTTACAGATCTACATTTTGTTTTCTTGTAGAAAAGTGCTTTTTACATGTGCTGTTTCATTGATGTGAAATCATGTTTAAATATTTCACAAAAAAGCATGTATTTTATTGTTTGTAGTTTCATTTTAACATTAATATTATTATCAAATTTGAAATGTAGAAGTGAATTTACAGATTTACATTTTGCTTTCTTTTAGAAAAGTTCTTTTTACAAGTGCTGTTTCATAGATGTGAAACCATGTATAAACATTTCTCAAAAAGGAATGTATTTTAATGTTTGTAGTTTCATTTTAACATTTATGTTGTTCTTTTCAAAATTGAAATGTAGAAGTGAATTTACAGATCTACATTTTGTTTTCTTGTAGAAATGTGCTTTTTACATGTGCTGTTTCATGATGTGAAATCATGTTTAAACATTTCACAAAAAAGCATGTATTTTATTGTTTGTAGTTTCATTTAAACATTTATGTTATTCTTTTCAAATTTGAAATGTAGAAGTGAATTTACAGATTTACATTTTGCTTTCTTGTGGAAAAGTACTTTTTACAAGTGCTGTTTCATAGATGTGAAACCATGTTTAAACATTTCTCAAAAAAGCATGTATTTTAATGTTTGTAGTTTCATTTTAACATTTATGTTATTCCTTTCAAAATTGAAATGTAGAAGTGAATTTACAGATCTACATTTTTTTTTCTTGTAGAAAAGTACTTTTTACGTGCTGTTTCATTGATGTGAAACCATGTTTAAATATTTCACAAAAAAGCATGTATTTTAATGTTTGTAGTTTCATTTTAACATTTATGTTATTCTTTTCAAAATTGAAATGTGGAAGTGAATTTATGCATCCTCATTTTGATTTCTTTTAGAAAAGTACTTTTTACAAGTGCTGTTTCATAGATGTGAAATCATGTTTAAACATTTCTCAAAAAAGCATGTATTTTAATGTTTGTAGTTTCATTTTAACATTTATGTTATTCTTTTCAAATTTGAAATGTAGAAGTGAATTTACAGATTTACATTTTGCTTTCTTGTGGAAAAGTACTTTTTACAAGTGTTGTTTCATAGATGTGAAACCATGTTTAAACATTTCTCAAAAAAGCATGTATTTTAATGTTTGTAGTTTCATTTTAACATTTATGTTATTCTTTTCATAATTGAAATGTAGAAGTGAATTTACAGATCGACATTTTGTTTTCTTGTAAAAAAGTACTTTTTACAAGTGCTGTTTCATAGATGTGAAATCATGTTTAAACATTTCTCAAAAAAGCATGTATTTTATTGTTTGTAGTTTCATTTTAACATTAATGTTATTCTTTTCAAAATTGAATATGTAGAAGTGAATTTATGCATCCTCATTTTGCTTTCTTTTAGAAAAGTACTTTTTACAAGTGCTGTTTCATAGATGTGAAACCATGTTTAAACATTTCTCAAAAAAGCATGTATTTTAATGTTTGTAGTTTCATTTTAACATTTATGTTGTTCTTTTCAAAATTGAAATGTAGAAGTGAATTTACAGATCAACATTTTGTTTTCTTGTAGAAAAGTGCTTTTTACCTGTGCTGTTTCATTGATGTGAAATCATGTTTAAAAATTACTCAAAAAAGCATGTATTTTAATATTTGTAGTTTCATTTTAACATTTATGTAGTTGTTTTCAAAATTGAAATGTAGGTGAATTTACAGATTTACATTTTGCTTTCTTGTGGAAAAGTACTTTTTACAAGTGCTGTTTCATAGATGTGAAACCATGTTTAAACATTTCTCAAAAAAGCATGTATTTTAATGTTTGTAGTTTCATTTTAACATTTATGTTGTTCTTTTCAAAATTGAAATGTAGAAGTGAATTTACAGATTTACATTTTGCTTTCTTGTGGAAAAGTACTTTTTACGTGCTGTTTCATAGATGTGAAACCATGTATAAACATTTCTCAAAAAAGCATGTATTTTAATGTTTGTAGTTTCATTTTAACATTTATGTTGTTCTTTTCAAAATTGAAATGTAGAAGTGAATTTACAGATCTACATTTTGTTTTCTTGTAGAAAAGTGCTTTTTACATGTGCTGTTTCATGATGTGAAATCATGTTTAAACATTTCACAAAAAAGCATGTATTTTATTGTTTGTAGTTTCATTTAAACATTTATGTTATTCTTTTCAAATTTGAAATGTAGAAGTGAATTTACAGATTTACATTTTGCTTTCTTGTGGAAAAGTACTTTTTACAAGTGCTGTTTCATAGATGTGAAACCATGTTTAAACATTTCTCAAAAAAGCATGTATTTTAATGTTTGTTGTTTCATTTTAACATTTATGTTATTCCTTTCAAAATTGAAATGTAGAAGTGAATTTACAGATCGACATTTTTTTTTCTTGTAGAAAAGTACTTTTTACGTGCTGTTTCATTGATGTGAAACCATGTTTAAATATTTCTCAAAAAAGCATGTATTTTAATGTTTGTAGTTTCGTTTTAACATTAATGTTATTCTTTTCAAAATTGAATATGTAGAAGTGAATTTATGCATCCTCATTTTGCTTTCTTTTAGAAAAGTACTTTTTACAAGTGCTGTTTCATAGATGTGAAATCATGTTTAAACATTTCTCAAAAAAGCATGTATTTTAATATTTGTAGTTTCATTTTAACATTTATGTAGTTGTTTTCAAAATTGAAATGTAGGTGAATTTACAGATTACATTTTGCTTTCTTGTGGAAAAGTACTTTTTACAAGTGCTGTTTCATAGATGTGAAACCATGTTTAAACATTTCTCAAAAAAGCATGTATTTTAATGTTTGTAGTTTCATTTTAACATTTATGTTATTCTTTTCAAATTTGAAATGTAGAAGTGAATTTACAGATTTACATTTTGCTTTCTTGTGGAAAAGTACTTTTTACGTGCTGTTTCATAGATGTGAAACCATGTTTAAACATTTCTCAAAAAAGCATGTATTTTAATGTTTGTAGTTACATTTTAACATTTATGTTGTTCTTTTCAAAATTGAAATGTAGAAGTGAATTTACAGATCTACATTTTGTTTTCTTGTAGAAAAGTGCTTTTTACCTGTGCTGTTTCATTGATGTGAAATCATGTTTAAACATTTCACAAAAAAGCATGTATTTTATTGTTTGTAGTTTCATTTTAACATTTATGTTATTATTTTCAAATTTGAAATGTAGAAGTGAATATACAGATTTACATTTTGCTTTCTTGTGGAAAAGTACTTTTTGCAAGTGCTGTTTCATAGATGTGAAAACATGTTTAAACATTTCTCAAAAAAGCATGTATTTTAATGTTTGTAGTTTCATTTTAACATTTATGTTGTTCTTTTCAAAATTGAAATGTAGAAGTGAATTTACAGATCTACATTTTGTTTTCTTGTAGAAAAGTGCTTTTTACCTGTGCTGTTTCATTGATGTCAAATCATGTTTAAACATTACTCAAAAAAGCATGTATTTTATGTTTGTAGTTTCATTTTAACATTTATGTTATTCTTTTCAAATTTGAAATGTAGAAGTGAATTTACAGATTTACATTTTGCTTTCTTGTGGAAAAGTACTTTTTACAAGTGCTGTTTCATAGATGTGAAACCATGTTTAAACATTTCTCAAAAAAGCATGTATTTTAATGTTTGTAGTTTCATTTTAACATTTATGTTGTTCTTTTCAAAATTGAAATGTAGAAGTGAATTTACAGATCAACATTTTGTTTTCTTGTAGAAAAGTGCTTTTTACCTGTGCTGTTTCATTGATGTGAAATCATGTTTAAACATTACTCAAAAAAGCATGTATTTTAATATTTGTAGTTTCATTTTAACATTTATGTAGTTGTTTTCAAAATTGAAATGTAGGTGAATTTACAGATTTACATTTTGCTTTCTTGTGGAAAAGTACTTTTTACAAGTGCTGTTTCATAGATGTGAAACCATGTTTAAACATTTCTCAAAAAAGCATGTATTTTAATGTTTGTAGTTTCATTTTAACATTTATGTTGTCCTTTTCAAAATGAAATGAGAAGTGAATTTACAGATCTACATTTTGTTTTCTTGTAGAAAAGTGCTTTTTACATGTGCTGTTTCATTGATGTGAAATCATGTTTAAATATTTCACAAAAAAGCATGTATTTTATTGTTTGTAGTTTCATTTTAACATTTATGTTATTCTTTTCAAATTTGTAATGTAGAAGTGAATTTACAGATTTACATTTTGCTTTCTTGTGGAAAAGTACTTTTTACAAGTGCTGTTTCATAGATGTGAAACCATGTTTAAACATTTCTCAAAAAAGCATGTATTTTAATGTTTGTAGTTTCATTTTAACATTTATGTTGTTCTTTTCAAAATTGAAATGTAGAAGTGAATTTACAGATTTACATTTTGCTTTCTTGTGGAAAAGTACTTTTTACAAGTGCTGTTTCATAGATGTGAAACCATGTTTAAACATTTCTCAAAAAAGCATGTATTTTAATGTTTGTAGTTTCATTTTAACATTTATGTTATTCCTTTCAAAATTGAAATGTAGAAGTGAATTTACAGATCTACATTTTTTTTTCTTGTAGAAAAGTACTTTTTACGTGCTGTTTCATTGATGTGAAACCATGTTTAAATATTTCACAAAAAAGCATGTATTTTAATGTTTGTAGTTTCATTTTAACATTTATGTTATTCTTTTCAAAATTGAAATGTGGAAGTGAATTTATGCATCCTCATTTTGATTTCTTTTAGAAAAGTACTTTTTACAAGTGCTGTTTCATAGATGTGAAATCATGTTTAAACATTTCTCAAAAAAGCATGTATTTTAATGTTTGTAGTTTCATTTTAACATTTATGTTATTCTTTTCAAATTTGAAATGTAGAAGTGAATTTACAGATTTACATTTTGCTTTCTTGTGGAAAAGTACTTTTTACAAGTGTTGTTTCATAGATGTGAAACCATGTTTAAACATTTCTCAAAAAAGCATGTATTTTAATGTTTGTAGTTTCATTTTAACATTTATGTTATTCTTTTCAAAATTGAAATGTAGAAGTGAATTTACAGATCGACATTTTGTTTTCTTGTAAAAAAGTACTTTTTACAAGTGCTGTTTCATAGTTGTGAAATCATGTTTAAACATTTCTCAAAAAAGCATGTATTTTATTGTTTGTAGTTTCATTTTAACATTAATGTTATTCTTTTCAAATTTGAAATGTAGAAGTGAATTTACAGATTTACATTTTGCTTTCTTGTGGAAAAGTACTTTTTACAAGTGCTGTTTCATAGATGTGAAACCATGTTTAAACATTTCTCAAAAAAGCATGTATTTTAATATTTGTAGTTTCATTTTAACATTTATGTAGTTGTTTTCAAAATTGAAATGTAGGTGAATTTACAGATTTACATTTTGCTTTCTTGTGGAAAAGTACTTTTTACAAGTGCTGTTTCATAGATGTGAAACCATGTTTAAACATTTCTCAAAAAAGCATGTATTTTAATGTTTGTAGTTTCATTTTAACATTTATGTTGTTCTTTTCAAAATGAAATGAGAAGTGAATTTACAGATCTACATTTTGTTTTCTTGTAGAAAAGTGCTTTTTACATGTGCTGTTTCATTGATGTGAAATCATGTTTAAATATTTCACAAAAAAGCATGTATTTTATTGTTTGTAGTTTCATTTTAACATTAATATTATTATTTTCAAATTTGAAATGTAGAAGTGAATTTACAGATTTACATTTTGCTTTCTTGTGGAAAAGTACTTTTTACAAGTGCTGTTTCATAGATGTGAAACCATGTTTAAACATTTCTCAAAAAAGCATGTATTTTAATGTTTGTAGTTTCATTTTAACATTTATGTTGTTCTTTTCAAAATTGAAATGTAGAAGTGAATTTACAGATCTACATTTTGTTTTCTTTTAGAAAAGTGCTTTTTACCTGTGCTGTTTCATTGATGCCAAATCATGTTTAAACATTACTCAAAAAAGCATGTATTTTATTGTTTGTAGTTTCATTTTAACATTTATGTTATTCTTTTCAAATTTGTAATGTAGAAGTGAATTTACAGATTTACATTTTGCTTTCTTGTGGAAAAGTACTTTTTACAAGTGCTGTTTCATAGATGTGAAACCATGTTTAAACATTTCTCAAAAAAGCATGTATTTTAATGTTTGTAGTTTCATTTTAACATTTATGTTGTTCTTTTCAAAATGAAATGAGAAGTGAATTTACAGATCTACATTTTGTTTTCTTGTAGAAAAGTGCTTTTTACATGTGCTGTTTCATTGATGTGAAATCATGTTTAAATATTTCACAAAAAAGCATGTATTTTATTGTTTGTAGTTTCATTTTAACATTAATATTATTATTTTCAAATTTGAAATGTAGAAGTGAATTTACAGATTTACATTTTGCTTTCTTGTGGAAAAGTACTTTTTACAAGTGCTGTTTCATAGATGTGAAATCATGTTTAAACATTTCACAAAAAAGCATGTATTTTATTGTTTGTAGTTTCATTTTAACATTTATGTTATTATTTTCAAATTTGAAATGTAGAAGTGAATATACAGATTTACATTTTGCTTTCTTGTGGAAAAGTACTTTTTGCAAGTGCTGTTTCATAGATGTGAAAACATGTTTAAACATTTCTCAAAAAAGCATGTATTTTAATGTTTGTAGTTTCATTTTAACATTTATGTTGTTCTTTTCAAAATTGAAATGTAGAAGTGAATTTACAGATCTACATTTTGTTTTCTTGTAGAAAAGTGCTTTTTACCTGTGCTGTTTCATTGATGTCAAATCATGTTTAAACATTACTCAAAAAAGCATGTATTTTATGTTTGTAGTTTCATTTTAACATTTATGTTATTCTTTTCAAATTTGAAATGTAGAAGTGAATTTACAGATTTACATTTTGCTTTCTTGTGGAAAAGTACTTTTTACAAGTGCTGTTTCATAGATGTGAAACCATGTTTAAACATTTCTCAAAAAAGCATGTATTTTAATATTTGTAGTTTCATTTTAACATTTATGTAGTTGTTTTCAAAATTGAAATGTAGGTGAATTTACAGATTTACATTTTGCTTTCTTGTGGAAAAGTACTTTTTACAAGTGCTGTTTCATAGATGTGAAACCATGTTTAAACATTTCTCAAAAAAGCATGTATTTTAATGTTTGTAGTTTCATTTTAACATTTATGTTGTTCTTTTCAAAATGAAATGAGAAGTGAATTTACAGATCTACATTTTGTTTTCTTGTAGAAAAGTGCTTTTTACATGTGCTGTTTCATTGATGTGAAATCATGTTTAAATATTTCACAAAAAAGCATGTATTTTATTGTTTGTAGTTTCATTTTAACATTAATATTATTATCAAATTTGAAATGTAGAAGTGAATTTACAGATTTACATTTTGCTTTCTTTTAGAAAAGTTCTTTTTACAAGTGCTGTTTCATAGATGTGAAACCATGTATAAACATTTCTCAAAAAGGAATGTATTTTAATGTTTGTAGTTTCATTTTAACATTTATGTTGTTCTTTTCAAAATTGAAATGTAGAAGTGAATTTACAGATCTACATTTTGTTTTCTTGTAGAAATGTGCTTTTTACATGTGCTGTTTCATGATGTGAAATCATGTTTAAACATTTCACAAAAAAGCATGTATTTTATTGTTTGTAGTTTCATTTAAACATTTATGTTATTCTTTTCAAATTTGAAATGTAGAAGTGAATTTACAGATTTACATTTTGCTTTCTTGTGGAAAAGTACTTTTTACAAGTGCTGTTTCATAGATGTGAAACCATGTTTAAACATTTCTCAAAAAAGCATGTATTTTAATGTTTGTAGTTTCATTTTAACATTTATGTTATTCCTTTCAAAATTGAAATGTAGAAGTGAATTTACAGATCTACATTTTTTTTTCTTGTAGAAAAGTACTTTTTACGTGCTGTTTCATTGATGTGAAACCATGTTTAAATATTTCACAAAAAAGCATGTATTTTAATGTTTGTAGTTTCATTTTAACATTTATGTTATTCTTTTCAAAATTGAAATGTGGAAGTGAATTTATGCATCCTCATTTTGATTTCTTTTAGAAAAGTACTTTTTACAAGTGCTGTTTCATAGATGTGAAATCATGTTTAAACATTTCTCAAAAAAGCATGTATTTTAATGTTTGTAGTTTCATTTTAACATTTATGTTATTCTTTTCAAATTTGAAATGTAGAAGTGAATTTACAGATTTACATTTTGCTTTCTTGTGGAAAAGTACTTTTTACAAGTGTTGTTTCATAGATGTGAAACCATGTTTAAACATTTCTCAAAAAAGCATGTATTTTAATGTTTGTAGTTTCATTTTAACATTTATGTTATTCTTTTCATAATTGAAATGTAGAAGTGAATTTACAGATCGACATTTTGTTTTCTTGTAAAAAAGTACTTTTTACAAGTGCTGTTTCATAGATGTGAAATCATGTTTAAACATTTCTCAAAAAAGCATGTATTTTATTGTTTGTAGTTTCATTTTAACATTAATGTTATTCTTTTCAAAATTGAATATGTAGAAGTGAATTTATGCATCCTCATTTTGCTTTCTTTTAGAAAAGTACTTTTTACAAGTGCTGTTTCATAGATGTGAAACCATGTTTAAACATTTCTCAAAAAAGCATGTATTTTAATGTTTGTAGTTTCATTTTAACATTTATGTTGTTCTTTTCAAAATTGAAATGTAGAAGTGAATTTACAGATTTACATTTTGCTTTCTTGTGGAAAAGTACTTTTTACGTGCTGTTTCATAGATGTGAAACCATGTTTAAACGTTTCTCAAAAAAGCATGTATTTTAATGTTTGTAGTTTCATTTTAACATTTATGTTATTCTTTTCAAATTTGAAATGTAGAAGTGAATTTACAGATTTACATTTTGCTTTCTTTTAGAAAAGTTCTTTTTACAAGTGCTGTTTCATAGATGTGAAACCATGTTTAAACATTTCTCAAAAAAGCATGTATTTTAATGTTTGTAGTTTCATTTTAACATTTATGTTGTCCTTTTCAAAATGAAATGAGAAGTGAATTTACAGATCTACATTTTGTTTTCTTGTAGAAAAGTGCTTTTTACATGTGCTGTTTCATTGATGTGAAATCATGTTTAAATATTTCACAAAAAAGCATGTATTTTATTGTTTGTAGTTTCATTTTAACATTTATGTTATTCTTTTCAAATTTGTAATGTAGAAGTGAATTTACAGATTTACATTTTGCTTTCTTGTGGAAAAGTACTTTTTACAAGTGCTGTTTCATAGATGTGAAACCATGTTTAAACATTTCTCAAAAAAGCATGTATTTTAATGTTTGTAGTTTCATTTTAACATTTATGTTGTTCTTTTCAAAATTGAAATGTAGAAGTGAATTTACAGATCTACATTTTGTTTTCTTGTAGAAAAGTGCTTTTTACCTGTGCTGTTTCATTGATGTGAAATCAGGTTTAAACATTACTCAAAAAAGCATGTATTTTTATGTTTGTAGTTTCATTTTAACATTTATGTTGTTCTTTTCAAAATTGAAATGTAGAAGTGAATTTACAGATTTACATTTTGCTTTCTTGTGGAAAAGTACTTTTTACAAGTGCTGTTTCATAGATGTGAAACCATGTTTAAACATTTCTCAAAAAAGCATGTATTTTAATGTTTGTAGTTTCATTTTAACATTTATGTTATTCCTTTCAAAATTGAAATGTAGAAGTGAATTTACAGATCTACATTTTTTTTTCTTGTAGAAAAGTACTTTTTACGTGCTGTTTCATTGATGTGAAACCATGTTTAAATATTTCACAAAAAAGCATGTATTTTAATGTTTGTAGTTTCATTTTAACATTTATGTTATTCTTTTCAAAATTGAAATGTGGAAGTGAATTTATGCATCCTCATTTTGATTTCTTTTAGAAAAGTACTTTTTACAAGTGCTGTTTCATAGATGTGAAATCATGTTTAAACATTTCTCAAAAAAGCATGTATTTTAATGTTTGTAGTTTCATTTTAACATTTATGTTATTCTTTTCAAATTTGAAATGTAGAAGTGAATTTACAGATTTACATTTTGCTTTCTTGTGGAAAAGTACTTTTTACAAGTGTTGTTTCATAGATGTGAAACCATGTTTAAACATTTCTCAAAAAAGCATGTATTTTAATGTTTGTAGTTTCATTTTAACATTTATGTTATTCTTTTCAAAATTGAAATGTAGAAGTGAATTTACAGATCGACATTTTGTTTTCTTGTAAAAAAGTACTTTTTACAAGTGCTGTTTCATAGATGTGAAATCATGTTTAAACATTTCTCAAAAAAGCATGTATTTTATTGTTTGTAGTTTCATTTTAACATTAATGTTATTCTTTTCAAATTTGAAATGTAGACGTGAATTTACAGATTTACATTTTGCTTTCTTGTGGAAAAGTACTTTTTACAAGTGCTGTTTCATAGATGTGAAACCATGTTTAAACATTTCTCAAAAAAGCATGTATTTTAATGTTTGTAGTTTCATTTTAACATTTATGTTGTTCTTTTCAAAATTGAAATGTAGAAGTGAATTTACAGATTTACATTTTGCTTTCTTGTGGAAAAGTACTTTTTACGTGCTGTTTCATTGATGTGAAACCATGTTTAAATATTTCTCAAAAAAGCATGTATTTTAATGTTTGTAGTTTCGTTTTAACATTAATGTTATTCTTTTCAAAATTGAATATGTAGAAGTGAATTTATGCATCCTCATTTTGCTTTCTTTTAGAAAAGTACTTTTTACAAGTGCTGTTTCATAGATGTGAAATCATGTTTAAACATTTCTCAAAAAAGCATGTATTTTAATATTTGTAGTTTCATTTTAACATTTATGTAGTTGTTTTCAAAATTGAAATGTAGGTGAATTTACAGATTACATTTTGCTTTCTTGTGGAAAAGTACTTTTTACAAGTGCTGTTTCATAGATGTGAAACCATGTTTAAACATTTCTCAAAAAAGCATGTATTTTAATGTTTGTAGTTTCATTTTAACATTTATGTTATTCTTTTCAAATTTGAAATGTAGAAGTGAATTTACAGATTTACATTTTGCTTTCTTGTGGAAAAGTACTTTTTACGTGCTGTTTCATAGATGTGAAACCATGTTTAAACATTTCTCAAAAAAGCATGTATTTTAATGTTTGTAGTTACATTTTAACATTTATGTTGTTCTTTTCAAAATTGAAATGTAGAAGTGAATTTACAGATCTACATTTTGTTTTCTTGTAGAAAAGTGCTTTTTACCTGTGCTGTTTCATTGATGTGAAATCATGTTTAAACATTTCACAAAAAAGCATGTATTTTATTGTTTGTAGTTTCATTTTAACATTTATGTTATTATTTTCAAATTTGAAATGTAGAAGTGAATATACAGATTTACATTTTGCTTTCTTGTGGAAAAGTACTTTTTGCAAGTGCTGTTTCATAGATGTGAAAACATGTTTAAACATTTCTCAAAAAAGCATGTATTTTAATGTTTGTAGTTTCATTTTAACATTTATGTTGTTCTTTTCAAAATTGAAATGTAGAAGTGAATTTACAGATCTACATTTTGTTTTCTTGTAGAAAAGTGCTTTTTACCTGTGCTGTTTCATTGATGTCAAATCATGTTTAAACATTACTCAAAAAAGCATGTATTTTATGTTTGTAGTTTCATTTTAACATTTATGTTATTCTTTTCAAATTTGAAATGTAGAAGTGAATTTACAGATTTACATTTTGCTTTCTTGTGGAAAAGTACTTTTTACAAGTGCTGTTTCATAGATGTGAAACCATGTTTAAACATTTCTCAAAAAAGCATGTATTTTAATGTTTGTAGTTTCATTTTAACATTTATGTTGTTCTTTTCAAAATTGAAATGTAGAAGTGAATTTACAGATCAACATTTTGTTTTCTTGTAGAAAAGTGCTTTTTACCTGTGCTGTTTCATTGATGTGAAATCATGTTTAAACATTACTCAAAAAAGCATGTATTTTAATATTTGTAGTTTCATTTTAACATTTATGTAGTTGTTTTCAAAATTGAAATGTAGGTGAATTTACAGATTTACATTTTGCTTTCTTGTGGAAAAGTACTTTTTACAAGTGCTGTTTCATAGATGTGAAACCATGTTTAAACATTTCTCAAAAAAGCATGTATTTTAATGTTTGTAGTTTCATTTTAACATTTATGTTGTCCTTTTCAAAATGAAATGAGAAGTGAATTTACAGATCTACATTTTGTTTTCTTGTAGAAAAGTGCTTTTTACATGTGCTGTTTCATTGATGTGAAATCATGTTTAAATATTTCACAAAAAAGCATGTATTTTATTGTTTGTAGTTTCATTTTAACATTTATGTTATTCTTTTCAAATTTGTAATGTAGAAGTGAATTTACAGATTTACATTTTGCTTTCTTGTGGAAAAGTACTTTTTACAAGTGCTGTTTCATAGATGTGAAACCATGTTTAAACATTTCTCAAAAAAGCATGTATTTTAATGTTTGTAGTTTCATTTTAACATTTATGTTGTTCTTTTCAAAATTGAAATGTAGAAGTGAATTTACAGGTTTACATTTTGCTTTCTTGTGGAAAAGTACTTTTTACAAGTGCTGTTTCATAGATGTGAAACCATGTTTAAACATTTCTCAAAAAAGCATGTATTTTAATGTTTGTAGTTTCATTTTAACATTTATGTTATTCCTTTCAAAATTGAAATGTAGAAGTGAATTTACAGATCTACATTTTTTTTTCTTGTAGAAAAGTACTTTTTACGTGCTGTTTCATTGATGTGAAACCATGTTTAAATATTTCACAAAAAAGCATGTATTTTAATGTTTGTAGTTTCATTTTAACATTTATGTTATTCTTTTCAAAATTGAAATGTGGAAGTGAATTTATGCATCCTCATTTTGATTTCTTTTAGAAAAGTACTTTTTACAAGTGCTGTTTCATAGATGTGAAATCATGTTTAAACATTTCTCAAAAAAGCATGTATTTTAATGTTTGTAGTTTCATTTTAACATTTATGTTATTCTTTTCAAATTTGAAATGTAGAAGTGAATTTACAGATTTACATTTTGCTTTCTTGTGGAAAAGTACTTTTTACAAGTGTTGTTTCATAGATGTGAAACCATGTTTAAACATTTCTCAAAAAAGCATGTATTTTAATGTTTGTAGTTTCATTTTAACATTTATGTTATTCTTTTCAAAATTGAAATGTAGAAGTGAATTTACAGATCGACATTTTGTTTTCTTGTAAAAAAGTACTTTTTACAAGTGCTGTTTCATAGATGTGAAACCATGTTTAAACATTTCTCAAAAAAGCATGTATTTTAATGTTTGTAGTTTCATTTTAACATTTATGTTGTTCTTTTCAAAATGAAATGAGAAGTGAATTTACAGATCTACATTTTGTTTTCTTGTAGAAAAGTGCTTTTTACATGTGCTGTTTCATTGATGTGAAATCATGTTTAAATATTTCACAAAAAAGCATGTATTTTATTGTTTGTAGTTTCATTTTAACATTAATATTATTATTTTCAAATTTGAAATGTAGAAGTGAATTTACAGATTTACATTTTGCTTTCTTGTGGAAAAGTACTTTTTACAAGTGCTGTTTCATAGATGTGAAACCATGTTTAAACATTTCTCAAAAAAGCATGTATTTTAATGTTTGTAGTTTCATTTTAACATTTATGTTGTTCTTTTCAAAATTGAAATGTAGAAGTGAATTTACAGATCTACATTTTGTTTTCTTTTAGAAAAGTGCTTTTTACCTGTGCTGTTTCATTGATGCCAAATCATGTTTAAACATTACTCAAAAAAGCATGTATTTTATTGTTTGTAGTTTCATTTTAACATTTATGTTATTCTTTTCAAATTTGTAATGTAGAAGTGAATTTACAGATTTACATTTTGCTTTCTTGTGGAAAAGTACTTTTTACAAGTGCTGTTTCATAGATGTGAAACCATGTTTAAACATTTCTCAAAAAAGCATGTATTTTAATGTTTGTAGTTTCATTTTAACATTTATGTTGTTCTTTTCAAAATGAAATGAGAAGTGAATTTACAGATCTACATTTTGTTTTCTTGTAGAAAAGTGCTTTTTACATGTGCTGTTTCATTGATGTGAAATCATGTTTAAATATTTCACAAAAAAGCATGTATTTTATTGTTTGTAGTTTCATTTTAACATTAATATTATTATTTTCAAATTTGAAATGTAGAAGTGAATTTACAGATTTACATTTTGCTTTCTTGTGGAAAAGTACTTTTTACAAGTGCTGTTTCATAGATGTGAAATCATGTTTAAACATTTCACAAAAAAGCATGTATTTTATTGTTTGTAGTTTCATTTTAACATTTATGTTATTATTTTCAAATTTGAAATGTAGAAGTGAATATACAGATTTACATTTTGCTTTCTTGTGGAAAAGTACTTTTTGCAAGTGCTGTTTCATAGATGTGAAAACATGTTTAAACATTTCTCAAAAAAGCATGTATTTTAATGTTTGTAGTTTCATTTTAACATTTATGTTGTTCTTTTCAAAATTGAAATGTAGAAGTGAATTTACAGATCTACATTTTGTTTTCTTGTAGAAAAGTGCTTTTTACCTGTGCTGTTTCATTGATGTCAAATCATGTTTAAACATTACTCAAAAAAGCATGTATTTTATGTTTGTAGTTTCATTTTAACATTTATGTTATTCTTTTCAAATTTGAAATGTAGAAGTGAATTTACAGATTTACATTTTGCTTTCTTGTGGAAAAGTACTTTTTACAAGTGCTGTTTCATAGATGTGAAACCATGTTTAAACATTTCTCAAAAAAGCATGTATTTTAATATTTGTAGTTTCATTTTAACATTTATGTAGTTGTTTTCAAAATTGAAATGTAGGTGAATTTACAGATTTACATTTTGCTTTCTTGTGGAAAAGTACTTTTTACAAGTGCTGTTTCATAGATGTGAAACCATGTTTAAACATTTCTCAAAAAAGCATGTATTTTAATGTTTGTAGTTTCATTTTAACATTTATGTTGTTCTTTTCAAAATGAAATGAGAAGTGAATTTACAGATCTACATTTTGTTTTCTTGTAGAAAAGTGCTTTTTACATGTGCTGTTTCATTGATGTGAAATCATGTTTAAATATTTCACAAAAAAGCATGTATTTTATTGTTTGTAGTTTCATTTTAACATTAATATTATTATTTTCAAATTTGAAATGTAGAAGTGAATTTACAGATTTACATTTTGCTTTCTTTTAGAAAAGTTCTTTTTACAAGTGCTGTTTCATAGATGTGAAACCATGTATAAACATTTCTCAAAAAGGAATGTATTTTAATGTTTGTAGTTTCATTTTAACATTTATGTTGTTCTTTTCAAAATTGAAATGTAGAAGTGAATTTACAGATCTACATTTTGTTTTCTTGTAGAAATGTGCTTTTTACATGTGCTGTTTCATGATGTGAAATCATGTTTAAACATTTCACAAAAAAGCATGTATTTTATTGTTTGTAGTTTCATTTAAACATTTATGTTATTCTTTTCAAATTTGAAATGTAGAAGTGAATTTACAGATTTACATTTTGCTTTCTTGTGGAAAAGTACTTTTTACAAGTGCTGTTTCATAGATGTGAAACCATGTTTAAACATTTCTCAAAAAAGCATGTATTTTAATGTTTGTAGTTTCATTTTAACATTTATGTTATTCCTTTCAAAATTGAAATGTAGAAGTGAATTTACAGATCTACATTTTTTTTTCTTGTAGAAAAGTACTTTTTACGTGCTGTTTCATTGATGTGAAACCATGTTTAAATATTTCACAAAAAAGCATGTATTTTAATGTTTGTAGTTTCATTTTAACATTTATGTTATTCTTTTCAAAATTGAAATGTGGAAGTGAATTTATGCATCCTCATTTTGATTTCTTTTAGAAAAGTACTTTTTACAAGTGCTGTTTCATAGATGTGAAATCATGTTTAAACATTTCTCAAAAAAGCATGTATTTTAATGTTTGTAGTTTCATTTTAACATTTATGTTATTCTTTTCAAATTTGAAATGTAGAAGTGAATTTACAGATTTACATTTTGCTTTCTTGTGGAAAAGTACTTTTTACAAGTGTTGTTTCATAGATGTGAAACCATGTTTAAACATTTCTCAAAAAAGCATGTATTTTAATGTTTGTAGTTTCATTTTAACATTTATGTTATTCTTTTCATAATTGAAATGTAGAAGTGAATTTACAGATCGACATTTTGTTTTCTTGTAAAAAAGTACTTTTTACAAGTGCTGTTTCATAGATGTGAAATCATGTTTAAACATTTCTCAAAAAAGCATGTATTTTATTGTTTGTAGTTTCATTTTAACATTAATGTTATTCTTTTCAAAATTGAATATGTAGAAGTGAATTTATGCATCCTCATTTTGCTTTCTTTTAGAAAAGTACTTTTTACAAGTGCTGTTTCATAGATGTGAAACCATGTTTAAACATTTCTCAAAAAAGCATGTATTTTAATGTTTGTAGTTTCATTTTAACATTTATGTTGTTCTTTTCAAAATTGAAATGTAGAAGTGAATTTACAGATTTACATTTTGCTTTCTTGTGGAAAAGTACTTTTTACGTGCTGTTTCATAGATGTGAAACCATGTTTAAACGTTTCTCAAAAAAGCATGTATTTTAATGTTTGTAGTTTCATTTTAACATTTATGTTATTCTTTTCAAATTTGAAATGTAGAAGTGAATTTACAGATTTACATTTTGCTTTCTTTTAGAAAAGTTCTTTTTACAAGTGCTGTTTCATAGATGTGAAACCATGTTTAAACATTTCTCAAAAAAGCATGTATTTTAATGTTTGTAGTTTCATTTTAACATTTATGTTGTCCTTTTCAAAATGAAATGAGAAGTGAATTTACAGATCTACATTTTGTTTTCTTGTAGAAAAGTGCTTTTTACATGTGCTGTTTCATTGATGTGAAATCATGTTTAAATATTTCACAAAAAAGCATGTATTTTATTGTTTGTAGTTTCATTTTAACATTTATGTTATTCTTTTCAAATTTGAAATGTAGAAGTGAATATACAGATTTACATTTTGCTTTCTTGTGGAAAAGTACTTTTTGCAAGTGCTGTTTCATAGATGTGAAAACATGTTTAAACATTTCTCAAAAAAGCATGTATTTTAATGTTTGTAGTTTCATTTTAACATTTATGTTGTTCTTTTCAAAATTGAAATGTAGAAGTGAATTTACAGATCAACATTTTGTTTTCTTGTAGAAAAGTGCTTTTTACCTGTGCTGTTTCATTGATGTGAAATCAGGTTTAAACATTACTCAAAAAAGCATGTATTTTAATGTTTGTAGTTTCATTTTAACATTTATGTTGTTCTTTTCAAAATTGAAATGTAGAAGTGAATTTACAGATCAACATTTTGTTTTCTTGTAGAAAAGTGCTTTTTACCTGTGCTGTTTCATTGATGTGAAATCATGTTTAAACATTACTCAAAAAAGCATGTATTTTAATATTTGTAGTTTCATTTTAACATTTATGTAGTTGTTTTCAAATTTGAAATGTAGAAGTGAATTTACAGATTTAAATTTTGCTTTCTTGTGGAAAAGTACTTTTTACGTGCTGTTTCATAGATGTGAAACCATGTTTAAACATTTCTCAAAAAAGCATGTATTTTAATGTTTGTAGTTACATTTTAACATTTATGTTGTTCTTTTCAAAATTGAAATGTAGAAGTGAATTTATGCATCCTCATTTTGATTTCTTTTAGAAAAGTACTTTTTACAAGTGCTGTTTCATAGATGTGAAATCATGTTTTAACATTTCTCAAAAAAGCATGTATTTTAATGTTTGTAGTTTCATTTTAACATTTATGTTATTCTTTTCAAAATTGAAATGTAGAAGTGAATTTACAGATCGACATTTTGTTTTCTTGTAAAAAAGTACTTTTTACAAGTGCTGTTTCATAGATGTGAAATCATGTTTAAACATTTCTCAAAAAAGCATGTATTTTATTGTTTGTAGTTTCATTTTAACATTAATGTTATTCTTTTCAAAATTGAATATGTAGAAGTGAATTTATGCATCCTCATTTTGCTTTCTTTTAGAAAAGTACTTTTTACAAGTGCTGTTTCATAGATGTGAAATCATGTTTAAACATTTCTCAAAAAAGCATGTATTTTAATGTTTGTAGTTTCATTTTAACATTTATGTTATTCTTTTCAAATTTGAAATGTAGAAGTGAATTTACAGATTTACATTTTGCTTTCTTGTGGAAAAGAACTTTTTACGTGCTGTTTCATAGATGTGAAACCATGTTTAAACATTTCTCAATAAAGCATGTATTTTAATGTTTGTAGTTACATTTTAACGTTTATGTTGTTCTTTTCAAAATTGAAATGTAGAAGTGAATTTACAGATCTACATTTTGTTTTCTTGTAGAAAAGTGCTTTTTACCTGTGCTGTTTCATTGATGTGAAATCATGTTTAAACATTTCACAAAAAAGCATGTATTTTATTGTTTGTAGTTTCATTTTAACATTTATGTTATTATTTTCAAATTTGAAATGTAGAAGTGAATATACAGATTTACATTTTGCTTTCTTGTGGAAAAGTACTTTTTACAAGTGCTGTTTCATAGATGTGAAAACATGTTTAAACATTTCTCAAAAAAGCATGTATTTTAATGTTTGTAGTTTCATTTTAACATTTATGTTGTTCTTTTCAAAATTGAAATGTAGAAGTGAATTTACAGATCAACATTTTGTTTTCTTGTAGAAAAGTGCTTTTTACCTGTGCTGTTTCATTGATGTGAAATCATGTTTAAACATTACTCAAAAAAGCATGTATTTTAATATTTGTAGTTTCATTTTAACATTTATGTAGTTGTTTTCAAAATTGAAATGTAGAAGTGAATTTACAGATTTACATTTTGCTTTCTTGTGGAAAAGTACTTTTTACAAGTGCTGTTTCATAGATGTGAAACCATGTTTAAACATTTCTCAAAAAAGCATGTATTTTAATGTTTGTAGTTTCATTTTAACATTTATGTTGTTCTTTTCAAAATTGAAATGTAGAAGTGAATTTACAGATCTACATTTTGTTTTCTTGTAGAAAAGTGCTTTTTACCTGTGCTGTTTCATTGATGTGAAATCAGGTTTAAACATTACTCAAAAAAGCATGTATTTTTATGTTTGTAGTTTCATTTTAACATTTATGTTGTTCTTTTCAAAATTGAAATGTAGAAGTGAATTTACAGATCAACATTTTGTTTTCTTGTAGAAAAGTGCTTTTTACCTGTGCTGTTTCATTGATGTGATATCATGTTTAAACATTACTCAAAAAAGCATGTATTTTAATATTTGTAGTTTCATTTTAACATTTATGTTGTTCTTTTCAAAATTGAAATGTAGAAGTGAATTTACAGATCTACATTTTGTTTTCTTGTAGAAAAGTGCTTTTTACCTGTGCTGTTTCATTGATGCCAAATCATGTTTAAACATTACTCAAAAAAGCATGTATGTTATTGTTTGTAGTTTCATTTTAACATTTATGTTATTCTTTTCAAATTTGTTATGTAGAAGTGAATTTACAGATTTACATTTTGCTTTCTTGTGGAAAAGTACTTTTTACAAGTGCTGTTTCATAGATGTGAAACCATGTTTAAACATTTCTCAAAAAAGCATGTATTTTAATGTTTGTAGTTTCATTTTAACATTTATGTTGTTCTTTTCAAAATTGAAATGTAGAAGTGAATTTACAGATTTACATTTTGCTTTCTTGTGGAAAAGTACTTTTTACAAGTGCTGTTTCATAGATGTGAAACCATGTTTAAACATTTCTCAAAAAAGCATGTATTTTAATGTTTGTAGTTTCATTTTAACATATATGTTATTCTTTTCAAAATTGAAATGTAGAAGTGAATTTACAGATCTACATTTTGCTTTCTTTTAGAAAAGTTCTTTTTACAAGTGCTGTTTCATAGATGTGAAATCATGTTTAAACATTTCACAAAAAAGCATGTATTTTATTGTTTGTAGTTTCATTTTAACATTTATGTTATTCTTTTCAAAATTGAAATGTGGAAGTGAATTTATGCATCCTCATTTTGATTTCTTTTAGAAAAGTACTTTTTACAAGTGCTGTTTCATAGATGTGAAATCATGTTTAAACATTTCTCAAACAAGCATGTATTTTAATGTTTGTAGTTTCATTTTAACATTTATGTTATTCTTTTCAAAATTGAAATGTGGAAGTGAATTTATGCATCCTCATTTTGATTTCTTTTAGAAAAGTACTTTTTACAAGTGCTGTTTCATAGATGTGAAATCATGTTTAAACATTTCTCAAAAAAGCATGTATTTTAATGTTTGTAGTTTCATTTTAACATTTATGTTATTCTTTTCAAATTTGAAATGTAGAAGTGAATTTACAGATTTACATTTTGCTTTCTTGTGGAAAAGTACTTTTTACAAGTGTTGTTTCATAGATGTGAAACCATGTTTAAACATTTCTCAAAAAAGCATGTATTTTAATGTTTGTAGTTTCATTTTAACATTTATGTTATTCTTTTCAAAATTGAAATGTAGAAGTGAATTTACAGATCGACATTTTGTTTTCTTGTAAAAAAGTACTTTTTACAAGTGCTGTTTCATAGGTGAAATCATGTTTAAATATTTCACAAAAAAGCATGTATTTTATTGTTTGTAGTTTCATTTTAACATTTATGTTATTCTTTTCAAATTTGAAATGTAGAAGTGAATTTACAGATTTACATTTTGCTTTCTTGTGGAAAAGTACTTTTTACAATTGCTGTTTCATAGATATGAAACCATGTTTAAACATTTTTTCAAAAAAGCATGTATTTTAATGTTTGTAGTTTCATTTTAACATTTATGTTATTCTTTTCAAAATTGAAATGTTAGAAGTGAATTTACGCATCCTCATTTTGCTTTCTTTTAGAAAAGTACTTTTCACAAGTGCTGTTTCATTGATGTGAAATCATGTTTAAATATATCACAAAAAAGCATGTATTTTATTGTTTGTAGTTTCATTTTAACATTTATGTTATTATTTTCAAATTTGAAATATAGAACTGAATTTACAGATTTACATTTTGCTTTCTTGTGGAAAAGTACTTTTTACAATTGCTGTTTCATAGATGTGAAACCATGTTTAAACATTTCTCAAAAAAGCATGTATTTTATCGTTTGTAGTTTCATTTTAACATTTATGTTGTTCTTTTCAAAATTGAAATGTAGAAATGAATTTACAGATCTACATTTTGTTTTCTTGTAGAAAAGTGCTTTTTACCTGTGCTGTTTCATTGATGTCAAATCATGTTTAAACATTACTCAAAAAAGCATGTATTTTATTGTTTGTAGTTTCATTTTAACATTTATGTTATTCTTTTCAAATTTGAAATGTAGAAGTGAATTTACAGATTTACATTTTGCTTTCTTGTGGAAAAGTACTTTTTACAAGTGCTGTTTCATAGATGTGAAACCATGTTTAAACATTTCTCAAAAAAGCATGTATTTTAATGTTTGTAGTTTCATTTTAACATTAATGTTATTCTTTTCAAAATTGAATATGTGGAAGTGAATTTATGCATCCTCATTTTGCTTTCTTTTAGAAAAGTACTTTTTACAAGTGCTGTTTCATAGATGTGAAATCATCTTTAAATATTTCACAAAAAAGCATGTATTTTATTGTTTGTAGTTTCATTTTAACATTTATGTTATTATTTTCAAATTTGAAATGTAGAAGTGAATTTACAGATTTACATTTTGCTTTCTTGTGGAAAAGTACTTTTTACAAGTGCTGTTTCATAGATGTGAAAACATGTTTAAACATTTCTCAAAAAAGCATGTATTTTAATGTTTGTAGTTTCATTTTAACATTTATGTTGTTCTTTTCAAAATTGAAATGTAGAAGTGAATTTACAGATCTACATTTTGTTTTCTTGTAGAAAAGTGCTTTTTACCTGTGCTGTTTCATTGATGTCAAATCATGTTTAAACATTACTCAAAAAAGCATGTATTTTATGTTTGTAGTTTCATTTTAACATTTATGTTATTCTTTTCAAATTTAAAATGTAGAAGTGAATTTACAGATTTACATTTTGCTTTCTTGTGGAAAAGTACTTTTTACAAGTGCTGTTTCATAGATGTGAAACCATGTTTAAACATTTCTCAAAAAAGCATGTATTTTAATGTTTGTAGTTTCATTTTAACATTTATGTTGTTCTTTTCAAAATTGAAATGTAGAAGTGAATTTACAGATCAACATTTTGTTTTCTTGTAGAAAAGTGCTTTTTACCTGTGCTGTTTCATTGATGTGAAATCAGGTTTAAACATTACTCAAAAAAGCATGTATTTTAATGTTTGTAGTTTCATTTTAACATTTATGTTGTTCTTTTCAAAATTGAAATGTAGAAGTGAATTTACAGATCAACATTTTGTTTTCTTGTAGAAAAGTGCTTTTTACCTGTGCTGTTTCATTGATGTGAAATCATGTTTAAACATTACTCAAAAAAGCATGTATTTTAATATTTGTAGTTTCATTTTAACATTTATGTAGTTGTTTTCAAATTTGAAATGTAGAAGTGAATTTACAGATTTACATTTTGCTTTCTTGTGGAAAAGTACTTTTTACAAGTGCTGTTTCATAGATGTGAAACCATGTTTAAACATTTCTCAAAAAAGCATGTATTTTAATGTTTGTAGTTTCATTTTAACATTTATGTTGTTCTTTTCAAAATTGAAATGTAGAAGTGAATTTACAGATTTACATTTTGCTTTCTTGTGGAAAAGTACTTTTTACAAGTGCTGTTTCATAGATGTGAAACCATGTTTAAACATTTCTCAAAAAAGCATGTATTTTAATGTTTGTAGTTTCATTTTAACATATATGTTATTCTTTTCAAAATTGAAATGTAGAAGTGAATTTACAGATCTACATTTTGCTTTCTTTTAGAAAAGTTCTTTTTACAAGTGCTGTTTCATAGATGTGAAATCATGTTTAAACATTTCACAAAAAAGCATGTATTTTATTGTTTGTAGTTTCATTTTAACATTTATGTTATTCTTTTCAAAATTGAAATGTGGAAGTGAATTTATGCATCCTCATTTTGATTTCTTTTAGAAAAGTACTTTTTACAAGTGCTGTTTCATAGATGTGAAATCATGTTTAAACATTTCTCAAACAAGCATGTATTTTAATGTTTATAGTTTCATTTTAACATTTATGTTATTCTTTTCAAAATTGAAATGTGGAAGTGAATTTATGCATCCTCATTTTGATTTCTTTTAGAAAAGTACTTTTTACAAGTGCTGTTTCATAGATGTGAAATCATGTTTAAACATTTCTCAAAAAAGCATGTATTTTAATGTTTGTAGTTTCATTTTAACATTTATGTTATTCTTTTCAAATTTGAAATGTAGAAGTGAATTTACAGATTTACATTTTGCTTTCTTGTGGAAAAGTACTTTTTACAAGTGTTGTTTCATAGATGTGAAACCATGTTTAAACATTTCTCAAAAAAGCATGTATTTTAATGTTTGTAGTTTCATTTTAACATTTATGTTATTCTTTTCAAAATTGAAATGTAGAAGTGAATTTACAGATCGACATTTTGTTTTCTTGTAAAAAAGTACTTTTTACAAGTGCTGTTTCATAGGTGAAATCATGTTTAAATATTTCACAAAAAAGCATGTATTTTATTGTTTGTAGTTTCATTTTAACATTTATGTTATTCTTTTCAAATTTGAAATGTAGAAGTGAATTTACAGATTTACATTTTGCTTTCTTGTGGAAAAGTACTTTTTACAATTGCTGTTTCATAGATGTGAAACCATGTTTAAACATTTTTTCAAAAAAGCATGTATTTTAATGTTTGTAGTTTCATTTTAACATTTATGTTATTCTTTTCAAAATTGAAATGTTAGAAGTGAATTTACGCATCCTCATTTTGCTTTCTTTTAGAAACGTACTTTTCACAAGTGCTGTTTCATTGATGTGAAATCATGTTTAAATATATCACAAAAAAGCATGTATTTTATTGTTTGTAGTTTCATTTTAACATTTATGTTATTATTTTCAAATTTGAAATATAGAACTGAATTTACAGATTTACATTTTGCTTTCATGTGGAAAAGTACTTTTTACAAGTGCTGTTTCATAGATGTGAAACCATGTTTAAACATTTCTCAAAAAAGCATGTATTTTATCGTTTGTAGTTTCATTTTAACATTTATGTTGTTCTTTTCAAAATTGAAATGTAGAAGTGAATTTACAGATCTACATTTTGTTTTCTTGTAGAAAAGTGCTTTTTACAAGTGCTGTTTCATAGATGTGAAACCATGTTTAAACATTTCTCAAAAAAGCATGTATTTTAATGTTTGTAGTTTCATTTTAACATTAATGTTATTCTTTTCAAAATTGAATATGTGGAAGTGAATTTATGCATCCTCATTTTGCTTTCTTTTAGAAAAGTACTTTTTACAAGTGCTGTTTCATAGATGTGAAATCATCTTTAAATATTTCACAAAAAAGCATGTATTTTATTGTTTGTAGTTTCATTTTAACATTTATGTTATTATTTTCAAATTTGAAATGTAGAGGTGAATTTACAGATTTACATTTTGCTTTCTTGTGGAAAAGTACTTTTTACAAGTGCTGTTTCATAGATGTGAAAACATGTTTAAACATTTCTCAAAAAAGCATGTATTTTAATGTTTGTAGTTTCATTTTAACATTTATGTTGTTCTTTTCAAAATTGAAATGTAGAAGTGAATTTACAGATCTACATTTTGTTTTCTTGTAGAAAAGTGCTTTTTACCTGTGCTGTTTCATTGATGTCAAATCATGTTTAAACATTACTCAAAAAAGCATGTATTTTATGTTTGTAGTTTCATTTTAACATTTATGTTATTCTTTTCAAATTTAAAATGTAGAAGTGAATTTACAGATTTACATTTTGCTTTCTTGTGGAAAAGTACTTTTTACAAGTGCTGTTTCATAGATGTGAAACCATGTTTAAACATTTCTCAAAAAAGCATGTATTTTAATGTTTGTAGTTTCATTTTAACATTTATGTTGTTCTTTTCAAAATTGAAATGTAGAAGTGAATTTACAGATCAACATTTTGTTTTCTTGTAGAAAAGTGCTTTTTACCTGTGCTGTTTCATTGATGTGAAATCAGGTTTAAACATTACTCAAAAAAGCATGTATTTTAATGTTTGTAGTTTCCTTTTAACATTTATGTTGTTCTTTTCAAAATTGAAATGTAGAAGTGAATTTACAGATCAACATTTTGTTTTCTTGTAGAAAAGTGCTTTTTACCTGTGCTGTTTCATTGATGTGAAATCATGTTTAAACATTACTCAAAAAAGCATGTATTTTAATATTTGTAGTTTCATTTTAACATTTATGTAGTTGTTTTCAAATTTGAAATGTAGAAGTGAATTTACAGATTTACATTTTGCTTTCTTGTGGAAAAGTACTTTTTACGTGCTGTTTCATAGATGTGAAACCATGTTTAAACATTTCTCAAAAAAGCATGTATTTTAATGTTTGTAGTTACATTTTAACATTTATGTTGTTCTTTTCAAAATTGAAATGTAGAAGTGAATTTACAGATCTACATTTTGTTTTCTTGTAGAAAAGTGCTTTTTACCTGTGCTGTTTCATTGATGTCAAATCATGTTTAAACATTACTCAAAAAAGCATGTATTTTATGTTTGTAGTTTCATTTTAACATTTATGTTATTCTTTTCAAATTTGAAATGTAGAAGTGAATTTACAGATTTACATTTTGCTTTCTTGTGGAAAAGTACTTTTTACAAGTGCTGTTTCATAGATGTGAAACCATGTTTAAACATTTCTCAAAAAAGCATGTATTTTAATGTTTGTAGTTTCATTTTAACATTTATGTTGTTCTTTTCAAAATTGAAATGTAGAAGTGAATTTACAGATCAACATTTTGTTTTCTTGTAGAAAAGTGCTTTTTACCTGTGCTGTTTCATTGATGTGAAATCATGTTTAAACATTACTCAAAAAAGCATGTATTTTAATATTTGTAGTTTCATTTTAACATTTATGTAGTTGTTTTCAAAATTGAAATGTAGGTGAATTTACAGATTTACATTTTGCTTTCTTGTGGAAAAGTACTTTTTACAAGTGCTGTTTCATAGATGTGAAACCATGTTTAAACATTTCTCAAAAAAGCATGTATTTTAATGTTTGTAGTTTCATTTTAACATTTATGTTGTTCTTTTCAAAATGAAATGAGAAGTGAATTTACAGATCTACATTTTGTTTTCTTGTAGAAAAGTGCTTTTTACATGTGCTGTTTCATTGATGTGAAATCATGTTTAAATATTTCACAAAAAAGCATGTATTTTATTGTTTGTAGTTTCATTTTAACATTAATGTTATTATTTTCAAATTTGAAATGTAGAAGTGAATTTACAGATTTACATTTTGCTTTCTTGTGGAAAAGTACTTTTTACAAGTGCTGTTTCATAGATGTGAAACCATGTTTAAACATTTCTCAAAAAAGCATGTATTTTAATGTTTGTAGTTTCATTTTAACATTTATGTTGTTCTTTTCAAAATTGAAATGTAGAAGTGAATTTACAGATCTACATTTTGTTTTCTTGTAGAAAAGTGCTTTTTACCTGTGCTGTTTCATTGATGTGAAATCATGTTTAAACATTACTCAAAAAAGCATGTATTTTAATGTTTGTAGTTTCATTTTAACATTTATGTAGTTGTTTTCAAAATTGAAATGTAGAAGTGAATTTACAGATTTACATTTTGCTTTCTTGTGGAAAAGTACTTTTTACAAGTGCTGTTTCATATATGTGAAACCATGTTTAAACATTTCTCAAAAAAGCATGTATTTTAATGTTTGTAGTTTCATTTTAACATTAATGTTATTCTTTTCAAAATTGAATATGTAGAAGTGAATTTATGCATCCTCATTTTGCTTTCTTTTAGAAAAGTACTTTTTACAAGTGCTGTTTCATAGATGTGAAATCATGTTTAAACATTTCTCAAAAAAGCATGTATTTTAATGTTTGTAGTTTCATTTTAACATTTATGTTATTCTTTTCAAATTTGAAATGTAGAAGTGAATATACAGATTTACATTTTGCTTTCTTGTGGAAAAGTACTTTTTGCAAGTGCTGTTTCATAGATGTGAAAACATGTTTAAACATTTCTCAAAAAAGCATGTATTTTAATGTTTGTAGTTTCATTTTAACATTTATGTTGTTCTTTTCAAAATTGAAATGTAGAAGTGAATTTACAGATCAACATTTTGTTTTCTTGTAGAAAAGTGCTTTTTACCTGTGCTGTTTCATTGATGTGAAATCAGGTTTAAACATTACTCAAAAAAGCATGTATTTTAATGTTTGTAGTTTCATTTTAACATTTATGTTGTTCTTTTCAAAATTGAAATGTAGAAGTGAATTTACAGATCAACATTTTGTTTTCTTGTAGAAAAGTGCTTTTTACCTGTGCTGTTTCATTGATGTGAAATCATGTTTAAACATTACTCAAAAAAGCATGTATTTTAATATTTGTAGTTTCATTTTAACATTTATGTAGTTGTTTTCAAATTTGAAATGTAGAAGTGAATTTACAGATTTACATTTTGCTTTCTTGTGGAAAAGTACTTTTTACAAGTGCTGTTTCATAGATGTGAAACCATGTTTAAACATTTCTCAAAAAAGCATGTATTTTAATGTTTGTAGTTTCATTTTAACATTTATGTTGTTCTTTTCAAAATTGAAATGTAGAAGTGAATTTACAGATTTACATTTTGCTTTCTTGTGGAAAAGTACTTTTTACAAGTGCTGTTTCATAGATGTGAAACCATGTTTAAACATTTCTCAAAAAAGCATGTATTTTAATGTTTGTAGTTTCATTTTAACATATATGTTATTCTTTTCAAAATTGAAATGTAGAAGTGAATTTACAGATCTACATTTTGCTTTCTTTTAGAAAAGTTCTTTTTACAAGTGCTGTTTCATAGATGTGAAATCATGTTTAAACATTTCACAAAAAAGCATGTATTTTATTGTTTGTAGTTTCATTTTAACATTTATGTTATTCTTTTCAAAATTGAAATGTGGAAGTGAATTTATGCATCCTCATTTTGATTTCTTTTAGAAAAGTACTTTTTACAAGTGCTGTTTCATAGATGTGAAATCATGTTTAAACATTTCTCAAACAAGCATGTATTTTAATGTTTGTAGTTTCATTTTAACATTTATGTTATTCTTTTCAAAATTGAAATGTGGAAGTGAATTTATGCATCCTCATTTTGATTTCTTTTAGAAAAGTACTTTTTACAAGTGCTGTTTCATAGATGTGAAATCATGTTTAAACATTTCTCAAAAAAGCATGTATTTTAATGTTTGTAGTTTCATTTTAACATTTATGTTATTCTTTTCAAATTTGAAATGTAGAAGTGAATTTACAGATTTACATTTTGCTTTCTTGTGGAAAAGTACTTTTTACAAGTGTTGTTTCATAGATGTGAAACCATGTTTAAACATTTCTCAAAAAAGCATGTATTTTAATGTTTGTAGTTTCATTTTAACATTTATGTTATTCTTTTCAAAATTGAAATGTAGAAGTGAATTTACAGATCGACATTTTGTTTTCTTGTAAAAAAGTACTTTTTACAAGTGCTGTTTCATAGGTGAAATCATGTTTAAATATTTCACAAAAAAGCATGTATTTTATTGTTTGTAGTTTCATTTTAACATTTATGTTATTCTTTTCAAATTTGAAATGTAGAAGTGAATTTACAGATTTACATTTTGCTTTCTTGTGGAAAAGTACTTTTTACAATTGCTGTTTCATAGATGTGAAACCATGTTTAAACATTTTTTCAAAAAAGCATGTATTTTAATGTTTGTAGTTTCATTTTAACATTTATGTTATTCTTTTCAAAATTGAAATGTTAGAAGTGAATTTACGCATCCTCATTTTGCTTTCTTTTAGAAACGTACTTTTCACAAGTGCTGTTTCATTGATGTGAAATCATGTTTAAATATATCACAAAAAAGCATGTATTTTATTGTTTGTAGTTTCATTTTAACATTTATGTTATTATTTTCAAATTTGAAATATAGAACTGAATTTACAGATTTACATTTTGCTTTCATGTGGAAAAGTACTTTTTACAAGTGCTGTTTCATAGATGTGAAACCATGTTTAAACATTTCTCAAAAAAGCATGTATTTTATCGTTTGTAGTTTCATTTTAACATTTATGTTGTTCTTTTCAAAATTGAAATGTAGAAGTGAATTTACAGATCTACATTTTGTTTTCTTGTAGAAAAGTGCTTTTTACAAGTGCTGTTTCATAGATGTGAAACCATGTTTAAACATTTCTCAAAAAAGCATGTATTTTAATGTTTGTAGTTTCATTTTAACATTAATGTTATTCTTTTCAAAATTGAATATGTGGAAGTGAATTTATGCATCCTCATTTTGCTTTCTTTTAGAAAAGTACTTTTTACAAGTGCTGTTTCATAGATGTGAAATCATCTTTAAATATTTCACAAAAAAGCATGTATTTTATTGTTTGTAGTTTCATTTTAACATTTATGTTATTATTTTCAAATTTGAAATGTAGAAGTGAATTTACAGATTTACATTTTGCTTTCTTGTGGAAAAGTACTTTTTACAAGTGCTGTTTCATAGATGTGAAAACATGTTTAAACATTTCTCAAAAAAGCATGTATTTTAATGTTTGTAGTTTCATTTTAACATTTATGTTGTTCTTTTCAAAATTGAAATGTAGAAGTGAATTTACAGATCTACATTTTGTTTTCTTGTAGAAAAGTGCTTTTTACCTGTGCTGTTTCATTGATGTCAAATCATGTTTAAACATTACTCAAAAAAGCATGTATTTTATGTTTGTAGTTTCATTTTAACATTTATGTTATTCTTTTCAAATTTAAAATGTAGAAGTGAATTTACAGATTTACATTTTGCTTTCTTGTGGAAAAGTACTTTTTACAAGTGCTGTTTCATAGATGTGAAACCATGTTTAAACATTTCTCAAAAAAGCATGTATTTTAATGTTTGTAGTTTCATTTTAACATTTATGTTGTTCTTTTCAAAATTGAAATGTAGAAGTGAATTTACAGATCAACATTTTGTTTTCTTGTAGAAAAGTGCTTTTTACCTGTGCTGTTTCATTGATGTGAAATCAGGTTTAAACATTACTCAAAAAAGCATGTATTTTAATGTTTGTAGTTTCCTTTTAACATTTATGTTGTTCTTTTCAAAATTGAAATGTAGAAGTGAATTTACAGATCAACATTTTGTTTTCTTGTAGAAAAGTGCTTTTTACCTGTGCTGTTTCATTGATGTGAAATCATGTTTAAACATTACTCAAAAAAGCATGTATTTTAATATTTGTAGTTTCATTTTAACATTTATGTAGTTGTTTTCAAATTTGAAATGTAGAAGTGAATTTACAGATTTACATTTTGCTTTCTTGTGGAAAAGTACTTTTTACGTGCTGTTTCATAGATGTGAAACCATGTTTAAACATTTCTCAAAAAAGCATGTATTTTAATGTTTGTAGTTACATTTTAACATTTATGTTGTTCTTTTCAAAATTGAAATGTAGAAGTGAATTTACAGATCTACATTTTGTTTTCTTGTAGAAAAGTGCTTTTTACCTGTGCTGTTTCATTGATGTCAAATCATGTTTAAACATTACTCAAAAAAGCATGTATTTTATGTTTGTAGTTTCATTTTAACATTTATGTTATTCTTTTCAAATTTGAAATGTAGAAGTGAATTTACAGATTTACATTTTGCTTTCTTGTGGAAAAGTACTTTTTACAAGTGCTGTTTCATAGATGTGAAACCATGTTTAAACATTTCTCAAAAAAGCATGTATTTTAATGTTTGTAGTTTCATTTTAACATTTATGTTGTTCTTTTCAAAATTGAAATGTAGAAGTGAATTTACAGATCAACATTTTGTTTTCTTGTAGAAAAGTGCTTTTTACCTGTGCTGTTTCATTGATGTGAAATCATGTTTAAACATTACTCAAAAAAGCATGTATTTTAATATTTGTAGTTTCATTTTAACATTTATGTAGTTGTTTTCAAAATTGAAATGTAGGTGAATTTACAGATTTACATTTTGCTTTCTTGTGGAAAAGTACTTTTTACAAGTGCTGTTTCATAGATGTGAAACCATGTTTAAACATTTCTCAAAAAAGCATGTATTTTAATGTTTGTAGTTTCATTTTAACATTTATGTTGTTCTTTTCAAAATGAAATGAGAAGTGAATTTACAGATCTACATTTTGTTTTCTTGTAGAAAAGTGCTTTTTACATGTGCTGTTTCATTGATGTGAAATCATGTTTAAATATTTCACAAAAAAGCATGTATTTTATTGTTTGTAGTTTCATTTTAACATTAATGTTATTATTTTCAAATTTGAAATGTAGAAGTGAATTTACAGATTTACATTTTGCTTTCTTGTGGAAAAGTACTTTTTACAAGTGCTGTTTCATAGATGTGAAACCATGTTTAAACATTTCTCAAAAAAGCATGTATTTTAATGTTTGTAGTTTCATTTTAACATTTATGTTGTTCTTTTCAAAATTGAAATGTAGAAGTGAATTTACAGATCTACATTTTGTTTTCTTGTAGAAAAGTGCTTTTTACCTGTGCTGTTTCATTGATGTGAAATCATGTTTAAACATTACTCAAAAAAGCATGTATTTTAATGTTTGTAGTTTCATTTTAACATTTATGTAGTTGTTTTCAAAATTGAAATGTAGAAGTGAATTTACAGATTTACATTTTGCTTTCTTGTGGAAAAGTACTTTTTACAAGTGCTGTTTCATATATGTGAAACCATGTTTAAACATTTCTCAAAAAAGCATGTATTTTAATGTTTGTAGTTTCATTTTAACATTAATGTTATTCTTTTCAAAATTGAATATGTAGAAGTGAATTTATGCATCCTCATTTTGCTTTCTTTTAGAAAAGTACTTTTTACAAGTGCTGTTTCATAGATGTGAAATCATGTTTAAACATTTCTCAAAAAAGCATGTATTTTAATGTTTGTAGTTTCATTTTAACATTTATGT
Source organism: Narcine bancroftii (assembly GCF_036971445.1). Classification (NCBI taxonomy): domain Eukaryota; kingdom Metazoa; phylum Chordata; class Chondrichthyes; order Torpediniformes; family Narcinidae; genus Narcine; species Narcine bancroftii. Next base: position 4,679,981 of record NW_027211800.1, on the reverse strand, counting down.
TATTCTTTTCAAATTTGAAATGTAGAAGTGAATATACAGATTTACATTTTGCTTTCTTGTGGAAAAGTACTTTTTGCAAGTGCTGTTTCATAGATGTGAAAACATGTTTAAACATTTCTCAAAAAAGCATGTATTTTAATGTTTGTAGTTTCATTTTAACATTTATGTTGTTCTTTTCAAAATTGAAATGTAGAAGTGAATTTACAGATCAACATTTTGTTTTCTTGTAGAAAAGTGCTTTTTACCTGTGCTGTTTCATTGATGTGAAATCAGGTTTAAACATTACTCAAAAAAGCATGTATTTTAATGTTTGTAGTTTCATTTTAACATTTATGTTGTTCTTTTCAAAATTGAAATGTAGAAGTGAATTTACAGATCAACATTTTGTTTTCTTGTAGAAAAGTGCTTTTTACCTGTGCTGTTTCATTGATGTGAAATCAGGTTTAAACATTACTCAAAAAAGCATGTATTTTAATGTTTGTAGTTTCATTTTAACATTTATGTTGTTCTTTTCAAAATTGAAATGTAGAAGTGAATTTACAGATCAACATTTTGTTTTCTTGTAGAAAAGTGCTTTTTACCTGTGCTGTTTCATTGATGTGAAATCATGTTTAAACATTACTCAAAAAAGCATGTATTTTAATATTTGTAGTTTCATTTTAACATTTATGTAGTTGTTTTCAAATTTGAAATGTAGAAGTGAATTTACAGATTTACATTTTGCTTTCTTGTGGAAAAGTACTTTTTACAAGTGCTGTTTCATAGATGTGAAACCATGTTTAAACATTTCTCAAAAAAGCATGTATTTTAATGTTTGTAGTTTCATTTTAACATTTATGTTGTTCTTTTCAAAATTGAAATGTAGAAGTGAATTTACAGATTTACATTTTGCTTTCTTGTGGAAAAGTACTTTTTACAAGTGCTGTTTCATAGATGTGAAACCATGTTTAAACATTTCTCAAAAAAGCATGTATTTTAATGTTTGTAGTTTCATTTTAACATATATGTTATTCTTTTCAAATTTGAAATGTAGAAGTGAATATACAGATTTACATTTTGCTTTCTTGTGGAAAAGTACTTTTTGCAAGTGCTGTTTCATAGATGTGAAAACATGTTTAAACATTTCTCAAAAAAGCATGTATTTTAATGTTTGTAGTTTCATTTTAACATTTATGTTGTTCTTTTCAAAATTGAAATGTAGAAGTGAATTTACAGATCAACATTTTGTTTTCTTGTAGAAAAGTGCTTTTTACCTGTGCTGTTTCATTGATGTGAAATCAGGTTTAAACATTACTCAAAAAAGCATGTATTTTAATGTTTGTAGTTTCATTTTAACATTTATGTTGTTCTTTTCAAAATTGAAATGTAGAAGTGAATTTACAGATCAACATTTTGTTTTCTTGTAGAAAAGTGCTTTTTACCTGTGCTGTTTCATTGATGTGAAATCATGTTTAAACATTACTCAAAAAAGCATGTATTTTAATATTTGTAGTTTCATTTTAACATTTATGTAGTTGTTTTCAAATTTGAAATGTAGAAGTGAATTTACAGATTTAAATTTTGCTTTCTTGTGGAAAAGTACTTTTTACGTGCTGTTTCATAGATGTGAAACCATGTTTAAACATTTCTCAAAAAAGCATGTATTTTAATGTTTGTAGTTACATTTTAACATTTATGTTGTTCTTTTCAAAATTGAAATGTAGAAGTGAATTTATGCATCCTCATTTTGATTTCTTTTAGAAAAGTACTTTTTACAAGTGCTGTTTCATAGATGTGAAATCATGTTTTAACATTTCTCAAAAAAGCATGTATTTTAATGTTTGTAGTTTCATTTTAACATTTATGTTATTCTTTTCAAAATTGAAATGTAGAAGTGAATTTACAGATCGACATTTTGTTTTCTTGTAAAAAAGTACTTTTTACAAGTGCTGTTTCATAGATGTGAAATCATGTTTAAACATTTCTCAAAAAAGCATGTATTTTATTGTTTGTAGTTTCATTTTAACATTAATGTTATTCTTTTCAAAATTGAATATGTAGAAGTGAATTTATGCATCCTCATTTTGCTTTCTTTTAGAAAAGTACTTTTTACAAGTGCTGTTTCATAGATGTGAAATCATGTTTAAACATTTCTCAAAAAAGCATGTATTTTAATGTTTGTAGTTTCATTTTAACATTTATGTTATTCTTTTCAAATTTGAAATGTAGAAGTGAATTTACAGATTTACATTTTGCTTTCTTGTGGAAAAGAACTTTTTACGTGCTGTTTCATAGATGTGAAACCATGTTTAAACATTTCTCAATAAAGCATGTATTTTAATGTTTGTAGTTACATTTTAACGTTTATGTTGTTCTTTTCAAAATTGAAATGTAGAAGTGAATTTACAGATCTACATTTTGTTTTCTTGTAGAAAAGTGCTTTTTACCTGTGCTGTTTCATTGATGTGAAATCATGTTTAAACATTTCACAAAAAAGCATGTATTTTATTGTTTGTAGTTTCATTTTAACATTTATGTTATTATTTTCAAATTTGAAATGTAGAAGTGAATATACAGATTTACATTTTGCTTTCTTGTGGAAAAGTACTTTTTACAAGTGCTGTTTCATAGATGTGAAAACATGTTTAAACATTTCTCAAAAAAGCATGTATTTTAATGTTTGTAGTTTCATTTTAACATTTATGTTGTTCTTTTCAAAATTGAAATGTAGAAGTGAATTTACAGATCAACATTTTGTTTTCTTGTAGAAAAGTGCTTTTTACCTGTGCTGTTTCATTGATGTGAAATCATGTTTAAACATTACTCAAAAAAGCATGTATTTTAATATTTGTAGTTTCATTTTAACATTTATGTAGTTGTTTTCAAAATTGAAATGTAGAAGTGAATTTACAGATTTACATTTTGCTTTCTTGTGGAAAAGTACTTTTTACAAGTGCTGTTTCATAGATGTGAAACCATGTTTAAACATTTCTCAAAAAAGCATGTATTTTAATGTTTGTAGTTTCATTTTAACATTTATGTTGTTCTTTTCAAAATTGAAATGTAGAAGTGAATTTACAGATCTACATTTTGTTTTCTTGTAGAAAAGTGCTTTTTACCTGTGCTGTTTCATTGATGTGAAATCAGGTTTAAACATTACTCAAAAAAGCATGTATTTTTATGTTTGTAGTTTCATTTTAACATTTATGTTGTTCTTTTCAAAATTGAAATGTAGAAGTGAATTTACAGATCAACATTTTGTTTTCTTGTAGAAAAGTGCTTTTTACCTGTGCTGTTTCATTGATGTGATATCATGTTTAAACATTACTCAAAAAAGCATGTATTTTAATATTTGTAGTTTCATTTTAACATTTATGTTGTTCTTTTCAAAATTGAAATGTAGAAGTGAATTTACAGATCTACATTTTGTTTTCTTGTAGAAAAGTGCTTTTTACCTGTGCTGTTTCATTGATGCCAAATCATGTTTAAACATTACTCAAAAAAGCATGTATGTTATTGTTTGTAGTTTCATTTTAACATTTATGTTATTCTTTTCAAATTTGTTATGTAGAAGTGAATTTACAGATTTACATTTTGCTTTCTTGTGGAAAAGTACTTTTTACAAGTGCTGTTTCATAGATGTGAAACCATGTTTAAACATTTCTCAAAAAAGCATGTATTTTAATGTTTGTAGTTTCATTTTAACATTTATGTTGTTCTTTTCAAAATTGAAATGTAGAAGTGAATTTACAGATTTACATTTTGCTTTCTTGTGGAAAAGTACTTTTTACAAGTGCTGTTTCATAGATGTGAAACCATGTTTAAACATTTCTCAAAAAAGCATGTATTTTAATGTTTGTAGTTTCATTTTAACATATATGTTATTCTTTTCAAAATTGAAATGTAGAAGTGAATTTACAGATCTACATTTTGCTTTCTTTTAGAAAAGTTCTTTTTACAAGTGCTGTTTCATAGATGTGAAATCATGTTTAAACATTTCACAAAAAAGCATGTATTTTATTGTTTGTAGTTTCATTTTAACATTTATGTTATTCTTTTCAAAATTGAAATGTGGAAGTGAATTTATGCATCCTCATTTTGATTTCTTTTAGAAAAGTACTTTTTACAAGTGCTGTTTCATAGATGTGAAATCATGTTTAAACATTTCTCAAACAAGCATGTATTTTAATGTTTGTAGTTTCATTTTAACATTTATGTTATTCTTTTCAAAATTGAAATGTGGAAGTGAATTTATGCATCCTCATTTTGATTTCTTTTAGAAAAGTACTTTTTACAAGTGCTGTTTCATAGATGTGAAATCATGTTTAAACATTTCTCAAAAAAGCATGTATTTTAATGTTTGTAGTTTCATTTTAACATTTATGTTATTCTTTTCAAATTTGAAATGTAGAAGTGAATTTACAGATTTACATTTTGCTTTCTTGTGGAAAAGTACTTTTTACAAGTGTTGTTTCATAGATGTGAAACCATGTTTAAACATTTCTCAAAAAAGCATGTATTTTAATGTTTGTAGTTTCATTTTAACATTTATGTTATTCTTTTCAAAATTGAAATGTAGAAGTGAATTTACAGATCGACATTTTGTTTTCTTGTAAAAAAGTACTTTTTACAAGTGCTGTTTCATAGGTGAAATCATGTTTAAATATTTCACAAAAAAGCATGTATTTTATTGTTTGTAGTTTCATTTTAACATTTATGTTATTCTTTTCAAATTTGAAATGTAGAAGTGAATTTACAGATTTACATTTTGCTTTCTTGTGGAAAAGTACTTTTTACAATTGCTGTTTCATAGATATGAAACCATGTTTAAACATTTTTTCAAAAAAGCATGTATTTTAATGTTTGTAGTTTCATTTTAACATTTATGTTATTCTTTTCAAAATTGAAATGTTAGAAGTGAATTTACGCATCCTCATTTTGCTTTCTTTTAGAAAAGTACTTTTCACAAGTGCTGTTTCATTGATGTGAAATCATGTTTAAATATATCACAAAAAAGCATGTATTTTATTGTTTGTAGTTTCATTTTAACATTTATGTTATTATTTTCAAATTTGAAATATAGAACTGAATTTACAGATTTACATTTTGCTTTCTTGTGGAAAAGTACTTTTTACAATTGCTGTTTCATAGATGTGAAACCATGTTTAAACATTTCTCAAAAAAGCATGTATTTTATCGTTTGTAGTTTCATTTTAACATTTATGTTGTTCTTTTCAAAATTGAAATGTAGAAATGAATTTACAGATCTACATTTTGTTTTCTTGTAGAAAAGTGCTTTTTACCTGTGCTGTTTCATTGATGTCAAATCATGTTTAAACATTACTCAAAAAAGCATGTATTTTATTGTTTGTAGTTTCATTTTAACATTTATGTTATTCTTTTCAAATTTGAAATGTAGAAGTGAATTTACAGATTTACATTTTGCTTTCTTGTGGAAAAGTACTTTTTACAAGTGCTGTTTCATAGATGTGAAACCATGTTTAAACATTTCTCAAAAAAGCATGTATTTTAATGTTTGTAGTTTCATTTTAACATTAATGTTATTCTTTTCAAAATTGAATATGTGGAAGTGAATTTATGCATCCTCATTTTGCTTTCTTTTAGAAAAGTACTTTTTACAAGTGCTGTTTCATAGATGTGAAATCATCTTTAAATATTTCACAAAAAAGCATGTATTTTATTGTTTGTAGTTTCATTTTAACATTTATGTTATTATTTTCAAATTTGAAATGTAGAAGTGAATTTACAGATTTACATTTTGCTTTCTTGTGGAAAAGTACTTTTTACAAGTGCTGTTTCATAGATGTGAAAACATGTTTAAACATTTCTCAAAAAAGCATGTATTTTAATGTTTGTAGTTTCATTTTAACATTTATGTTGTTCTTTTCAAAATTGAAATGTAGAAGTGAATTTACAGATCTACATTTTGTTTTCTTGTAGAAAAGTGCTTTTTACCTGTGCTGTTTCATTGATGTCAAATCATGTTTAAACATTACTCAAAAAAGCATGTATTTTATGTTTGTAGTTTCATTTTAACATTTATGTTATTCTTTTCAAATTTAAAATGTAGAAGTGAATTTACAGATTTACATTTTGCTTTCTTGTGGAAAAGTACTTTTTACAAGTGCTGTTTCATAGATGTGAAACCATGTTTAAACATTTCTCAAAAAAGCATGTATTTTAATGTTTGTAGTTTCATTTTAACATTTATGTTGTTCTTTTCAAAATTGAAATGTAGAAGTGAATTTACAGATCAACATTTTGTTTTCTTGTAGAAAAGTGCTTTTTACCTGTGCTGTTTCATTGATGTGAAATCAGGTTTAAACATTACTCAAAAAAGCATGTATTTTAATGTTTGTAGTTTCATTTTAACATTTATGTTGTTCTTTTCAAAATTGAAATGTAGAAGTGAATTTACAGATCAACATTTTGTTTTCTTGTAGAAAAGTGCTTTTTACCTGTGCTGTTTCATTGATGTGAAATCATGTTTAAACATTACTCAAAAAAGCATGTATTTTAATATTTGTAGTTTCATTTTAACATTTATGTAGTTGTTTTCAAATTTGAAATGTAGAAGTGAATTTACAGATTTACATTTTGCTTTCTTGTGGAAAAGTACTTTTTACAAGTGCTGTTTCATAGATGTGAAACCATGTTTAAACATTTCTCAAAAAAGCATGTATTTTAATGTTTGTAGTTTCATTTTAACATTTATGTTGTTCTTTTCAAAATTGAAATGTAGAAGTGAATTTACAGATTTACATTTTGCTTTCTTGTGGAAAAGTACTTTTTACAAGTGCTGTTTCATAGATGTGAAACCATGTTTAAACATTTCTCAAAAAAGCATGTATTTTAATGTTTGTAGTTTCATTTTAACATATATGTTATTCTTTTCAAAATTGAAATGTAGAAGTGAATTTACAGATCTACATTTTGCTTTCTTTTAGAAAAGTTCTTTTTACAAGTGCTGTTTCATAGATGTGAAATCATGTTTAAACATTTCACAAAAAAGCATGTATTTTATTGTTTGTAGTTTCATTTTAACATTTATGTTATTCTTTTCAAAATTGAAATGTGGAAGTGAATTTATGCATCCTCATTTTGATTTCTTTTAGAAAAGTACTTTTTACAAGTGCTGTTTCATAGATGTGAAATCATGTTTAAACATTTCTCAAACAAGCATGTATTTTAATGTTTATAGTTTCATTTTAACATTTATGTTATTCTTTTCAAAATTGAAATGTGGAAGTGAATTTATGCATCCTCATTTTGATTTCTTTTAGAAAAGTACTTTTTACAAGTGCTGTTTCATAGATGTGAAATCATGTTTAAACATTTCTCAAAAAAGCATGTATTTTAATGTTTGTAGTTTCATTTTAACATTTATGTTATTCTTTTCAAATTTGAAATGTAGAAGTGAATTTACAGATTTACATTTTGCTTTCTTGTGGAAAAGTACTTTTTACAAGTGTTGTTTCATAGATGTGAAACCATGTTTAAACATTTCTCAAAAAAGCATGTATTTTAATGTTTGTAGTTTCATTTTAACATTTATGTTATTCTTTTCAAAATTGAAATGTAGAAGTGAATTTACAGATCGACATTTTGTTTTCTTGTAAAAAAGTACTTTTTACAAGTGCTGTTTCATAGGTGAAATCATGTTTAAATATTTCACAAAAAAGCATGTATTTTATTGTTTGTAGTTTCATTTTAACATTTATGTTATTCTTTTCAAATTTGAAATGTAGAAGTGAATTTACAGATTTACATTTTGCTTTCTTGTGGAAAAGTACTTTTTACAATTGCTGTTTCATAGATGTGAAACCATGTTTAAACATTTTTTCAAAAAAGCATGTATTTTAATGTTTGTAGTTTCATTTTAACATTTATGTTATTCTTTTCAAAATTGAAATGTTAGAAGTGAATTTACGCATCCTCATTTTGCTTTCTTTTAGAAACGTACTTTTCACAAGTGCTGTTTCATTGATGTGAAATCATGTTTAAATATATCACAAAAAAGCATGTATTTTATTGTTTGTAGTTTCATTTTAACATTTATGTTATTATTTTCAAATTTGAAATATAGAACTGAATTTACAGATTTACATTTTGCTTTCATGTGGAAAAGTACTTTTTACAAGTGCTGTTTCATAGATGTGAAACCATGTTTAAACATTTCTCAAAAAAGCATGTATTTTATCGTTTGTAGTTTCATTTTAACATTTATGTTGTTCTTTTCAAAATTGAAATGTAGAAGTGAATTTACAGATCTACATTTTGTTTTCTTGTAGAAAAGTGCTTTTTACAAGTGCTGTTTCATAGATGTGAAACCATGTTTAAACATTTCTCAAAAAAGCATGTATTTTAATGTTTGTAGTTTCATTTTAACATTAATGTTATTCTTTTCAAAATTGAATATGTGGAAGTGAATTTATGCATCCTCATTTTGCTTTCTTTTAGAAAAGTACTTTTTACAAGTGCTGTTTCATAGATGTGAAATCATCTTTAAATATTTCACAAAAAAGCATGTATTTTATTGTTTGTAGTTTCATTTTAACATTTATGTTATTATTTTCAAATTTGAAATGTAGAGGTGAATTTACAGATTTACATTTTGCTTTCTTGTGGAAAAGTACTTTTTACAAGTGCTGTTTCATAGATGTGAAAACATGTTTAAACATTTCTCAAAAAAGCATGTATTTTAATGTTTGTAGTTTCATTTTAACATTTATGTTGTTCTTTTCAAAATTGAAATGTAGAAGTGAATTTACAGATCTACATTTTGTTTTCTTGTAGAAAAGTGCTTTTTACCTGTGCTGTTTCATTGATGTCAAATCATGTTTAAACATTACTCAAAAAAGCATGTATTTTATGTTTGTAGTTTCATTTTAACATTTATGTTATTCTTTTCAAATTTAAAATGTAGAAGTGAATTTACAGATTTACATTTTGCTTTCTTGTGGAAAAGTACTTTTTACAAGTGCTGTTTCATAGATGTGAAACCATGTTTAAACATTTCTCAAAAAAGCATGTATTTTAATGTTTGTAGTTTCATTTTAACATTTATGTTGTTCTTTTCAAAATTGAAATGTAGAAGTGAATTTACAGATCAACATTTTGTTTTCTTGTAGAAAAGTGCTTTTTACCTGTGCTGTTTCATTGATGTGAAATCAGGTTTAAACATTACTCAAAAAAGCATGTATTTTAATGTTTGTAGTTTCCTTTTAACATTTATGTTGTTCTTTTCAAAATTGAAATGTAGAAGTGAATTTACAGATCAACATTTTGTTTTCTTGTAGAAAAGTGCTTTTTACCTGTGCTGTTTCATTGATGTGAAATCATGTTTAAACATTACTCAAAAAAGCATGTATTTTAATATTTGTAGTTTCATTTTAACATTTATGTAGTTGTTTTCAAATTTGAAATGTAGAAGTGAATTTACAGATTTACATTTTGCTTTCTTGTGGAAAAGTACTTTTTACGTGCTGTTTCATAGATGTGAAACCATGTTTAAACATTTCTCAAAAAAGCATGTATTTTAATGTTTGTAGTTACATTTTAACATTTATGTTGTTCTTTTCAAAATTGAAATGTAGAAGTGAATTTACAGATCTACATTTTGTTTTCTTGTAGAAAAGTGCTTTTTACCTGTGCTGTTTCATTGATGTCAAATCATGTTTAAACATTACTCAAAAAAGCATGTATTTTATGTTTGTAGTTTCATTTTAACATTTATGTTATTCTTTTCAAATTTGAAATGTAGAAGTGAATTTACAGATTTACATTTTGCTTTCTTGTGGAAAAGTACTTTTTACAAGTGCTGTTTCATAGATGTGAAACCATGTTTAAACATTTCTCAAAAAAGCATGTATTTTAATGTTTGTAGTTTCATTTTAACATTTATGTTGTTCTTTTCAAAATTGAAATGTAGAAGTGAATTTACAGATCAACATTTTGTTTTCTTGTAGAAAAGTGCTTTTTACCTGTGCTGTTTCATTGATGTGAAATCATGTTTAAACATTACTCAAAAAAGCATGTATTTTAATATTTGTAGTTTCATTTTAACATTTATGTAGTTGTTTTCAAAATTGAAATGTAGGTGAATTTACAGATTTACATTTTGCTTTCTTGTGGAAAAGTACTTTTTACAAGTGCTGTTTCATAGATGTGAAACCATGTTTAAACATTTCTCAAAAAAGCATGTATTTTAATGTTTGTAGTTTCATTTTAACATTTATGTTGTTCTTTTCAAAATGAAATGAGAAGTGAATTTACAGATCTACATTTTGTTTTCTTGTAGAAAAGTGCTTTTTACATGTGCTGTTTCATTGATGTGAAATCATGTTTAAATATTTCACAAAAAAGCATGTATTTTATTGTTTGTAGTTTCATTTTAACATTAATGTTATTATTTTCAAATTTGAAATGTAGAAGTGAATTTACAGATTTACATTTTGCTTTCTTGTGGAAAAGTACTTTTTACAAGTGCTGTTTCATAGATGTGAAACCATGTTTAAACATTTCTCAAAAAAGCATGTATTTTAATGTTTGTAGTTTCATTTTAACATTTATGTTGTTCTTTTCAAAATTGAAATGTAGAAGTGAATTTACAGATCTACATTTTGTTTTCTTGTAGAAAAGTGCTTTTTACCTGTGCTGTTTCATTGATGTGAAATCATGTTTAAACATTACTCAAAAAAGCATGTATTTTAATGTTTGTAGTTTCATTTTAACATTTATGTAGTTGTTTTCAAAATTGAAATGTAGAAGTGAATTTACAGATTTACATTTTGCTTTCTTGTGGAAAAGTACTTTTTACAAGTGCTGTTTCATATATGTGAAACCATGTTTAAACATTTCTCAAAAAAGCATGTATTTTAATGTTTGTAGTTTCATTTTAACATTAATGTTATTCTTTTCAAAATTGAATATGTAGAAGTGAATTTATGCATCCTCATTTTGCTTTCTTTTAGAAAAGTACTTTTTACAAGTGCTGTTTCATAGATGTGAAATCATGTTTAAACATTTCTCAAAAAAGCATGTATTTTAATGTTTGTAGTTTCATTTTAACATTTATGTTATTCTTTTCAAATTTGAAATGTAGAAGTGAATATACAGATTTACATTTTGCTTTCTTGTGGAAAAGTACTTTTTGCAAGTGCTGTTTCATAGATGTGAAAACATGTTTAAACATTTCTCAAAAAAGCATGTATTTTAATGTTTGTAGTTTCATTTTAACATTTATGTTGTTCTTTTCAAAATTGAAATGTAGAAGTGAATTTACAGATCAACATTTTGTTTTCTTGTAGAAAAGTGCTTTTTACCTGTGCTGTTTCATTGATGTGAAATCAGGTTTAAACATTACTCAAAAAAGCATGTATTTTAATGTTTGTAGTTTCATTTTAACATTTATGTTGTTCTTTTCAAAATTGAAATGTAGAAGTGAATTTACAGATCAACATTTTGTTTTCTTGTAGAAAAGTGCTTTTTACCTGTGCTGTTTCATTGATGTGAAATCATGTTTAAACATTACTCAAAAAAGCATGTATTTTAATATTTGTAGTTTCATTTTAACATTTATGTAGTTGTTTTCAAATTTGAAATGTAGAAGTGAATTTACAGATTTACATTTTGCTTTCTTGTGGAAAAGTACTTTTTACAAGTGCTGTTTCATAGATGTGAAACCATGTTTAAACATTTCTCAAAAAAGCATGTATTTTAATGTTTGTAGTTTCATTTTAACATTTATGTTGTTCTTTTCAAAATTGAAATGTAGAAGTGAATTTACAGATTTACATTTTGCTTTCTTGTGGAAAAGTACTTTTTACAAGTGCTGTTTCATAGATGTGAAACCATGTTTAAACATTTCTCAAAAAAGCATGTATTTTAATGTTTGTAGTTTCATTTTAACATATATGTTATTCTTTTCAAAATTGAAATGTAGAAGTGAATTTACAGATCTACATTTTGCTTTCTTTTAGAAAAGTTCTTTTTACAAGTGCTGTTTCATAGATGTGAAATCATGTTTAAACATTTCACAAAAAAGCATGTATTTTATTGTTTGTAGTTTCATTTTAACATTTATGTTATTCTTTTCAAAATTGAAATGTGGAAGTGAATTTATGCATCCTCATTTTGATTTCTTTTAGAAAAGTACTTTTTACAAGTGCTGTTTCATAGATGTGAAATCATGTTTAAACATTTCTCAAACAAGCATGTATTTTAATGTTTGTAGTTTCATTTTAACATTTATGTTATTCTTTTCAAAATTGAAATGTGGAAGTGAATTTATGCATCCTCATTTTGATTTCTTTTAGAAAAGTACTTTTTACAAGTGCTGTTTCATAGATGTGAAATCATGTTTAAACATTTCTCAAAAAAGCATGTATTTTAATGTTTGTAGTTTCATTTTAACATTTATGTTATTCTTTTCAAATTTGAAATGTAGAAGTGAATTTACAGATTTACATTTTGCTTTCTTGTGGAAAAGTACTTTTTACAAGTGTTGTTTCATAGATGTGAAACCATGTTTAAACATTTCTCAAAAAAGCATGTATTTTAATGTTTGTAGTTTCATTTTAACATTTATGTTATTCTTTTCAAAATTGAAATGTAGAAGTGAATTTACAGATCGACATTTTGTTTTCTTGTAAAAAAGTACTTTTTACAAGTGCTGTTTCATAGGTGAAATCATGTTTAAATATTTCACAAAAAAGCATGTATTTTATTGTTTGTAGTTTCATTTTAACATTTATGTTATTCTTTTCAAATTTGAAATGTAGAAGTGAATTTACAGATTTACATTTTGCTTTCTTGTGGAAAAGTACTTTTTACAATTGCTGTTTCATAGATGTGAAACCATGTTTAAACATTTTTTCAAAAAAGCATGTATTTTAATGTTTGTAGTTTCATTTTAACATTTATGTTATTCTTTTCAAAATTGAAATGTTAGAAGTGAATTTACGCATCCTCATTTTGCTTTCTTTTAGAAACGTACTTTTCACAAGTGCTGTTTCATTGATGTGAAATCATGTTTAAATATATCACAAAAAAGCATGTATTTTATTGTTTGTAGTTTCATTTTAACATTTATGTTATTATTTTCAAATTTGAAATATAGAACTGAATTTACAGATTTACATTTTGCTTTCATGTGGAAAAGTACTTTTTACAAGTGCTGTTTCATAGATGTGAAACCATGTTTAAACATTTCTCAAAAAAGCATGTATTTTATCGTTTGTAGTTTCATTTTAACATTTATGTTGTTCTTTTCAAAATTGAAATGTAGAAGTGAATTTACAGATCTACATTTTGTTTTCTTGTAGAAAAGTGCTTTTTACAAGTGCTGTTTCATAGATGTGAAACCATGTTTAAACATTTCTCAAAAAAGCATGTATTTTAATGTTTGTAGTTTCATTTTAACATTAATGTTATTCTTTTCAAAATTGAATATGTGGAAGTGAATTTATGCATCCTCATTTTGCTTTCTTTTAGAAAAGTACTTTTTACAAGTGCTGTTTCATAGATGTGAAATCATCTTTAAATATTTCACAAAAAAGCATGTATTTTATTGTTTGTAGTTTCATTTTAACATTTATGTTATTATTTTCAAATTTGAAATGTAGAAGTGAATTTACAGATTTACATTTTGCTTTCTTGTGGAAAAGTACTTTTTACAAGTGCTGTTTCATAGATGTGAAAACATGTTTAAACATTTCTCAAAAAAGCATGTATTTTAATGTTTGTAGTTTCATTTTAACATTTATGTTGTTCTTTT